>NC_061862.1:112854839-113454839 GCF_907164915.1 Impatiens glandulifera | reverse complement strand
CCCAACTCAGCTCATAATTTTATTTATCATGTTAATTAATTTTGTAGTTATTATATTATATTTTATTTTATTTGTATGATTTTAAAATAATAAAAAAGATAAGGCAACTCAATTTTGTGGTCCATTCAATATATATTTGAACTTAAATTTAAATAAAATAATATTCTAAATCATAATCTATTTGGAAAAACATATATTCATAAATTTGTTCATCTCCATAATATATTCTATTAATTATTCCACACAGGAAATGAACTTATTTACTTTTACTTTAAACTTAGGATCCTATTTAATATTCTCCCATTAAAAAAAGAAAATCAGTTGGAAACCAAAGAAAGAGAGGAAAGGAAAACTACTAAAAATGTTTGGCTGAGTGCCTCTCCCTTTCCCTTCACCCTTGCATCAACAAAGAAAACAAAAACAAATCCCAAATGGAAAAAATGGGAGATTCAAAAATCCAATGCAATTTTATCTCCATAGAAACATAACATATAATTATATATCCCATATCCATAACAATTATGAAGAACCGTATTTCGGATCAAACCAGGATTCTACCAAAGAGGATAATCCTAATTCGTCACGGCGAAAGCCAAGGTAACCGCGACAATTCCGCCTACACTGCATGGCCAGACCACAAGATTCCCTTAACACAAAACGGTTTAAATCAGGCGCGAATAGCTGGTCGTCAGATTCTACGTGTTATATCTGACGATGGGGAATCGAACAATTGGAATGTTTACTTTTACGTTTCGCCTTACGATCGAGCACGTTCAACGTTACGAGAGATTGGTCGTGCATTTAAAAGAGAGCAAATTATCGGAGTTCGAGAAGAGTGTCGGATTAGGGAACAAGATTTTGGGAATTTTCAGGTTGAAGAAAGGATGAAGGATATTAAGGAGACTAGATTGAGATTTGGTAGGTTCTTTTATAGGTTTCCCGAGGGAGAATCCGCTTCTGATGTTTATGATCGTGTTTCTGGTAATAATAAAATATCTCCCTAGCTATTACAATTATATTATTACAATTATATTGATCAATGAAATAACTTATTCTCTAAAAAAAAAAAAATTATTTTAAATATTATGAGGAAGTTTTAAACATAAAAAATAAAAATATTCTACCACTTTAAAATAAACCCACATGAAAAAACATCAATTCATTGTTTGAAAATCTAAACAACATTAATAATTTCAATCCTATAAACTTCCCATCTCAAAATTTCCAATTAATGAAACTCAGGTTGAAGTTGGGAGAAATTATTATATTTTACCTTTACAATGATTTTTTTTTGTTTATATTTCTTTTAAATCTATTTTCTTCTTCTTTTATTATTATTTAAGAATTAATTATATTGATTACAATTATAACTTGTTATTACTAAAATGCATATAAAAATATTGTTTTTTTATTTAAAAAGTTAAAACAACCTTCACTCTAACCTATGGTATTTTGTTTTAATAAGAATCGAATTACATATAAAACCAAATTTGTTTTTGCAATAATTAGAGGAATTTTCTTTGGAATACTAGTCTCCAAATGTAGTCAATAAAGCCAAGATTTCTGATACTATTTATGGAGTTACTTAATCTTCTTCTTTTTTAACTTTTTTCTTGGAATTGCAAAAAGTAAATAGAATGAAAGTGACATGTTTTTACCATGTAATAATAATTTGATATATATTTGGAAAAAAACTTATATTTCTTAGTACAAAAAAATGTCAACAAATTTCTAAATTTGGGTCTCAATTTTTGGTGTTCATCAGGGTTTCTTGAATCTTTATGGAGGGACATAGACATGAACAGACATCATCAAGACCGATCAAACGATCTAAACCTAGTAATGATATCCCATGGATTGGCTTCACGTGTGTTCATGATGAAGTGGTTCAAATGGACCGTGGAACAATTTGAGTTCCTTAGCAACTTTGGCAATTGTGAGCTTCGTGTGATGCAATTGGGTGTAGGAGGAGAATACAGTCTAGCAATCCATCATTCAGATGAAGAAATGCAAAGGTGGGGATTCTCCAACGAGATGATTGCTGACCAAAAATTACGTGCACATGCTAGCCGCGGAGAATGGAATGAAACTTCTCCATTGTGTCTAGATGTTTTTTTTGATAAATTTGAAGAGGAGGATTCAACCGATAACACTGTTCAAGAAGATTGCGACGATAGTGTTGAAGAAAAATGTGAACACGAAGACGAAAATACAAGCTAAAATTGTTTGTAAGATATTGTATCATCTACAATTGAATTTAATGTATGAGTATAATATTGGATTTAGTAGTTTCTCTAAAAAATGTAAAGAGCTTGCTAACATATATTTTTGTCCAAATTTTGATTTTACCCCCTTGGGTTGTAAAAACTTTTTATTTAAATTAGGAGGTTTTCATGCTTTGAGGTGCCTGTAAAATTCATTAATTGCTATCTTCAATTCCTAGTTGACCTTAAAGGTTTTAATACCATACTTTGTTTCTAGTTTATGGTCATTTTTTTTTTTATATTCAAACTATATTTAAGTTAAGAGGAATGATACATATCTCTATTGGGAGATAATGACAGGGGCAGTGATGATCTATGTGACTCGACAGATAGAATTAATAAATAAATAAAAATATAATAATAATTAAGACACGTTTAATATTAATTAATTTTTCTCTCCTCTTATTAAATAATTTCTTTTTCTATCTCTACGAATTAATTTATCTCATTTATCCCTACTCTCACGATTATAATTTATTCATTTCTTTAATATTTATTATATAAAATAACTCAACAATTTACAACAAATTCTACATTAAATATTTTAATAATATGTTTAAATAAAACATAAACCCTAAACTCTAAATCATAAACCTAAACCATAAACCATAAACTCTAAACCCTAAACCCTGAACCCTAAACTCTAACCCTAAACCTTGTTGGGTCAGCTCATTTGGCAGATGGGCCTAACAAATTAATAAAGCCCATTAGGGCATATTTAATTAAGGAAAAAAAAACACAATAGTTTTTTTGTGGTTGTTTTTCTCTCTCTCTTTTCCAACAGTTCTTCCTCCATTGAAGCGGCAGGTTCTTCTTCTAATTTCCTTTATCTCTTCTACATTTGGTTAGCCATCTTTAGTGATGATGGTAATGTATGTGAATGACAAGTTAGGATGAGGTCAATTGATAACTTTTGTTAGATTACCTCTAGGCTTTTATTGAACTAAATTGTATACTCATTTGATATAGTGGATGATTTAAGTGGCCGAAGTGTTCCGTGGTTTTTACCTAATTTGGGTTTTCCACGTAAAATCTTGGTGTCCCGCTCTCTGTTTCTTTGATTGTTTGATTGTTTGATGCTCAATTGTTTTGGCTTCCTATTTGATTACACAAAAGGGAAAAAGAATTGTTAGGCCTTGTTGTAGCTTGTTTATTTATGAATTGCTAAACAGGTGCTATTATTCGATTTCTACAACAAGTGGTATCAGAGCTGAGTTCGTTTGGCAGTAATTCTTGTATAATTAAAATGGAAGAGTCGTTGAGTAGTAATGGAACGATGATCAAACTCACAGCTACCAATTACACAATCTGGAAGTCGCGGATGGAGGACTTATTGTGTAATTATGATTATGAAGACACTATTTTGAGTGATAAAGGCAAACCAGAGGCTATGACAGATACAGATTAGAAAAAGCTGAACAGAAAGGCAGTTGGTAAAATCAGGCAATGGGTTGACAACAGTGTGTATCAGCATGTGGCTACTGAGGTTAATGCTCATAAAGTGTGGACTATTTTGAGTGAGCTGTATGAGAAGAACAACACTAAAAACAGAGCATTTCTATTTAGGAAGTTTTGCTCGTTGAAATATCAAGATGGGTCTTCTATGTCTGAGCATCTAAATGCTTTTCAGGGGATTCTAAATGAGTTGGCTGCGATAGGAATGAAATTTGATGATGAGCTTCATGCTATGTGTTTGATTAATTCTCTGCCTGATAGTTGGGAAACACTTGTGGTTTCAATTACCAATTCTGTTCCACAAGGTAAGCTCATTTTGAAAATGATGAAAGAGAGTGTGCTGAATGAAGAGGCTAGAAGAAAAAAACAGGGCTTCTCGACTCCAAGTCAGGTGTTCGTGACTGAGAAAAGGGGTAGAAGTAAAAGTAAAACTCCAAAGAATCGCAGTGGCAGTTCAGACAGGTCACGGGGAACATCCAGCTCGAGAAAAGAGATTACATGTTATCATTGTGGCAAGCCAGGACACAAGAAGTATCAGTGCAGATCTTTGAAGCGGGAACAAAAGGAGAATAAGCAAGATGGAAGTAGTAAGGTTGCAGATGTGGGTGGTAACGACATCGATATTGTTTACGACAATGATAGTATCAACCTTGTTTCTCAAGATACACAATGGGTGGTAGACTCAGGTGCTTCTTATCATGTCACCAATCGTTGTGATATATTTGCTTCTTACACTAGTGGACAGTTTGGTTCAGTGACGTTGGGAAACCATGTTACGTGTAAGATTGTTAGAAAAGGAGATGTCTGTTTGGATACTAACACTTTGTGCAAGCTACTTTTGAAAAATGTTCGACATGTTCCTATTATTCGGATGAATTTGATCTCTACTGGTATTCTTGATGATGAGGGCTATCATAGTTACTTTGGTGAAGGAAAATGGAAACTCACTAAGGGGTCTTTGGTGATAGCTAAAGGAAAGAATGTCGGTTCTCTTTATGTGACAGAGACTAAGTCTTACGGGGGGAAGCAAATGCAGTTAATGATTGTTCAGCACAGCTTTGGCATAAGAGACTTGGTCACTTAAGTCAGAATGACATGCAAGTTCTCTCCAAGACAATCGATCTCCATGGCTTAAAGTCCACAGATTTGAAGACATGCACAGATTTCTTAGTTGGTAAGCAACATAGAGTTTCCTTCAAAAGTTTCTCTCCATCTAGGAAGCCCAATATCCTAGATATGGTTCACACAGACATATGTTTTATGGATTCCTTGACTTTAGGTGGTGCTCATTATTACATCACTTTTATCGATGATTGCTCAAGGAAGGTGTGGGCATATTGCTTGAAGACTAATGATCAAGCATTGAATTACTTCAAGTTGTTTCATGCTGAAGTGGAGAGAGAAACTGGGAAGAAGTTGAAATGTGTTCGTTCGGACAATGGTGGCGAATATAGAGGACCATTTGTGGAATACTGTAAAATTCATGGGATCAAGTTTTTGAAGACTGTGCCAAAAACACCTCAACGGAATGGAGTTGCAGAGAGGATGAATAGGTCTATCAATGAGAGAATTTTGTGTATGTTGTCTCATGCTAAGTTGCCAAAATCCTTTTGGGGAGAGGCAATGAAGACAGCGGTTGATCTGATAAACCTTTCACCCTCAACTCCTTTAGATGGCGACATTCCAGAAAGAGTTTGGAGAGGTAAAGACGTCTCTTATGATCACTTGAGAGTTTTTGGTTGTAAAGTGTTTGTTCATGTTCCTCGAGATGAGAGAGCTAAGCTTGATAACAAGACGAGACAGTGTATCTTTATTGGGTATGGCCACGGAGAATTTGGGTACCGATGTTGGGATCCGGTTAACAAGAAACTCATTAGAAGCAAAGATGTGGTATTCTTTGAAGATCACACCATTGAAGACTTTGAGAAAAAGGAAAAGACGAAGTCTACGAAGAATGAATTGCCTGACAATGGTAGGATTCGTATACCACAATCACAACCCAATGATGTGGAAAATGTCCAAGTTGAAGTTGATGAGACTCCTCTAGTTGATGCTGAGCCAACAGAGGAAGCTGAACAAGATGATGATAGTTCTCTAGAGCCACCTGATGATCAGCATATTAGAAGATCTAGTAGGCAAAGACAACCTTCTAATAGGTATCCTCCCAATGAGTATGTGATGTTGACTGGCGGGGGAGAACCAGAAACCTATCAAGAAGTATTGTCTCATGAAAACAAGAACAAGTGGTCGGTGGCAATGCAAGAAGAGATAAATTCTTTGCAAGAGAATGAGACTTATGACTTGGTGAAACTTCCGAAAGGAAAGAAGACTTTGAAGAACAAGTGGGTATTCAAGTTAAAGCATCAAGAGAATAGTTCACAACATCGATACAAAGCAAGACTGGTTGTGAAGGCTTTGGACAGAAAAAGGGATTGATTTTCAAGAGATTTTCTCACCGGTTGTGAAGAGGTCATCCATCAGAGTTGTGTTAGCATTGACTGCTAGTCAAGATTTGGAAATTGAACAACTGGATGTGAAGACTGCATTTCTCCATGGTGACTTGGAGGAAGAGATCTATATGGAACAACCTGAGGATTTCAAAGTTAAAGGTAAAGAAGATCTTGTCTGCAGGTTGAGAAAAAGTTTGTATGGGCTCAAGCAAGCGCCTAGACAATGGTACAGGAAATTTGACTCTTTCATGGAAGCAAATGGGTACAGTAAGACTACTTCTGATCATTGTGTTTTCATCAAGAGATACGGTGTTGATGATTATGTTATTCTTCTGCTCTATGTTGATGATATGCTAATTGTTGGGCAAGATATTGCAAAAATTGAGAAGCTCAAAAGGGATTTGAACAAGTCTTTTGCGATGAAGGATTTGGGTTCAGTGAAGCAGATCTTAGGCATGGAAATCACAAGAGACAAAGAACAGAACACTTTGGCTATCACAGGAGAAGTACATTGAGAAGGTACTTGAGAGGTTTGCAATGAAAAATGCAAACCGGTTTCAGTTCCACTTGCAGGTCATTTCAAGTTGAGTTCTAAACAATGTCCTACAAGTGAGAAAGAGAAAGATGAAATGAAGAATGTACCCTATGCCTCTGCAGTTGGTAGTCTTATGTATGTCATGGTATGTACAAGACCGGACATAGCACACGCAGTTGGTGTTGTTAGTCGGTATCTCTCTAACCCTGGAGAAGAACATTGGTTGGCTGTTAAGTGGATTCTCAGATATCTTCGAGGCTCTTTGAAAGCACGTTTATGTTTCGGAAGTGATACTCCTATTTTGGAAGGCTTTACAGATTCTGATATGGCGGGTGATGTTGATTCAAGAAAATTTGTATCAGGTTTTTTGGTTACCTTTACAGGCGGTGCTGTTTCGTGGCAGTCAAGGTTACAAAAGTGTGTTGCTTTGTCTACTACAGAAGCTGAGTATATTGCAGCTATTGAGACATGTAAAGAGGTGTTATGGATGAAGAAGTTCCTACAAGAGTTGGGCCAAAAGCAAGAGAAGTTCACTTTGTTTTGCGACAGTTAAAGTGCCATTCATCTCTCAAAGAATTCAGCTTTTCATTCGAGATCCAAACACATCGACGTGAGATATCATTGGATACGTGATGTGCTTGCGACAAAAGAGCTGAACTTGGAGAAGATTCATACAAGTGAGAATGGTGCCGATATGTTTACGAAATCCTTGCCTAAGGACAAGTTTGAAGATTGTCGGGAGAGAGCGGGTTTATTGGAGCCCGCGAAGTTGCGCTGACGGGGGAGATTTGTTGGGTCAGCTCATTTGGCAGATGGGCCTAACAAATTAATAAAGCCCATTAGGGCATATTTAATTAAGGAAAAAAACACAGTAGTTTTTTTGGGGTTGTTTTTCTCTCTCTCTCTTCCAGCAGTTCTTCCTCCATTGAAGCAGCAGGTTCTTTTTTTGATTTCCTTTATCTCTTCTCCATTTGGTTAGCCATCTTTAGTGATGATGATAATGTATGTGAATGACAAGTTAGGATGAGGTCAATTGATAACTTTTGTTAGATTACCTCTAGTCTTGTATTGAACTACATTGTATACCCATTTGATATAGTGGATGATTTAAGTGGCCGAAGTGTCCCGTGGTTTTTACCTAATTTGGGTTTTCCACATAAAATCTTGGTGTCCTGCTCTCTGTTTCTTTGATTGTTTGATTGTTTGATGCTCAATTGTTTTGGCTGCCTATTTGATTACACAAAAGGGAAAAAGAATTGTTAGGCCTTGTTGTAACTTGTTTATTTCTGAATTGCTAAACAGGTGCTATTATTCGATTTCTACAACAAACCTTAATCCGGTTTTGTGATTTAGAGTTTAGGGTTTAGAATTTAGTGTTTAAATAAATTAATTAGCTAGAGATGAGAGAGATAAATTAATTAATTAGTGAGAGAGAAGGAGGGATAAATTATTATTTTTTTTTAATTTCACCCTGTCAGTCGGGTAGGCATCGCTGGGACATTCGCTGTCCCGCGCACTATATCATTTTTCTTATGTTAAACATATTTTATCTAAATTCACTAATGATATTTAATTAATATGTGTAGCAAAATTAATAATCTCTCTAAAAAAATGAAGCAAATATATTAAGGAGTGAATGGCTATGAGAATCAAGAAGAATAATTTTTTCAAATTTATGTAAGTGTGCCTCTTGATGCAATTAATTTATAAAATAAAAATTAAAAATATAGCAATAGTTTAATATTAAATTAGGGTCACAATAAAAATAAAGATTTGGAGGCCACTTTATTAATAATAGGCTAGATTTTCAAGTATCAGAAAGTCAAGCTTTTGATTTCAACTGAAAGAGCGAAAACAGATTCATGATAATGGTGTGGTGATAATGGTGTGGTGTTATTCTAATTTTCCTTATTTCAAAAAATAAATTTATATTATCATATTTATCTTTAGGAAAAATTAAAATTGTTCATACTGAATCTTAATTAAAACATTAACACGTAAAT
Source organism: Impatiens glandulifera (assembly GCF_907164915.1). NCBI lineage: Eukaryota > Viridiplantae > Streptophyta > Magnoliopsida > Ericales > Balsaminaceae > Impatiens > Impatiens glandulifera. The sequence goes on along the minus strand of NC_061862.1, from coordinate 113,446,132 downwards.
TTAATAGGTATGCTGTTGATTTCGTTACATTAATAAACATATATATGGATCTATTGAGAGAACCAAAATTAAGGGTATGTGATAGAAAAAATAACTAAAAATTAATAGTATGTAATAGTTTAAAATAATGAAAAATAAATATTATTTTAAATAATGTAATACTGTTTATTTAGTTTAAACTTTAAACCCTGTCTTTGGAGAAAATATTTTATTTTATTTTGAAGAAAACAAAGGTTTAAAGCCGTTAGTGTGCATGTCACTTATTTTCTACAAAGTATAAGGTAAAAATTGGAAATAAAAACAGTAAAAAAATATACTTATACGTTCAACAAAATAATAAATTAAAAAATTAATTATACAAATATTAAACACTGTATATACTAATTAAATTGTAACTAATAAATTAGATTCTAGTTATCAGCAATAATAATTATAAATCTTATTCTCAATTCCTAGTTTTTTTTTTTTTTTTTTTTTTTTTTTTAAGGATCAACCTAATTATATTAGATAACGATAATTGTTTAAACATAATTACAAAAATATTATATTTGTGGAAAAAAACACACAAATAATACAAATTAACGTGTGTGGAGATTTTCCAAAAGGAAAATGAGATCTCCTACTGAATTTGTCGGTTTATCACATCAAACCTCATATAATGTTAGGATGATAGCATTGTGAAGTATCTGTAACGGTCATTTGAGATTGTTGAAGATTTTACGATTTCTCTATAATCAACTTATCCACCAAAAAATAATAGGGATATAACCTCATTGTTTCATGCTCGTAAATCTAGTTATCTCAATACACGTTTCCCAACACACACACACCAATGGTTCCCGACATAACTCAATGAATACTATTAATACTCTAAAAAAGACTCCAAATACTAGCGACACTCTTACAATGTAAAAAGAGATGAGGGGTCGTATCCACATCCTTAAGACACAGACGACATCGACTAACTAAGATAAGACATTTGCGCATACATCTATCATTAGTCAGAATACCACCGTGGATTGCACTTCACCAAAAAAAGATATTAGTGGGAATCTTATACTCCCATAATTTCTCTCAGGACAACTTAGTTGGAACAACTCTATGAAAGATATAATAACAATGTCTCACATCAAACTTATACAAATTTCTACATCGCATCGTATCTTTGTTCAACGAAGACATCCCTATGTTGGTCACTAATGATAATAATATATCATGATAAAATTTTTCTTAAATTATAATCTCCTATATTTGATACGATGCGCAAAATCTTGAGAGTAATGGTCATACATATCTTTGACTGTGGCATCTTTACAAATAATAATAGAGACCCAAAGGGAAAGGAGAATAACAAAACTCTTACCCCTACACCATACATCCTCCCAAAATTGGATATATGAATTGTCACACACGGTAAACAAAGAATGTTCACGATAACTTTTCCAAATGATTAATATGACACTCCAAATTCTACATCCCACAAGGTGACTGAATATTTTTGTAAACCGACTAAAAAATCCAACCAATATTTACTTCTGATCATATTTACCCATAGACTTTCCTGTTCTAAACCAAAAACTAGCACACCATTTTGATAATAAGGCCTTAAAAGCACATAGGTAACGAAAACCCAAATCTCTTTCATCTTTGGGCATTTTTACTTTGTCTCAACTAACAAGATGTCAAAACAAGAACTCATAAGACACCCATAAAAATTTACACATCAATCTCTGCATTTTTACTGCCACACTTTTAAGAATCATAAATAATGACATTATGTAAGTAGACATAGATTTCAACGCGCTTTTGAATATAACCATACGACCTCCCTTAGAGATCAACTTGTTTTTTTCTAGATAGAGAGTTTTTTTCATCTTTGAGATAATTGAATCCCAAAAAAATTTAGATCGAGTCTTTTGTCACAGGCTAAAATTCGACCCGTGCGGCACTAAGCTAAATCGACCCTGATTCTAGCTTAGAAAGCCTTTCTAAATACAATGCAAGAATAACTCAAACGCAAGAAAGAACTTAGAGAGAGAAAACTCTTGAGAATAAGAATATATCGAAAGAATGCTTGATAATTACAATGGAATACCTTCAGGGTATTTATAGGACTTACACGTATTAAATTAGGAATTACGTCTAATTACAATTTAATTACACTAATTTAGGATATTCCTTCCATAGCAAGAATATCCCTACCTAATTTAGAATATCTCTTGTAATCTCTTCCTTAATTAGAATATATATTATAATCCTTTCCTTGATTAGAATATATCTTCCAATCCCTTCCTTAATTAGATTATCTTCCAATCTCTTCCTTGATTAGAAGATTCGCTGGGCCCACGTAGGTAACTGGGCCTCTCCTTGGCTAAGAAGATTAGCGCACTATCAGGCCAAGACTTTAATGAGCCTCGACATCCCCCGGATTGGGTCGTGACTCTAATGGGCCGTGACATACTCCCCCACCTTAGTCGTGGCCGTCCTCGGTTCGACCTTGGCATGATACTCTTCAACCTCTTCCTTGAAACATTCCCCACACGGTCCCCCGTATCTGTGCACAAGTCCCTTGAGCACAGATTACATAGACTTGCATTCTGGAATATCATGGAAGTACACCTCGTGGCTCGATGTTTGCACCCCATAAAAATGGGACGTGACATACTCCCCCACCTAAGTCGTGGCCGTCCTCGGCACGACCCTAGACCGGTGCATGGTGATCTTCTTTCTGGCGTCCCCTGAGCGCTCTTCCTCCCCCTTTGCACGTCACGGCATTGGGTGCACTTATGGTCGCCAGCCTTAACCGATATAAGATGTTTCCCACACATCTCTTGATTGAACACAGTCCCTTGAATCTGCGCACAAGCCCCTTGAGCACATACCGCATAGACTTCAACAGTTGCGGGGGAAACTTCCCTCTTTCCATCGTCCCCTTCCTTAACTGCACACCCTCTTAGATTTGCCCTTCTCTTCATATTCTTGGTGTCTCCCTCTGAATATGCCTGAGCACGATCTGCTTCTTTTCCCACGGACTTGGTGCGAGTGAAGGCAGACTGACTTTGGCCCACGTTACTTGTGGCCAAACCTTGTGGTTCTAATGGTTGTGCGTTGTCTTTGGCCTTGAGTCCCTCAAAGGCTTCGACACACGCTATCTGGACTTCCTCGGGTACTTCCTCTTTTCCCTTGGACCCGTCCCCATCATCCATCTTGGCAAAAGTGGCAAATGTCTCTTTACCACGTTTGCGACCTCGAACGAATCTCATCGCTGAGAACCTGCTTATTCCCTCTGATTCTCTCCTTGTTGGAATCACGCTAGTCTTCCCGTGATCCAAAATGATTAAAGAATCGGAATAAGGCATTATGCAAGCGCGTACTTGATCGCACCATTCTAGTCCCAACACTACGTCGTAGTCTTTCATTGGGACCAAGGTAAATGAGACTGTCCCATTCCAGCCTCCGATCCTGGTGTGCACTCTCCTAGCCTCCCCATTTACCGGCTTGGCTACATCGAAGGACTTCACCGTCCCTCTTGTTGGGCTGATCCGCAGACCCAACGCATTGGCTACTCCTTCTCGCATGAAGTTGTGCGTAGCCCCTGTGTCTACTAGTGCCTTGATGCGTTTTTCCCCGATCCAAGCTTCCACAAACAAAGAGCCCCTCCTTGTTCCCTTGTCCGGCTTCGCAACACTAGTCTTCACAGCATTGAGCAGTCTTAAGGATCCTATTTGAGTCTCTTCTTCCTCATCAGAGGACTCAGTTCCTTTAACTGCTGCAACCTTTTCCCCCTTAAATGGGCACATAAACTTTATGTGATTATGAGCACCACAAATATAACAGGTTATTGGCTTACCTGAGTCATTGGCTTGCCTCCCTGAGTTTTTATGTGCATGCCCCTTCTTAGATGGGCGGTCTCCCCCACCTTTCTCCTGGTCCTGTGGGCGGTCTCCCCCACCTTCTTCCTCATCATACCTGATGAACTTTGGCCTTTCCACAGAGACTTTGAGCTCTATCAGTCTTTCTGCAACCGTTATTGCCTCGGAAACGTCCCGCACCTTGGCCCTTTGCAGCTCCAACTGTGCCCAAGTCTTTAGGCCGTTAACAAACGCGAACAGTGCCTCCTGTTCCGTTAGACTGGGTAACTCGAGCATCAACTCCTGGAATTCCTTCACATACTCCTTGATGGTCCCTTTGTGCACAAGTTGACTCAACCTTTTCCTAGCTTCGTACTCGGCATTCTCTGGGAAGAATTGACGTTTGAACTCGGTCTTGAAGTCTTCCCATGTTTCCATCCTCAAGGTCCCTCGTTCAATATCTCCTTCTCGCCTCCTCCACCACAGCAATGCCATCTCTTGTAGAAAGAAAGGTGTTGTCTCCAACTTGTCACGATCATCAAGTATGCTTGATGCTCGAAAGTACCTCTCCAAGTTCCAAAGGAAGTCATCCACTTCCCTTGCACTCCTCGATCCTTTGAATGGAGTTGGCTTAGGAACATCCATCCGTTGAGGTGCCGCACCTCTATGTTCCCCTCCATTCCTCGCAATCCGTCTTTCCATCGATTCTAGCCTCCCCAAGATCTCCCTCTTGAGGGTCTCGACCATCGCATGGACTTCTCCCCGGATTGGATCAAGCACCTTCTGGCAGATGTCATTAACCTCCCCTCGAACCAATCCTAGCACTTCGTCACGAATGCTACGATTCGAACCGTTAATGATCCCCATTAACTCATTCTCCAACTTTTCAGCACCCTCATCCAACATCGTCACCTTCTCGGCCACCGCGCTAAACACTTCGAGAGCTTCTTGGTGATCGCTCATGCCTTCTTCAAGCCGGGTCACCCGCGCTTCCATGGTAGCACCTCTCTCGACGGACTTATCCCTCTTGGATCCTTTGTCCTTATGTTGGCCGGTCGGAATCTTAGTGACGATAGTTCGTGAATCCATTTCTTGCAGCTTGAATGCGGAAATACAACCTTGCTCTGATACCACTTGTCACGGGCTAAAATTCGACCCGTGCGGCACTAAGCTAAATCGACCCTGATTCTAGCTTAGAAAGCCTTTCTAAATACAATGCAAGAATAACTCAAACGCAAGAAAGAACTTAGAGAGAGAAAACTCTTGAGAATAAGAATATATCGAAAGAATGCTTGATAATTACAATGGAATACCTTCAGGGTATTTATAGGACTTACACGTATTAAATTAGGAATTACGTCTAATTACAATTTAATTACACTAATTTAGGATATTCCTTCCATAACAAGAATATCCCTACCTAATTTAGAATATCTCTTGTAATCTCTTCCTTAATTAGAATATATATTATAATCCTTTCCTTGATTAGAATATATCTTCCAATCCCTTCCTTAATTAGATTATCTTCCAATCTCTTCCTTGATTAGAAGATTCGCTGGGCCCACGTAGGTAACTGGGCCTCTCCTTGGCTAAGAAGATTAGCGCACTATCAGGCCAAGACTTTAATGAGCCTCGACATCCCCCGGATTGGGTCGTGACTCTAATGGGCCGTGACATACTCCCCCACCTTAGTCGTGGCCGTCCTCGGTTCGACCTTGGCATGATACTCTTCAACCTCTTCCTTGAAACATTCCCCACACGGTCCCCCGTATCTGTGCACAAGTCCCTTGAGCACAGATTACATAGACTTGCATTCTGGAATATCATGGAAGTACACCTCGTGGCTCGATGTTTGCACCCCATAAAAATGGGACGTGACACTTTGCTCCTAATGGTAGACCAAGATACATGGCAGAAAACATCCAATGTCAAATGCCAAAATACCCACCAAACGAGATCTTCTCTAACACAGAATTAGAGAAAAATATTTTAGACTTGCCAAGAATAACACGAAGTTCCGAGCAAGCGCCAAAAACTACAAAATATCACGAATGTGCTTGAATTTATACGAGAAGCCTAGATCATACCGAGCGTATCATCATCATCAAAAAAAACAAGTGAGAAATGGAAAACATAGTTATCTTCGATCCGCAATCAACCCCATGGATAAGTCCATTATTTTTAGTGAATATCATCATCCTAGAAAGAGCTTCTATAACAATGACAAACAAAAAGGAGGACAATGGGTCACCTTGCCTAATCCCCTCGAAATTTCGAAAAAACCTTGAGAACCATCATTCACTATAATAGAAAGTTTTTCCATGGAAATGCAAAATTTTATCAACGAGATCCACTTTTCGTCCATTCTCATCCTAGCCATGACATCGAAGAGAAAGTCCCAGTTAACATGATCATAAACTTTTTCAATATCAAGTTTGACGAAGGCGCATTGAGCACCATTAGAGTCACTTGAATTAATGCACTCATTGACAATCAACGTCGCATCAAAAATTTGATGCCCTTTAATAAACGTCATTTATAAAAACATATATAATTGATTTTAACAATACACGCAACCGGTTTGCCAAACATTTTGAAATAATCTTGTACAAAAACTTGACTAAACTAATAGGACTAAAAATTTTTAGGTCTATCTATAGTTCCTGAAGCCTTACGGGTGAGAACAATCAAGGTAGAATTCCATTTTTTGTCGAAAGAGGAGAAACGATAAAAATGTTCAATAGTCGCCATAACATCCACTTAAGGAAGGTCCATGCCTTTTTGAAGAAAGACAAAGTAAAATCATTACTACCTAGAGCCTTATCACTATCGCGCGCATTAATAGCATCTTTCACCTCTTGGACCGTAAAGCGTCTCTCAAAAATACACTTCTACTAAGAACTAGTTGAAGCTACCTCGATGCTCTCCATGAATATTTCCTCGACATCGTCTCTTTGTGTTGTTTTCCGATCAGGCAACATACTATGCTGGCGACTTAGATGATCGCAGGAGCACAACCGGATGTGCATTCTTGATGGCATCAGGTGCAACATCTTGGGCATCAAAGAAACAGTCAGTTATTGCACTTTCTACCACCGAGGCGGAATACATAGCAGTTGCGTTCTGTGTTCTTGTTAGTGCGTTTGGCTTAAAAGAATTTTAGAGAATATCAGAGCTTAGGAAAAATCAACGATTGTGATTAATTGTGACAACAATTCCATCATACAACTTTCAAAACATCCGGTTCTTCACGGGAAAAGAAAGCACATCGAAATAAGATTTCATTATCTAAGGGGTAAATATTTCATTATCTAAGAGAGTTAGTGAATGCGGAAACTATCAAGCTATAATACTATGCAATAGAGAATCAAGTTGCATACATCTTTATCAAGCCGTTGAAGCTGGAGTAATTTGAGAAACTGCGTGGATTTCTTGGAATAGTTAGTTTGTCTGAAGTAAACAAAATTCAGAGGAATTAGCTTAAGAGAGCGTATTGTCATGGCCCATTAGTGTCATGACCTAATCCAACTCATTAAAGTCTTGGCCTCATAGTGCGCTAATCTTCTTAGCCCAAGGGAAGGCCCAGTTGCCTAAGTAGGCCCAATGAATCTTCTAATTAAGAAAGAGATTGAAAGATATTCTAATTAAGGAAGGGATTAGAAGATATATTCTAATTAAGGAAGAGATTACAAGATATATTCTAAATTATGTAAGGATATTCTAATTAAGGAAAGAAATATCCTAAATTAGTGTAATTAAATTGTAATTGTAAGGCAATTCTTAATTTAGTACGTCAAGTCCTATAAATACCTCAAAGGTATTTCATTGTAATTACCAAGTATTCAATATACATTTTTTATTCTCAAGTTCTTTCTCTCTCTAAGTTCTTCTTGCATTGTGTAAAAGGGCTTACTAGCTAGAATCTGCGTTGATCTAGCCTAGTGTCACACGGGTCGAATTTCATCCTGTGACAAGTGGTATTAGAGTTAAGTTGTGCTTCCGCATTAAAGCTGCAAGAGATGCATTCAGGTACTATCGTCACTAAGGTTCCGACCAGACAACATAAGGATAAAGGATCCAAGAGGGATAATTCCGTCGAGAGAGGTGCTTGCATGGAAGCGCGGGTGACCCGGCTTGAAGAAAAGCATGATTGTGCACCAAAAAGCTCTCGAAGTGTTTAGCACGGTGACCAATAAAGTAACGGTGTTGGATGAGAAAAGTGAACAGTTGGAGAATGAGGTTTTGGATATCATTAACAATTTGAATCGTAGAATTGTGACGAAGTTTGGGATCGGTTTGAGGGGAGATTAATGATATCCGACAGGAAATACTTGAGACAATCCGAAAAAACTCATTCGATGATCGATGCTCTCCGAAGGGAAACGATGGAGAGGCTCGATGCGATGTAAGATCGGATTGGGTGGAATGGAGGGGGGAGCATAGAGGTGCGGCACTTCATCGGATGGATATTCCCAAGCCAACTCCATTCAAAGGCTCGAGAAGTGCAAGGGAAGTGGAGGACTTCCTTTGGAACACTGAGAGGTACTTTCGGACATCAAACATATTCGATGATCGTACCAAGTTAGAAACAACACAATTCTTTCTTATAGATGGCACTACTGTGGTGGAGGAGGCGGGAAGCAGATATTGAACGAGGTACATTGAAGATGGAAAAATGGAAAGACTTCAAGAATGAGTTCAAGCGTCAATTCTTCCTAAAGAACGCTTATTTCGATAAGCTAGTAAGCGGTTAAGTCAACTTGTGCACAACAGAACCATCAAGAAGTATGTGAAGTAGTTCTAGGAGTTGATACTCGAATTACCTAGTCTAACGGAACATGAGGCACAGTTCATGTTTGTTAATGGTCTAAAGACTTGGGCGTAGTTGGAACTACAAAGGCCAAAGTGCAGAACGTCTCCGAGGCAATTACAGTTGCAGAAATACTATTAGAGCTCAAAGTGTATGTGGACAGGCCGAAGATCCTTAGGGATTATGAGGAGGAGGGTGGGGGAGACCGCCCACCCAAGAAGGGGCATCCACACAACAACTCATTGAGGCAAGCCGACGAATCGCTTAAACCAAGAGTCTGTTATATTTGTGGTGCTCATAATCACATAAAGTTTGTGTGCCCGTTTAAGGGAGGAAAAGTTGCAGCGATTAAAAGGAACTGAGTCCTCTAATGAGGAAGAAAATACTCAAATAGGATCCTTAAGACTGCTCAATGTTGTGAAGGCTAGTATTGCGGAACCAATTAAGGGAACAAAGAGGGGCTCGATGTTCGTGGATGCCTTGATCGGGGGAAGGCGTATCAAAGTACTAGTGGATACTGGAGCTACTCACAACTTCATGCATGAATGAGTGGCTAAAGCGTTGGGTCTTCGCATCCACCCAACGAGAGGGATGGTAAAGTTTGTGAGTACAACAGTCAAGCCGGTAACCGAGGAGGCTAAGAAAGTGCACACTAGGATCGGAGACTAGAATGGGACAGTCTTATTTACATTAGTCCCTATGGATGACTACGATGTAGTGTTGGGACTACAATGGTTCGATCAGGTACGCGCTTGCATAGTTCTTCATTCTTATTCCTTAATTATTTTGGATCACGAAAAGACTCGAGTGATACCAACAAAAAGAGAATTAGAGGGTATGTGCATGTTCTCGGCAATGCAGTTCAGCCGAAGTCGCAAACGTGGTAAAAAGACATTTGTCACTTTTGCTAAGATGGATGATGGGAATGGGTCCAAGGGAAAAGAAAAAGCACCCGAAGAAGTCCAGATAGCGTGTGTCGAAGTCTTCAAGGGACTCAATGCCAAAGACACCACACAACCATCAACTCCACAAAGTTTGACCACAGTTTTCGTTGGTCAAAGTCAGTCCACCTTCACTCTCGCCAAATCCTTAGGAGAGGAAGCAGATCTTGCTCGAGCATCTTTGGATGAAGACACCAAGAAGATGAAGAAAGGGGCATATTTGAAGAGGCGCGCAGTCGGGTTTAAGGAAGGGGACCGAGGAATAGGGAAATTACTCATGCATCAATGTAAATCTCTACAATCTTTGCTCAAATGGTTTATGCGCAAATACGAGGGACCGTTAAAAATTGAGTGGCGTGGGGGAAGGGTCTATCCTATGTCGAGAATTGTTGGGAAAGAGAGGATCTCTTGTGTCAATTCAGGTAGAAGATTGAAGAATATCGGTCTAAGGTCGAGCCGAGGACGACCACAACTTAGGTGGTGTAGAATGTCACGACCCAATCCAGAGGATGTCGAGGCTCATTAAAGTCTTGGCCTCATAGTGCGCTAATCTTTTTAACCCAAGGGGAGGCCCAGTTGTCTAAGTAGGCCCAATGAATTTTCTAATTAAGGAAGAGATTAGAAGATATTCTAATTAAGGAATGGATTAAAAGATATGTCTAATTAAGGAAAAGATTACAAGAGATATTTTAAATTAGGTAGAAATATTCTAATTAAGGAAGAAATATCCTAAATTAGTGTAATTAAATTGTAATTATAAGACAATTCCTAATTTAGTACGTCACAAAGTCCTATAAATACATCAAAGGTATTTCATTGTAATTACCAAGTATTCAATATACAATTTTTATTCTCAAGTTCTTTCTTTCTCTAAGTTCTTCTTGCATTGTGTAAAAGGGCTTGCTAGCTAGAATCTGCGTCGATCTAGTCTAGTGCCACACGGGCCAAATTTCATCCCGTGACAGTATGCTGAAATTTGAATAAGTCATTGGTTGTTTTGTAACCGTCAATACGTGTCAAGTTCTTTCTGAGATCATGTATTAGAATCATGGGGGGTTGAGGTAGCGTGTAATGTAATCTTTTTCCTAGTTTTTAGTTTTGTTTTAGACGGTTTCCTTTGTATTTCTGTAAGGCTATTTATAGTCATTGTTGTTAAATTAATAGATATTTAACTTTCGGTTTAACAATTTATATTTTGTATCAAACTCCAACACCAATACCATCATCGGCACCGTCAATCAAACCCAAGATTTTGCAAAAATAATAATAATTTGATTAAACTAACGTTCTTTGTGGTGGGTTTGTTTTTGTTTACTTACACTATTTGAGGAAGAACAAGTGATTGAGAGATAATAATTCTTATGCTCGTCAACTTTCATGTCTTCCATGTGATTGTGATTACTCAAAGAAAGAGAGGATCATCTTAGTTTATTATTAACCTTCTTAACTGTTTTGAGTTTTTGATACTGATATAAGGATTGGACTTCTTTCTTCTAGTTTTTTTTACTTTCTCTTGTGAAGATATGTTTGTTCAGATCTGTTGTTTCATTAAAACCTATTTAGAAGAAGAAACAATCATCATAAGTATCAGTTGCAAATTGATTATAATGGTGATATCTTAATTTGTTTTGTTTCTACGTTGACCAACTTCAATCGATATTTGGGTTATGTTATTTATTTGAAAATAATCTTGGGCATTATGGAGTTATTTGATTAATTATGTGATTTCTTTTCTTTTACATGAAAGTATTTTTAAGATAAGTTTGAAGGTAAGTAAAAATTATGTTATTTGAATCAATATTGTTACATGTATAAATATATACTTAACGTATTTAGCTTTTTTTGTTGAGAATTCAATTGTGTGAAAGATAGATTAATTTTTAATTGGATAATGAACCTTTTTTTAGTATATAGACCTCCTAGGAATATAGAATCAAACTATTTCTTCTTATTTGAAGAAAGGAAAAGGAAACGTCGCTCTTTATTTTATCTTAATTTAATACTAAACAAGTATGAACTAATTTAATACTTGTATCATAAATTTCCGGAATTGGTTTTCCTTTTCCATAAAGGATATAATTGACAACTCTTGTTAATTGAAAATAATTCTAAATAATCCAAACCAAATAAGACCGAGGCATAAATGTAATTTAGGTTCATAATTGTTGGTAAGGTTCCTTTGTCTTAAAATTTCTTTTCACTGAAGACTGAATTTATTTGCCATTTTTTTAGCATTCTAAAGAGTTAGTTTCTTAAATGCAGATTGTGGTAAAGATGATCCTGAGATAAAATATGAGTAGGAAAAGGACATTAGAAGTTTACTAAAAGAGGAGATAGAGTTACTGAAAATTGTTAGTTATGATAACTTGAGGCGAACCAAAGCTTCAATGATGGATGTCAAGAAGACGTCTTCTCATTACCAGAAAGAAGCAGAAAAGTTTAATATGGGAATGGAGACTTGTGAAGGGGCGAGAGAGACAGCAGAAGCAGAGTTCGTGAAAGAGTCTAAGATTACGAAAATGTGGAAACTTAAGGCAATTGAACTCGGATGGACAGTTTGATTACTAACTAAAACACATAGGTATACTTGTATAGAGATTAGAGAGTGAGTGAATTTGATATTTGCTTAGTTTTCTTTCTTCTACTTTCTATTGGATAGATACAGTTAAAGACTTATGTAATTAACAAAAGTTAGTTGAATTAGTCCGAACTGAAACTGTTTATTACTTTGTTTAGTTTACTGTGGTAACAATTAGAAGCAAATTTGAAGCTTAACATGGAGCTGAACAAGCACATAATCAGAACAGATTTGGTATGACTTTTTGCTTCATTAAGATAGTCTACTTTAGTTTCATGCCATAAAACAAACAGTAACCAGTCTAACCAGATATTGGAATGCCAATTGCCCCGAGGAAACATAGGTCCAGTCATTTCTTTGAGTCCGCATGAGAAGTAAATCTTCAAATTTTATGATTATGACTTTGTGAGATTCATAGAAATTTGAAGTTTTTAATTATATTTTTGAAAAATGATTTTTCATTCAAAGCATAGTTAACGGGAACGATGCATAGACTATGGCAAAGATATTATCAAACAAGTACAAGTCATGACATGATGAAACAAAACACAACTTGATCACAAAAACAGAAAATCAAACTCTCCTCAAACATCTAAGTTGATTTCTCAGTAATTGGTAAATCCAAATAACGATCATCAAACAATTATGTTTTGGTTGATAATTTGAACATGGATGGATGATTGGATAGTGAGTAATTTGGAAATAATCACAAATAATCCACATCAAACAAGGCCTAATGATAACATTGATGAGACCTTTCAACACTAGGCTAAGAAAGTGTAAGAGTTTAGGCTAGGATGTAACCTGTTCACTAAAGTACTCAACTCTATGTTCTATGGACTCAATCCTTACCAAACTAGTTATTTTTACATCACTTTCATCTTGCAAATATGTTCTACAAATAACAACCAGTAATGATTGTTGTAACTGAAATATTGGGATTCTCAATTCCTAAATTTATGAATATATTTCAGGTTCAATGTCCTAATAAGCTTTGATAAGAGAAACTGAAAGGTATGACAGAAGAAATAATGTACATACCTCATGGACTTTGAAAATATGAGTGAGTGTATCCAAGTCCAAGGCCAGAGCATTCCAATGGGTGATATCTTCTGAAAAAAATATAACTCGGGATTGGATCTATATGCGACTTCTCCAAGTCTGGCTTTCAGAGATTTATTCTCTTCTATGAGCTGAAAAACATAAACCCAATATGCAAAAGAGTAATGTATTATTGCTTTCATGCAAGCCAGATGGTGGTTAAGATTAATTTAACTGCTGCACTTTGCTAACTTTATATAAGTTTTGATAACTTTATATAGAATAAACTCATAAATAATCCCTTAAACTATTGGTCAATTTTGAAATTCGCCTTTATATATCAAATTGTTTTGATATAAACTATTTTTGATCCATAAATTTAAATGATAAAGTTTTTGAGGGCTTATACAATTGATGAATACTTTGAGCCTTGAGGGCTTATTTTATCATCTTCTGTTGCAGCCAAGGAATCCTGAGATTTGTTTTCCTTTTACCAATCATTGTTTGCTCCTTCATATTTCCTATGAGCTTGTTTGATCAGGGGTAATTTGGAAATAATTAAGATTATGAAATCAAAATTGTTTGATGAAAAAGTAGAATTTTTGGGTTAAATTACTAAAATATTCTTTCCTATTTAGTATTTAAATTAGTTTGGTATTTTTATTGAAAAATGATTTGATTGATGATATGAGAAAAATGATAAAATCAAACAAGCTCTAAGTGAATGAAACCTCCAGGACAATTTTCTTACCTCCTTATTGGTTGAAACTAGATCTTCAACTTCTTGCTGCAATGCTGAAATAGTTTGAGATGTAATATCATTATAAGCTGATTCCAACTCTTCTGCTGATGATGTGAGATCAAAGAAAACACCCTCCACTATAAACAGCTCCTCTAGTAATTTTACATCTTCAACATGTAGTCTCTTGCTCAGCTAAACAGATAAATGTCGTCAAATGAAGATAAATCAATCGAGTATGACAGGTATGTGAAATCTTTTTAAATCTCACCTTGTTTAGAATTCTTTCACAAGACCCGTCATCAATCACTAAAGATGGACGGTCCTGATTTCTTGAGCTAGACTTCTCAGTTAATATAATAGATGAATCCTCCTGATTTCTGTGACACTTCTCATCTTTGATGTTGATGCATTGCGATGTCTTCACATGCCTTGCTCTATCAAAAGAAAAAAGAGAAGTTAAAAAAAAACAAGATGACCCAAACAAAGTTGAAAAAATAGGAATTTTATATTTGAATTTTGATAGACTTGGCCTTGTTTGATGAAGAGCTATTTGGATTTAATCCTAATAACCCCTTATGGCCTTATTCCTTCATCAATCAAAATACTAAATTACCACTAGGGCTTCATCGATCTTTGGTTATTTGGATAACTAGCAGGTTATTTCAAAATAATCTTGTTCAATGTAGGTTATTGCAAATTGGGTTATTTGGGGTATAAATAAATATATAATGATTTAAAAGAAAGAAAATAGATAGGTAATATTTTGGTTGATTATTTGAATGATGGGATTGATAAAAGGATTAGTTAATCTCAAATAATTCATAAGATCTAACAAGGTTTTGCTTTATTTTTATAATATTTTAAAATATTAATGACATTTTGGTCATTTTTACATCAAACAAAGTTCGTTTTCAAATAATGCAAACAACCCTAATCAAAGAAGCTCTAGATTTTCTACATACCTGGCTGCAAAACGTAGAGAGGAAAGAGTTTCAGATGCATTTGATGAACTAGGTGAGCAGCAACATAATAAAGCAGCTTGTGAAGTCCCTCCCTGTGATATGGAAGGACAGTATTGTCATATAAGTTGAATAGCAGTTTGAATATAATATTTACAAGATCTTTAAAGTCGGTTCTTAACAAGTGAATCTTGTAGAATTCGAGTAAGTTTAGAATCACGAAACGGGATGTGATTCTGTTTGCTGCCTGGTGAGCCACAGGTCAAAGCATTTATGACATTGCCAAGAGCTGAAAGAGACTTATTAATTGTCTTAGCTTCTTCAAGAGTTTTCCCTTCGGCTCCTGTTTTCTCTACTTTCTCTGAACCAGCTAAATCCATAAGAACTAGCTTCCCAGTTTTACATCTGTCATATATATAACATCAATCATTATGAGTGTCCTCAAATTTTCTCCAAAGAGCATTTATTATAGTAATTATTATACATACTTTTTATTTGTTGATTCCTGATGAACCGTGAATATATAAGCGCAATGACTCCTACTGCTTGCTATGTTCATTTCTGTTTATGCTATAAGGTCACACATAAGAAGAAAATAAAAAGTAGAGACAATATTGAATCACCAATAAGAAAATATAGGATACGGGTCTCTCCAACAGCTCTATTGGCAATGCCACTCTGAAATAGGTCATTGTTCATATGAAAACATAAACTAGTTTCTCAAAAATATGAATGATCGATCCTACAGTACTGATCTTAATTCTTACCGACAGAATCCTTAATGCATCAGTAGGGTCTACAACAGAGATCTGGAAAACGTATAAAAGTGTATTTTCTCAAGACCCCATATACATATACAGTTTATTAACACACTTTGTAACTTAATATAAATGATTAAGTGTTTATTTGAATTAAGTTTAATTGATCATTGTCAAGAAAATTACTTAAATCTTTCTATTCAACTAAAAAGGTTATTACTAAAACTAAAGTAATCAAGTAAGAATGTCCAAAAGACAATTTTATCCCTGATAATTAATCAAATTACATTATTATAAGTGCAAAATGGTCTTTTAAATCTTTTCTCCACATTTTATCAAATCAACTTGCATCATAAGTACTTAAAACTTATGACACTTTACTCATTTGACACTTAAATTGAATATTCAGCACGCATGTATAAAAATACAACAATAATAAGACTCACCTCAGTCACTCCAGACAAAAGCATGCCCTGTGTTTTGCTTTCTTTGATCTGTATGTTATCTTTTGACAGATCAAATAGGTCCCTAATGACAAGATGTTGTAGAAAAGAGGAGCTCTAATAAATTCCCACAATTTAAATAGGCTTTTCAAAATCACGTAGTGGAAGAATAAGACGAGAACCTTATTTTCTCCATATAAATCTCTACCTGCCAAAGTAACCATAAAATGGTGAGATTACTGTTCTCTAACAAAGACAATAATAACACTAAAAGGTTTATACCATTGACAATTTTATGGTGTACTTTATCGATTCTTTTGAAACTCCAATACCCTCAAAAAGTCCCTCAACTACTCTTGGTAGCAACCCTTTCTTATTCTCATCACATGCTAGTATGTTTGGCCCCTATGTATAGATAAATTGCACATGAAAACCCAAGTATATTCACATCTCTAGGATGTTGTAACGAGTATTGGTACCTCCATACTATAGGTCTTTCCAGCTCCAGTCTGTCATAGAAGCACAATAAGGAGATGAATAAAGATTTAATGTTAATAGTACACCCTTCCTCTATATTACCGAGAAAAGTAACCATCATTATAAATAGAAGCATAAGTAAGGACTTGTATAACTGATCTTCAAGTATTTTAGTTCTCAGATTAAATTGGTGCAAAAGAAGGGCATTTTTATCAATTTTAAGGAAATGAAATCATCACTCACAATAACCTCCTTTCCTTAGTTGCAGACACTATCAAAAGAAGTATGACATTAAGGGAAGGAACATATTTTGAGGCTCTGATCTGTCAATAACATTTTTCTACAAGTGATAGAACTATGTTTTCAGACAATGGAATATATTTTTTTTTCTTTTTTGGGCTAGCTAGCAGATGTCACAAAGTATGCAGGGCATCATTCTTGGATAGTTGTTGATTCATTAACAATTGATGCATGGTATTCTTTCAGAGTAATCAATAATTACTAGCATACACAGTACTACTAAAAAAACAAAATATTTTGAGACTACTAAAATTGGTAAATACTCAAGCTTAAAACTTATCCAGTCATGGTTTTTATAGTAGATGAAACGATAGTTTCAAAAAATCTATCTAAATTGATAAGCATAATGTTTCACCACAAAGCATGAAGCAAACTAGGAGTAATTGCTTGAGGCCTACATCCTACCAGAAGTCTTGTAAGGTCATTTATCACTTCACCTTACATTTTACCATTTCCGAGGGAAAAAATGTATTATGTTTAATAAGCCTTGAATTCTTTGCACAAACAAACAGGATATCAAGTATATTTATGAAATATCCACTATTTTTGCATACTATTATATATTGCAACCTTCACATGCATATCAATTCAGGATGTAAAGCACGAGATGGAAGCTAACATGTCTTGGTTACCTGTCCATAAGTGATAATTGTTCCATTTATTGCATTTACAGCATCTGATTGATGAAGAAGAAAGAAGTTATTCACAAAAATTAATGTTTCCTACTGTGCATCCTCGAAGAAATTTGAAACCGTCATATTGATTTACGATTACCTCGTATGATAGGCATAGCTATAAATGAGTAGACATCCACCTGTTCAGATTCATCATAAAACACCTTATCGAAGCTGAAGGTAAATTCTCCTTCTCTTTCGTCCTACACCAAACAATCATAAGAAATGAACTATTCGTATCTCAATGTCTCTGTGTACATAAATTGAATAGTCAAATCCTTCAGATAAACTCGGTTCATGCGAATAGATAGATCGTTCACTTTCTTAGAGAGTATCGATAAATGTATATTAAAGGAAGAGAAATAGAGAGAGTGCCTTGAGGTTAAACGACTCTGAGCTGATGCTTTGGATGCAGATTCCATCTCCATGATCCTTTATCTCCTTAGAGCTAAGAGGTCTAAATCGAGCGCAGACAATTATATTCGACATTAGCTTGATCTCTAGTATATCAGTTCAAGAGAAAAATCGCCAATTCCGATAGAGAGAGATTGGAGATTTCAGAATTAGTGACGGTTGCAACGTAGTTCTGCAGACTGATACTGAATACAGAATCAGCGGGAAATGAATCAAAATTTACTTATTATACATTGTCAAGTGTTCCCATGTATTTTATATTTAAGAATATGCAATTTTAAACATCCCGCCAAAATCGAACCAATTCGTTTGGAACGGTTTTTTCTCATAATCGAACGGGGATGGGGCGGAATTGTATTTGTGATCTCGATCCACCCCCGATCTCACCCATTTATGCCCCGAATACTATAAATATAATTAAATATATTAAATCACCAAAATTTTATTTCGTTATAATAATATAAAATTTCAATATATTATAATATATATTATATTAAAAATTCCATTTATATAATTTTATTATTTTTAAAAAAATATTTTATTAATGGTGTCCTGCGGGATTCTCCGAAACCGAACAAAACCGAACGGGACGGGAATGGTATTAAAAATTTTCTCAAAATAAAAACGAAACGGAAATAATAAATGCATTCACCACCTCGAACCGCTCTATTGTCATCCTTACGTATATTTGAATTAAAATCCTTAAACTTATACTATATATTCAATAAGATACTAAACTTATTTGGAAAACATGATTTATACTAAAAATAAATGGTTTTATCTAGATACATATTAAATTATGTGTAGATTTCAACCGCAAGAGAATTCATTTTGAAAATTTATTATCAGAAAGAATTGTTGATGAATCTTGAACCATTATTTATTGGTTACATTTTGATCCACATATTTGTATTTTAAAAAATATATTTTAATTTGTATATAGTATAGTTGGAGTTAATTAGAATCTTACAGTTTTGGCTGAATTTTATGTTTATATGACTAACAAAATTCAACATTATGAGTTTTTTTTGTTTGAAAATAATCCAATATTGAGTTGGATTTGGGTTTAAACACGCACAAAATTATAAATTTACTTAAATATCTCATTCATTCTAATATGAGAGAAATAAGATAATATTTTAAAATATTTTTTAATTATATATATTAACAAATTTAATAAAATTAACAAATTTAATAAAAAAAAACACTTCAAAACTCAATTCAAGTTATCTCAAAAACCTAATTTGATTATGGTAAGAAAACCTAATTTGATTTTGGATGAATAAGTTAAAAATACTTGTATATTAGGATATTAATTATTTTATTATTATTATTTTTATGAATGAGGCTAGCATTACTCACCCATTCCATCCACTTCAATTTAAAATAGACACTAATTTAAATTGTTAATGTTAATTTTTTTAGATAAGTAATTTGGTCTTTGGATTTGTATATTGAAATGCACAAACATTTGAGGTTAGTTTAAAAAAATTTCAATAGTGGATAAGTTTTAGTTTGCCAAAATTTATATTAAATAATAAAATTAAATTAACAATAATATATATATATATATTAAACGTAAAAATTTAAAGAAAAATTCTTATACTATTATTATTTATATATTTTTTAAAATAAATTAGTTATAAAAAATTCAAATAACAAGGTACATATAATTTGTTTTTTCAAATAAGATTAACAAAAATTTTAATGATAAATAATATAACAAAATTAAAAGAATTAAAATTTTAATGAAATATAATCGTATAATTATTCTGGAGTGACTCAAAAAATCAAATGCAATAGTAAATATACCAAATCGACATAATAATAACAAAAGTAAATAAAAGTAAATCGCAAACCTCGATCCCACCACCGTTAGCATCTCCTCCGACATCCTGAAAATGAAAGATCCTGCTTCTGTTCCACAAAGTTAAATAAAATAAATCGACATAATAATAACAAAAGTAAATAATGTAATAGGTAAAAAAATAAATTAAAATAGAGTGTTATTAAATAAATAAATGATAATAAAGGAGGATTATGATATTAATGAAAATAAAAAAATAAAAATAAAAAACAAAATATAATTTTAAGATTTAATGTTATGTTTAACTTTTATTTTTATTTTCAGAAAATAAAAAAGAATGGGGACTAAAAGGGATCAAGAAACTAAACAAAATTAAACCGAGTTTATTTGCTAGTGATATGTGGGCAGTAGCATTCAAGAATGGCTACAAAAGGCCATCTAATGGTTGTTGGGCTGCCGAGATTGATTCAAGGGAATGAAAGGTCACGCAACCATCTAACGGAAAAATTAATTGTCCTTAACAACAACACCTAAATGCCAACGAGTTGGCCATAAAAAACTAACAAAACGTCAAAGTCCGTCAAAATATGAACTTCATCTTTTTCACACAGTTCCTGAAGAACACTGCTAAAGAAATGAACGACCAAAAACGTGACTTTGACTACGAACAACCGTTTGGCGTGAGACGAGGGAAATTTGATCAAATGACCCTCAAAAGAGGGTCATTCCCAAAAATAACCTCAAAAATTTCAATTTTTATATTTAACATTTTTTTATAATTTGGACTGTTTTACCCTTTTCATTATTTTTTTAATCTTTTCCCTCCCTCATTACACATTTCCCAATCCCATCAACCCACTTTCTCTATTTTCCTTTCCCCTTCTCCCCACGACCCAACTGCCTCTGCCACTGCCACCGCCATCACCTGCCACTACCCCCGCACTCATTCTCATCTCCTCGACTCACCAAGCAACGCTGGTCACCTGCAACGTCGGAGGATGACAAGACCCAGCAGAATCGCCATATAGACCCGACCAGCAGCATCACCTTCAAAATGGGTATGTTCATTTCTTTCATTCCCATATATCTGAAGAACACTCTATATGTTTGGTACGTTTGAAATGCTGTCAAAATGAGTATGTTTACTGAACGACCCACGACCCATGACCCACGCACCACGACCCACGCACAATGACCCATGCAAGATTGCGTCCCACGCAATCTGAGTGGCGTCCCACGCACCATGACCCACGCCACCCACGAAAATTTGCGTCCCACGACCACGACCCAAGAGCCCACGCACTATTGCGTCCCACGACCCACACAATTTGCCTTTGCGTCCCTCGATAATACCACGCACCACACCACGATAATATGGTTTTGTTTACTACACTAACATTTCAATTTGTATCAATTGCAGATCCCACTTTATTTGTTAACTGTTTTGTCCTATATGATGGAGAGTGGAAGAAAGATGATGATGGTGTTAGTTCTTTTGACTCAAGTTCATTAGTAGGTGTGCATCTATACCTAAATACTACATATGACGAATTAACTGACATTGTCTATGATGCTATTGGCGTGGACAAATTGAGATATGATTTAGTGTTCAAAGTCAAGTATAATTTGGTTTTGAAAACTGATCCTCCTGCTGATATCCGATATGATAGAGATGTGCACGAGCTTCGCACTCCACTATATGTCTCTTTAGTAGAGAAGTCACTACCTTCACACCCAACTGATGAAATCCAAAGAGAGGAGGTTCCTGAATTCCCTATATCTAAGCAGGATGTCTTACAAATTCAAAATGGCATACACCATCCAGATGAAGAACAACAAGTCCCATGTTTGCGTCCGAGTGAATTGGTTGCTAGTACCCCTCATTTTGCACCCCGGCCACCCATCACTTCCCCTATGAGGAAAACATCCAGCCATATTGAGTTGCTTTATTCATTTGAACCAATCCAGGTTGAAACACATACTCAATTAACCCTTGAAAGCGGATTGGAAGTGGGTACATTTTTTTAGGACAAAAAAGAACTTCAATTGAGAGTGCATAAATATGCAATGGCTAATCATTTTGAATTCAAAGTCAAAAAGTCAACAAAAGATCTTTGGTTTGTGAAATGTGTGAATGAAAACTACAAATGGAGATTGCGTATTGTGAAAGGAAAATTCCAAGAGATGTTTGAGATTCGAAAATTAGTAAATGAACATGCATACTCAGTTTTGACGAGGCAAGAGAATGTGAGGCAAGCACCATCATGGGTAATTGCAGAGTGCATCAAACGTAAGTACATGGACCATCACCATGATACCACATACCTAAGAAAATAATGGAAGACATGTAGACAAATTATGGGTTTAAGCTGACCTATAATAAATCTTGGAGGTCTAGGGAAAAGGCCTTAATGGAGGTGCAAGAAACTGTGGAGGAATCCTATGGAAAATTATCATCATACCTGTTCATGCTGGCGAAGAATAACCCAGGTACCATAACTGACATTCAGACGGATGAGCATGACCACTTCTGATATATGTTCATGTCCTTAGGCTGCTCAATTAGAGGTTTCAGGTATTGTCGTCCAGTATTGTGTGTCGATGCCCGTTTTTTAAGCACAAGATTGGAGGTCAACTATTGGTTGCAATTGCATTGGATGCGAATGAACAACTATATCCCGTTACTTTCGGCGTTGTTGATTCGGAGAATAATAATTCTTGGACATATTTCATACAACAACTAAGAGTGGCAATTGGAGTAGTCTCAGATCTCGTCTTCATATATGATAGACACCCAAGTATTGCCAATGTCTTGTCCGCTGTTTTTCCATAAGCACATCACGCTGCATGCACATACCACATCAAAATGAATATTTTGGCCAAATTTAAAACCGATAACTGCCATGTTGAGTTTGATATGGCTTCACGTGCATACACAGTGTCACATTTTTATCACCATTTTGACAAGATCAAGACTAAGGACCCTCAGATTGCTGCCTATCTGGAATAAATAGGAGTGGAGAGATGGAGTGGTTCATTTTTCACTAGTTTGCGATATAGTCAAATCACAAGCAATTACGCTGAGAGCTTTAATAATCAGTGTAAGAATGCTAGGAAATATCCCATATCAACATTAGCTGAATATTTACGATTAACACTACAAGATTGGTTTCATAATAGAAGAGAAAAAGCTTCCAACCATACAGAACATTTATCTCCATATTATGAAAAGTTCTACGTGAACAAGCCGAGAAGGCCAGATTCTACAACGTTAATCCGCTTAACATATTTGAGTTTCATGTGAATGACGGTGAACATGATTTTCAAGTTGACTTCTAAACTCGAACTTGTACTTGTAGGGTATTTGATATATCTGGTCTTTCTTGTAAACATGCCCTTGTCGCTGCCCGTTCTCAGAAAACTATTCCTTATGAGTACTTCTCAATGTTAGAGAATGATTGCATGTTTAATTCTAAAATTGAATTTATATGACTTAAATATCATTTTCAGGTTTTTCAGAACTGAAGCGTGGTGCATGGTATATATAGATATATGTTATCCAGTTTGTAATAAAGGTTCTTAGGATATCCAGAAAATATCAAGGAACGAGTTTGCCTAAAACCCCCCGTCAAGGTTAAGAAGGGTCAGACAACAACAAAGCGTAGGCCATCACAAGGCGAGCCTCGTAAGGAACAGAGACAGTGCAACTCATGTGGCGGTCGAGGCCATAACATGGCAACATGCAAAGTAGTGATGCTTGCACCATCTACTACAAGACAACAAGTGTCACAACCTTCATAACCTTTACAACCTTCACAACCTTCACAGTTGGCCCAACCTTCACCATCTTCATCTTTTTCATATTCTCTAGACAACATTTATTTTGGTTAATTTGTATCTTTTGGTTAAATTGTATGTTTTGGCACAACCTTTGGCACCTATAGTCGTTCTCTTTTGTGGGATTTTCATGAACAATGATGTTTTGTAATGCATTTTTATGTGTTGGTTTAATATCTATTAGGTCTTGACTTCATGTATGTGTAGGTGTTGGTTTAATATATGTCAGGTATTGTCTTCATGTATGTGCAAGAGTTGGCATGGGGCGTGGGCGTGGGCGTGGGCGTGGATGGGGCATGGGCTTGGGCGTGGTCTTGTGCGTTGGGCGTGGGCTTGAGCGTGGGGCGTGGGGCGTGGGCTTGGGCGTGGGCTTTGGCGTGGGGCGCAAGTCTAAAGATAACAAATATTGATTGTATATCTATTCATAACAAATATTGATTGTATATCTATTCATAACAAAAATTGATTGTATCTATTCATAACAAAATTTATATATATTCAATTTAGATTAGGGGTCTACAATTTGGTGTAATAACCTTATTTCCCATTTCTTTCTCCAAAAATTCATTTCTTTGGTGACCACATTTGATACATCCAATGAGGCAGTAAGGTATGCAAAATGCATATTAATAAAAACACCACAGTCCCCACTTTTGGTTGTCTTTGGGACTGTTGGATGTGGTATTATGAAATATGGCATCTTCTCCAAGTTGAACCGCAGAATCCTGGCCTTTTCCACCAAGGTGAATTCATATTCAAGAAAGTATGGAATCATTTCACACATTGGTTTCATGCAGCCGTCATATACATCCTTTGGGAAGATTTTCTGTTCATAGTCATATACGTATATGCACCAATCTTGTGGATGAATCTGGCACAAGACCCAGTGCTTCTGCTTCAGGTTCATATGTACATATATCATATCAACAAGATTCCAAGGATACAAATGTCTTTCATCATCACCAATTACATATTCTATGAAATCGTCGAACTTGAAGCCTGCAGGATTTAGGGCAAACATATGATAGCGATTCGTGAACTTCTGAGAGAGATGAGAGTCAACAATTGAGAAATTCTTTGGATATGTCTTATGGAACTCCGCAACCATTCGTTTCATTAGGTGACAAATTGCATCTATCTCCTGTGAAAAAATTATTGATTAAGTAAGAGCAAGGGTGGTGCGTTGTGCGTGGGGAGAGTGTGTGGGGCGCAAGGGTAGTGCGTGGGAATATGGCGTGGATGGGCGTGGTGTGTGGGCAGAGTGCGTGGGGCACAAGGGTGGTGTGTGGGCTTAGGCGTGGGGCGTGGGGTTGGGAGTGAGGTTGGGCGTGGGCTTGTGCGTGGGGAGAGTGCGTTGTGCGTGGGGGTGGTGCGTTGTGCGTGAGGGTGGTGCGTTGTGCGTGAGGGTGGTGCGTTGTGCGTGGGGCGCAAGGGTGGTGTGTGGGGCGCAAGTTCAAAGATACTTACACTAAAATAATGAACAAAAATACTTACCATATCATCTAACCATTTTTGAGGCGTGAGCAATCTGTTAAATAAAGAACGATCTACTTCGCAAGTAGTCAAATCCTTGAAGTCTTTATCCTTACTCTTCAACCATTTCTTCAATTCCTTCATCTTTCCTCGTCATATCGTAACATAGGATTAACCGTAATCGGATCATTGAGTTTAAACCCTTTCCCACTAGAGTCAGTGTAGTCCCTCAATTGTTTCGACTTCTTTCTCCGAAATGATTTTCCTTTAAATTGTGATGGAGACATTTCTTTCACATTATCCTTCTTATTCTCCACAATCTCCTCATTCTTCTTCTCCACAATCATCTCCTTCTCCACCTCTGTAGTCTTTTTCTCCATTTTCTCCACAATCTCCTCCTCCACCTCTAGAGTCTTCTCCTCCATTTTCTCTACAATCTCCTCCTCCTTATTCTCTACAGTCTTCTCCTCCATTTTCTCCACAATATCCTCCTTCTTATTCTATGCAGTCTTCTCCTTAGTCTTTTCCTCCTCCTTATTCTCTTCAGTCTTCTCCTCCTCAATAATCTCTTCAGTCTTCTCCTCCTCAATAATCTCTGCAGTCTTCTCCTCCATTTTCTCAACAATCTCCTCCTCCTTATTCTCCTCAGTCTTCTCCTCAGTCTTCTCTCCAGTCTTATCCTCAGTCTTCTCCTCCTCCTCAATATTCTCATCAAATTGAAATTTGCTTGGGGCGTGGGCTCCTCTTCCTCTTCCTCTTCCTCTTCCTCTTCCTCTTCCTCTTCCTCTTCCTCTTCTTCCTCCTCCTCCTCCTCCTCCTCCTCCTGCACAATTTAAAAATCAGATTAATATACATTTAAGGTAGGGTGGGGCTAAGGCGTGGGTGGTGCGTGGGCTAGGTCATGGGTGAGGCGTGGGATAGGTCGTGGGTAGAGCGTGGGGATAGTGCGTGTGTGGTGCATGGGTATAGTGCATGGGTGGTGCATTGTGCGTGGGCATGGTGCGTGGGTGGTGGTGCGTGGGCGTGGTGAGTGGGCGTGGTGCGTGGGGGGTGGTGCGTGGTACGCAAATCTACCTTCTTGGCCATTTCAGCCTTCCTCTTCTTCATGGCCAACTCCTTCTTGGTCAATTCATTGACCAACTCCTGAGCCTTCCTCTTCTTGGCCAACTTCATCAGCCTCTTCTTCCTCTCATCCTTTTTTCTCTTAATCTCATCATCCTCCTTCCTCTTAATCTCATCATCCTCCTTCCTCTTCTCCATCTCATCCTGCTTCATCTTCTTTATCACCTCATCCTGCTTCCTCTTCTTCATCTCCTCATCATTCTTCCTCTTCTTCATCACCTCATCATTCTTCCTCTTCGTTCTCTTCTCAGTATCAAGTGCAACCTCATCATTCTTCATCTTCATCCTCTTCTCAGTATCAAGTGCAGTACCTGCCTCTTCTTTTTCTTCTCCTCCACCATTCTTTTGTTCCTTTATTTCCCCAAATAATGTGATTATAAGATGTTGATTCTCCGTGATGAGCTTGATTTCAGTTTTAATCTCATTTACATTCTTTGTCATCTCATCAAGAGTGCATCAGTATGGGCTTGAGACACTCGATTGGGTGCACAAGATGTAGAATTGTCTTCATTATTTTGAGGAGTCGTCGCAGAAGGGACTTGCTGAGAGATCTTTTGGCTAGTTTCATCGTTAAGTTCATGGAGCTGGGGACTAATAAGTGTCCTCTTCTTGGTCGGTAGTTTGGGAGTCCTTTCATCTTTTTCATCTTATTCACAACCTTCAATTTTTCTCTTCCTCCCATTCAATTAAAAAATTCATCATAAATGTTTCCTCTCATATCTTTAAAGTTCTCCCCAGAGTACTTCTTCTTCTCCTCCTCAGACTCATCAATTTTGCTAAGAACATTGCACTTCTGGAGGGCAGTGAATACCTCCTGTAGGGAATAACTCTTGTAAGATGTATAGAGCACTATCCTTGGGCTTGTAGGATCTTGTTGTGTCCTTTCAGCAAATTTGGGGATGAATGTATTGATAAGCTCATATGTCCACACTTGGAAGGCTAGTGCGAATCCATGTAAAGTATAAGCGACATCACATACGCCTTTCTTGTCCCAGGTTTTTTTCTTGGCAAGATATAACCCACAGAGGTGTTTCATATCTTTGTCAATACCCTGCAGGGTTACTCTAAATGACACCTTTCCCCATAGAAATTGGAGGAACATTTCCATGTCCTTCACCATGCGAAAGATTTTGAAACTTACCTTCCTTCTATTATCAGTTGCGAACAGATACTGGTAAATGAGGAATATGAGGAATACGAAGCATGGATTGACCGCAATGGACTGAAGAAAACAACTACACTACCCAAATCTAGCCTTGATGCCTAAGTATCACTGATTTCAAACTACAACAAATGAAGGGTAATTTGTGGATTTCAGTTTGAGAGTCGGTTATAAAATTAGAAGTTAGGATTGATATAAATAGATTCATAGAGTCATTTAGAAAGTGTTAGTGAAGAGTTAAAGAGAGAGAAACGAGAACGAGATATGAAAATTTCAGTTTCTAAGGTTTGTCAAAAATTTCTTGAAATCGAAAGAAGAGCTCAAAACTTCATTTTGATTCGATAGAAAGTTGTCTAGAGCATCTAGGAAATGTTCTAAATTGTTTATAATTAACAATTCTATACATAATCGAAGTTACATATTGAAATTTGCACGATCTTGCTTCATCATTCCACGAAACTATTATTCTTAACTGTCTGACTTTATAACTGTTTCAATTCTCCATGATTTCACAATCTAATTGCTTGTACATGATCCTAGGATAGACTAAAAACTATTTGGTGAACTAGAATCGGATTAATCATTCTAATTTAAATTTGCCTAAATTTGAAACTTGGCTGAGATTTTTAGATGGTCTCCTTCAAGTGTAAACTTGAAAGAGATGATAAAGTGTCATTTTGTGGACAGTTTGAAAGTTATTGGTGAAAAGAAATTGATGGTGTGTTGAGGTTTTAATTACTGCCAAGAAAAGTTTAGAGCGATCGTGTGTAAATGATCGTAGTACTATCAACAGATAGGTTTACGTGAGAGTTGATAAATTTGCTTACATGAGTTATCGACAAGTAATGTTTAGAGTGATCATATGTGAATGATCGTGAGTACCTATTGGCCAATAGGATTTATTGTGAAGTTCGAGAATTTTTCACTAAAGTTACTAAAAAGTAACATGTAGTGCAATTATATATAAATGATCGTGGTCTTCCACATATAAGTTTATGTGAAAGTTGATAAACTTGTCACGAAAGTTACTAACAAGTAACATGTAGTGTGATCATATATAAATGATTGTGGTACTATCCACATATATGTTTACATGAAAGTTGTTAAACTTGTCACGAAAGTTACTAACAAGTAACATGTAGTGCGATCATATATAAATGATTGTGGTACTATCCACAAATAGGTTTACATGAAAGTTGATAAATTTGTCACGAAAGTTACTAACAAGTAACATATAGTGCGATCATATATAAATGATTGTGGTACTATCCATATATATGTTTACGTAAAAGTTGTTAAACTTGTCACAAAAGTTACTGACAAGTAATATGTAGTGCGATCATATATAAATGATTGTTGTACTATTAACATATATGTTTACTTTTGATACGAATGCGTAGAAGCGATACTACGTATATATTGACAAATAGGGTTTTTGTTGGATCATATATAAATGATCTTTTGTACATATCGATATATAGGGTTTTTAATTAAATCGTATAAAAACGATGTCGTTTACCTATCGAGAGATAGGATTTTGGTTGGATCATGTACTAATGATCTCAAGTACTTATCGACATATAAAGTTTTTGATTGAATCATATAAAAACGATGTCATATACCTATTGAGAGATAGTGTTTTGGTTTGAATCATTTATAAATGATCTCTTGAACATGTTGACAAATATGGTTTTGGTTGGTTCAATTGCTCATTTAGCTCTTGCAGTATTGACATTGATTTCTTTTGCCTTTTAAAAGATTATTTCAACATAATCATTATTTTTCAAAGTGACCTTCACAACTAGTTGAAATCCATTAGTTGACAATTTTAGGTTTTATTTATGAACATGTGACTCATGTGTTTTGAATAAAGAGAGTTTTTCTACTTCCTAGTTTTTGTCCTTTTTTCAGATTGGTATAAACCTTGATCCCTTTAATGAATCATGATATTTTGAATTCAAAATGTGTTCGGGGTTGGGCTCTGAACATCATTTCCTGTTTTCTTGTGATTCTTGTAAGGAAATTAGATTTTATTCGATCTCGTGTATGAATGATTATCCAGAATTTTAACCCTCAAATAAGGTGGTTTAAAACTTCAATATTTTAACAGGATACAACTATTTTTGTTTTCTAGGCTTTAAACCACATTTTTTTTTGAAAGTTCACTCATCTTAAACCATTTTTTAAAGAGGTCTTGAAACTTTTTCTTTGGTTTTCCCTTGCCATATATATGCTTTTTTTTTTGTTGAGTTCTAAACCTCTCTTTTCTCTTGTATAAAAGTGATGAGATGTCCTTTCTCGATTTGTGTCTCTTGGCCTTGCTTTTGGTTTGGGTTTATTCTAGTTTTTTTTATCAAAAGTCTTTTTTTAGAGTTACTCTTTTAGATAATCGTTTAAGACGAAAAAGAGCTTATTATCGATATATTTTCTATTAGAGTTATTATGAAATCGTTGGGTTTTGTTTTGAGATGATCACTTTTGGCAGGAAGTGATGCTCTTACTGTACCCCTACTTGTTTCCTAAAATCTTCTGTATCTGTTTATAACAGGGATCAAAGTTTTCTTCCTTTATCAAAAAATTTTATCTTCTCTTTTGGTGAAAAGACTGAGAATTGTTATTTATTTAAGACCGGACATACAAAAATGTAGGTTACATACGTATCTTCTTTCCTTATTTTATTTTTATACTTGAGAAGAATAAAGTCTTTCGTAGTTCGGACATGAGTCCTTTGACTAGTGGTGCAAGTTGATAAAACTTGAGTCGAATTATGTTGAAATAAGCTTTTTTTAAGGTTGAGCTCAAAATTTTTCTACGCCTAGCTTGATATTATACAAAATATCTTTTAAGTGCGTCGAGATTATTCGGGGCAATTAATTCTTCACCTTCTATGGTAGATAGACAAACTGCTCCTCTAAAGAGTATTTTCCTAATTAGAAAGGGTCCTTCCCATTGGGGACAAAACCTACCTCTTGAGTCTTGGAGTTCATGAGTTCGTTTGAGAACTAGGTCACCTTCTTTGAGGTTTCTGAGTTTTACCTTCTTATTGAAAGTATCTGACATCCATTTTTCGAGGTTTTGGACATGCCTTTGTCGATCCTTAGTCTTGACGATCATGTCGTCGATATAGATTTTCACTTTCTTGTGGATTATGTCATTAAGGATAATTGTGATTGATCTTTGATAAGTTGCTCCCGCATTTTTAAGACCAAAAGACATACATGATAACTAACACTAAATTTTATGTTAGGTTTATTTGTTGATGAACATTTGTGCCTTATGTTATTATTATTATTTCTCAAATGCTTAATATCGTCATGTTTCGATTTGGTGATATTTTGATTGATCGTGTTTTGTATTAAACAGTTCTAATATATATATAATGATACTTAAAATTTAAGCTCACCAGAATCATCAACGTCTGCACCAGAATCATTCATGTCAACATATATTTTCTCTCTCTTATTTCATATTCTATATATATATATATATATTAAATGTAGTTACCTTATATATATTATATTAATTTTCATCATTAATTTTATATAAATACATTTTTATCTTTTATTATACATTTTTTTTCTTACTATATATATTTAATATTTTCTTTATAAGTATAAATAATTTTTTGGTTAATATAAAAATTAACTTGGTAATGAATATTAAATACAAAATATGAGGAGTGACAGGGGATGAAATTTGGAGAAGGAAATGAGAGAGTGACCACATCACTAGTTGAAAAAATGATAAAGGTTTAGGAGAGAGAAAAAAAAATTCTTATTTTTTCGGCAAATCAGATTGCGCCACGTAATTCACTCTCAAATTTATTCCCTCAAATCCCCCCCTAACTATTTCTCTACAAAATATATATAAATATACAAAATAATAAAATTATTTTAACAATCTCAAGTGGTCTAGTGATTAAAATGTTTACATTTCATGTTTAAGATTACGGTTCGAATTTCAAAACATGTAAATTTAGATTTACAAGAATGCATTATTGATTATAATATATGGTGGCGCAACTTTTAAACAAAGAAAACAAGACATCTGAAAGTGCGAGGTCATGAGATGGAGGTCGGGTGATGGGTGGTTTGTCGAGTGTGAGGTCGAAATTAGCGGTTGGTTTGGTGAATATTTGATGTGTGAGGTCACGAGATGGAGGTCGGGTGGTAGGTGATTTGTCGTCGAATAGATAAAGAGACATATAAAAAGTGTGAGTCACAAGATGATGGTCAATTGAGGGTTAATGGCTGATTTAACATTGGATAAGATGTCTGCGATCAGTTGAGATTGGTTGTTAATTTGTTGAAGTAGGGAGTAAAAGAGAGGTCGACCAAGATTGATAAGTGGTTTGCCGAGAGGATAAAGAAACATATGAAAAAGTGTGAGTCACAAGATGAGAGTCAATGAGTTAATGAATGAGTTTGACGAGAGATAAGAGGTGCATCATCAATTGAGGTCAACTAAGATTGATGCGTGATTTGCCGAAGGGATAAAAGAGACATATAAAAAGTGTGAGTCACAAAATGATGGTCAATTAAAGGGTTAAGTGAGTGCCGATGTGATAAAATATATGTTAACATTACGTTTAGATTAAACTTAATTTTTACTAACTAAATCAATTTTAAATTAATTAGATAAATAATATTTTGTATATATTCTTATACGTATAAATACACAGAATTTATGCTAGTTTATATAATATTTAATGAATTTTTTATATATATAAGATAATAATGTAAATGTAAATATATATATTAAAATATAAATAATTAAATGTATAAAAATAATAATTTAAATATTTTAATAAATATTTTAATATATATATATAATAATGAATTTAAATATAAATAAATAAATAAAAAGAAAAAATTGAGTTTGAATGCTAAAGTAGATTAATTTAAAAATAAATGAACAAATTATATTAATTTGTGGAGTTGAACAAAGTCAACTTAAGAATTGGTTCTTAATTCAGATACCATCTTAAATAATAAGGCAATTAATAATTAAGAGTGATTTTAGAAGAGAAAAAAAAAAGAGAATAACCTAATTTGCTTAAAAAATTAAAAAACTTATTTCTTTTCTTTGCAATTTTTTATTTTTTCAGAGAACGAACATGTTAAAATTTTTTTTCGATAAGTATATTTCTCACGAGAAATTTGACAAAATGACCCTAAAAAGGGGTAAATGAGCTGGCGACCAGCGCATAATTTTAAATGCGCTGGTGGCCACTTCATATTTTTTTTGATGAAATTGTCCATGTCGCGAGAAAAGTCCACAATCGCGAGACGCAACCCCGGTCGCGAGAAACAACCGACAATCGCGAGACGCAACCGGCAATCGCGAGACGCAACCAGCAATCGCGAGACGCAACCAGCAATCGCGAGACGCAATTTTTTTTTGAAAAGTCCACAATCGCGACAAAAAAAAATTACGTCTCGCGATTCCGGTTGCGTCTCCCGATTGTCGGTTGCTTCTCGCAACCGGGGTTGCCTCTCGCGATTGTGGACTTTTCACATGACATTCGGTTGCGTTTCGCGACAGAGACAATTTCGTTAAAAAATATGAAGTAGTCACTAGTGCATTTAAAATTATGCGTTTGTCCCCAACTCATTTACCCCATTTTTAGGGTCATTTTTCCCTTTCCCTCCCCCGTTACTTTATTTATTTATTTTTAATTTTTTTGAATTTATAACTGAATTTTGAAGAAGCGATTGATCTTTAGAAAATGTTAAAAATATAAATATAACTATTCTTTTTGGTATACTGATTCGATAAGTTTTCAAAGTTCTTGTAGCTCTCCACTCTGTAGAAAAGTGGCCTACCCAACCAAAACACAGAAGCGTGTGTTTGGAGAAGGAGAAAGACAAATGGCCGAGGTAAATCTGGAGATAGCGGCTTCGGCTAGCATACACTTGGTCTGCGCCTTTCTCGCAATGGAGCCGCCTCAAGTCCTAATCTCGTTGGCTCGGTAAACTTCCTTAATCCCATTATCCACTATTCTCTTGCTAGTGTATCTTCATTGCCTTTAGATGTACAGTGATTAATGTGTGATGATGTACTAAAATGCGAGATCTTAGAGTCTGTGGAGATGGGTCAATTGCACCGGCTGTACAGAAATTCATATGGGATCACTGTTTAAGCAAAGATGTAAGCCAACTTCATATAATCCGGCTGTGAAATTTGCAGATATGGATTAGTTTTGCAAGTTTCCCTCATTAATATAACTTGTTTAGAACAGAACCTGGAGCTTTTTGAGTCTTGTTAGGGTTTCATTGTACTGATTAATTTCTAGAGCTTTTTCCCATTCAACTTGTCTACAAGGAATACAAACCAGAAACTCTTATAGATTCACGTCTTTAAATAAAATCCAGCTGCAAATTCTTGCACATGTTACAAATTTAGGAAGATTTGTTTCATCTAATTTGTCAACTGAAAAGATGAAGTTGAAACTTGTATAGAACAGAATCATCAACATTGTCCACTCTTTTTAGTCATGTTTTTGCAGTCTCCCATTTGACTTTTGGTTCTTCAGAGTCCTGACATGTTATTGTTGAAGTAATGAGAAATTAAAATTCTCGATTTGTTAAAATTCTCACGTGAACCTTGACTTTGGGTATATGGTTTTAAAAATTACTTGCTAACATATGAAATCATCAAGGACAATCTACTTGGTACATGTTATATGTGAATTCAACATCCAGACTTTTAAAAATTGTATCTAAGAAGTTCACATGTCATTATGAACATTAAGACGGTGTTTGATAAGATATCTCATCACTTAATTTAAATGATTAAGCTCTTATATGTAAGCTCATTTGATGACAACTTTTATTTGAATCACTCATCTACTTAGACTCAGATCAAATTACGCTATAAAATATGGCTTAACTTTGTAAGGAGTATTCAAAAGACAACTCTAACCCCTGAAAATTAATGAAATTAGGTCATTAAATGGGTAAAATAGTTTTTAAAGTACTTTCTTGACATTAGTTTCACATTTTATCAAATCTACTGGATAGATAAATATGAGTGGAAAGCATTAATTATATATTTCTGGCATGCCTTTATTGCTGTTACGAGATCAGGGATTGAAGTCCCATGGACCATACATGAAATCATTTCTGAAGAAGCTTATTGCAGAAGTTGAAGTTGAAGGCATTGACGTGCTGGATGAATTATATGAACATCTTGCACTTTATATGACTTCAATTAAGGTAACAGTCTATGATTTCAACTTTTTATGATTATTTTTCCTAGTATGTGATCATACATATTTGAAACATTATCTTTGTACTATAGGATGTTCATCTAGAGAAGGGAGACAAAAGGGTCTTGAAACAGGTTTCATTTATTTTTCCTGATGGTATATATTTTACTCATGGTTGTTGTAGATGATTTTTGTGATGCGTGAATTCGTGCTGAATGATTTATTTATTTCATGCTTCTCTAGATTATTACAAGTCTCCAATCTTTGAAGAATCTAGGAAACTAGTTGTTCCACTGCAATGTTCAGTCAACATGCTGGAAGGTGACACTGGGTATGAATAGTTGTTGTCAGTTGTTTACCTGCATATAATTTCAAGTCCATCTGTTGTATCTTCTATACCTTGTAATGTTTTGAATTGCTTGTCTTATATACCACTACTTCTTTTCTTGAATTTTTCCACTTTTAGGTGATGGTTTATGAATAACTTGCAATTGTGAGGTATTTCAATAGCTCTTTTGTAATGATATTTGGTTGCACTTTATTGAACCATGCCATTTTGGTTGTGCAAACTAGTTATAGAACTTCATGTCATGAATCATAACATCTCTTATCCAAATGGTGCAGTTCAATAAGATTTGTATGTTCTTTATATAAGAGTATATTTAGAAACTAGTATTTTGTCACAATCGTGATCTCATTGCAAAATTGTCAAAGTTAAAATGGAAATTGTTTATTTTTGTGTCTGGTATAAGAAATTTTAGAACATAATCTTATTAATTTTTGGATCACGATTCTAGTATAATTTATGTTGCCTCATTTGGTATACAAATTGTTTTCTTCATCATGATCAAAATTATAGTATAATTTTTAGCTTCATTTGCTATATAGAGTATATTGTGTTTTTGCTATTTTTGGATCATGATCAAATTGTTATTTAGATGATTGTGATTTTTGAAAAATATAACAAATGTAGATTTTTTCGATGATGAAAACAAGTTGGTAACAAAACAGCCAATATTTTACTGTTTCTGGGATCACTTTTGAAATTGTAATATTAATAAATGCATTTATATTACAACAGACCTTCATAATAGCATTACACAAATTGCATCTAAATACATTGGCAAGGTAAGTGCTGAGTGGTTGGCCAAAACTAATGGATGTGGGTTGATGTTATCAGGCACTCAGCAGATGTGTATTATACTTCTGTTTGATGATATATGTGTTATGCATGGAAGCAGTTTGCGTTTTAGTATAAGTTAGTTGATTTGGTCCATATTGTCAAGGTATTTTAGTTCATTCCAATTCTGTATGTTATGGTTGACTATTTCTTGAGGAATAAGTTAGTACTCTTTAATCTGGAACTTTCAGTATAGATACATGACTACTGGGGATTCCTGATGATTTATTCGATCTTATTTGTCTTTCTTACTAGTATGTATATGCAAAATGAAGTTTTTTTCTTTTGAGAAAAGTGTCTTATAGTCCTTTCATTAAAAGCAAAATTAAGTTAATGTGCTGATACTTTTCTTTAAAGGCTATGTTTGGAGTGGATAGTGGAAATTGAAATTGGGATATAATTCCAATTTTATAATAATTGGAATTGAAACACAATTTCAATTCCGAAGTAGGAATGATGAAATTGAAACTTCAAAAACCATATACATTCAATTCCAATTATAATTTCTTACTTTATGTCACTAAACAAACAAATGAATTGGAATTGAACCCCCAATTCCAATATCGCCCGAACCAAACATATCCTAATTGAATTTTCTTGTTAAACATAATGGTTTGATACGTTTTTAATGTGCAGGTGTTCAATTTGGCCTGCTAGCCTCTATTTATCGGAGTTTATTATCTCCTTCCCAGAAATATTCTCTGGTAAATCTTGTTTTGAGGTAAAGGACGTCCTGCTTCTTTGAATGATTAATTCTAGCCATCCAAAGTAAATATTTTGTTTTGTGATGGCAATATTTTCAATAGCTTTCTCACTATGTTAGCTTCACGTCTCCTTAAAAGAGAAAAACAAGTGGGGCATGATTTTCCATTAAACACTAATAATTTTCTTAAATGACTAAGAAAATATGAAATAAATGGTAATTCCCAATTTTTCTTATGCTGAAGGTTTACATTTTATTTCTTTTCTCTTTTGCTCTTCTCAATACCTACTTAAAATCTGATATGTAGGTTGGATCAGGTGTTGGTTTAGTTGGAATTTGTCTTGCCCATGTAAATGCATCCACGGTAAACTCCCTCTTCTTCTTTGTGTGTAGGATTCTTTGCATGACTTGCAGATTCATTGATTCAAGTTGACCTTCATCTTACTATCTCTCAAATGAATTAATGGTTAAGTGGACCAATAATATCCTACCGTTTAGAGGATTTAGCAACAAATGCTTCTTGTCATCCCTATATTTTGCATTTTTGAAAGTCATTCATAGCCTTCTTTATGTTATGTACTAGCCTCTAGGTATATAGTAGTAAGTATAAGCGCATGGAACAACCATGATTCTTGACAAGGCATCAGGAATCCAAGCAGATGAGTTCGCCTCAGACTCGTGATCTTGGAGATGAATGTAGGCTTGTCTTTAGGATGTTTTCACACTAAGCATTTGGTTCATGCATAGCAGTCTAAGATGGACAACTGTCAATTATGAGGGACAATGAGGAATTGTCCTTTTTCATTCAGTTATATAAAAAAAGATCGCTTGGGGTAATTAAAGAGGTCACAAGAAGTTGCACATGGGTTAGTCGATCCTAAGGGTCTGGGGAAACCCGAGAAAAAAAATAAAAATAAATAAAAATAAAGAGGTCACAAGTAGTTGTATCGTAGCATTATTTCTGCCAACTCAAGTTTGCTAATTCTTATAGTATAATATAATAACACGATCTTACAAAGTTAATACGCTTCAACTTTTTAACTTTGTCTGGCAAAGATACTACGAAAAAGTTAAAACTAAGAGGCCCTGTTTTAGTTTCTTTTAACAATCTCAACTTATAATAGAAATACCAAGAGTTGGTTACTCAGTACATGTTCATATTCTTAGTAAAAATATTTAGTCAACTATAATTATCACGCATTTGTGTGGCAGGTGATGTTAAGTGATGGTGACCTATCAACACTAGCAAATTTGAAGCTTAACTTGGAGCTGAACAAGCACATAATCAGAACAGATTCGGTATGACTTATTGTTTGCTTCATCAAGATAGTCTTAATTTGTACCCTACTTTAGTTGCATGCCATAAAACAAACAGTAACCGGATATTGGTATGCCATTTTCCCCCGAGGAAACACATAGGTTCAGCCATTTCTTTGTGTCGGCATGAGAAGTATATCTTCAAATTTTATGATTATGACCTTATGAGATTCATAGGAATCTGAAGTTTTAATTATTTTTTTTTGAAAAATGAAAATTTTATTCAAAGCATAGTTAACGGGAATGTTGCATTGACTATGGTAGAGATATTACCAAACAAGTACAAGTCATGACATGATGAAACAAAACACAACCTGATCACAAAAACAGAAAATCAAAGTCCTCCTCAAAACATCTAAGTTGATTTCCCAATAATTGGTAAATCCACAACATATGAAAAAAAAGTATTACATTCACTAGCTTGCAAAGTGGTTTATTATACATTTCCAAAAAACAGTTGAAACTAAGAGAGCTTTTATCCTTCTGCATTTGAAACTAAGAAACTTTTTTTTAAGTTGCTTTTGATTGAGATTACAGCTCTATGAAAGTTTGAGGCTTCTTAATGGGTAGCCAATGGATTTAGACTTTTCACATTTTCGTTTTCTTGTTCCTATTTGTAATTTGTGAATGCACTTATATGTTTTTGATCTAGATTTATCATGAAAACAAACTTTTGTTTGATAAAAAAATGTATATCTGGGTGGTATGACAAAAATATACTTAATGTTTAATATTAACATTTTTTTGTAAACAAAATTATAAGGGTTTTTCTGTCACTAATAACAAATTAATTTCAGGTAAGGTGCATCCATGTACCATGGGAATCTGCTAATGCAAATGATCTTAAGGAGAATCGACCTGATATAATGTAGGTATATTTTATTTTATTTTTCATTAACTCAATATGACATTTTCTTGCTTTTAAAGAGTAGTGATGAACAGTGAGCATATTGATATTTTCACCATAATCTAATTAAAGAATGGTTTTTTTTTTTTTGGTAAAAGGTTGTTTTTGGGATCATACTTCACATTATAGTGTAATTATTATTTTTATTTGGTTTAAAGATGATTTCTTCACAATCCATATTATTTTATAGATATGTAGAATATTTTGGATTTGTAACAAACAATTCATTAATATTCTTGCATGCTACATTCGGTGTGCTCAATAAGGACTTGTTTGGTACTATGTCAAGTTCTTACCTAACTAACCTTAGCTTTTTTTCCTGCTTTTTACAGTTTGGGTGCAGATGTAATATATAACCCCGAATGTCTCCCACACCTGGTTCGAGTATTAGGTTGTCTATTAAACCGTGAGAAATCTTCATCTACAGTTCAGAGTCGTCCTGTGGCTTATATTGCTTCGGTCATCAGAAACATCGATACATTCAATCTGTTTCTTGTGCTGGTAAAGGAAGCAAAGCTTTCTATTGAAGATATAACAGAAAAAGGCTCTAAACCTATGAATTTGCTCCCTTATATGCATTCATATGATCGCTCAAGTTTACGATTGTTTACCATCACGATGGATATAACAAGTTGTTGACATTTTACTCCAAATGAAACCATTCTTGTCAGGATTGAGAGTATTGGCTTTGTTTGGCTAGCTGATCACTCTTTTCTTCATTTGTGACTTGCAATTTTGTTAGATTGACATGGTTTTCTTAACTTAAGCCGAAAAATATTGGTTGGGTTTTAAAAGGTTTTAGTCTTTTGCGAATGATACTTTTATATACATGGATGAAACTTGAAAAACACTCATTTCTTGTTAGAACCAAAATCATGATCATTGATATGCTTTAAATGCTAAACATCTGCATCAACCCGTCATCAGGCCTTCTGAGTTGCAAGAAACATATCTGGATGTTTAGAAACACTCTTTAGGTTGCGTTTAGATAAAAAAATGTTAAAAATAATTTATGAATCTATATCTAATTTTTTGTTTTTAACTCAAGAGGAGTTCAAGTGGAATTTACATAAGAAATTAAGTGTCATTTTCGATTTCTATTAACTTGTAAAATTTAAGCTTAAGTGAATATTATTTTTACTTAAAGAAAAAAAAAATTAATTTCAAATGTTCTTAATTATATTCAATGGAAAGAAAAGTGTTTATAGAAAGAGGACATTGGGAATATGGGATGAAAATGACCTTAATAAAGCCTGAGAAAATGATTAACGCCCAATAAAACTTTCGAAAATGACCATTTCCCTTGTGTTATGACGAAAATACCTGTCGCGTGACGTGACGGGGTATTTTCGTCCGAAAAATGGGAAGTGATCATTTGCGCAATATTTATTAGGGGCTAGTCATTTTCCCAATTAAGGCCAATATTAAGGTCATTTCATCAAATTTCCCGGAAATACATTCTATTTTCTTGTTTATTATTATTGTTATTATTTTTTAATTTTATTTTATGAAAGCTTATATTATTAACATTTGAATGAGATACAATGGAATTTCCTATTAAGATTACACCACATAAGGAAATTGAGGTCGACGGCTTATCTCAAGCGCAAATTCAGGTGCCTTCTCCTTGAGCTTCCTCATCTTCAAAAGATCCAACGCCGTCGACCATTCAGGAAAGCTCTCGACAAATTACTACTCTTCAGATTTACTAGCCGCTTCCCAACTCAAACAATCGGCTCATCATTCTCTAGAGGAGTCATTATTGGGAACGGTGGTCCTTTGAAGTTTCATTTAGGACACCATTGCGCCCCTGCAATAGAATATTGCAATCATCCTTGGTGAAATGAATTTTATTAAGGAGCAGGTCTTAGTTACCTCAAAAGCATCAGCCTCAATAACATCAGTGCATGATACAATCCTAAACCAGGTCACAAAGGGCTATGTTGAGGTTGCAATTATGAGGGAATCCATGAGCAGGATGAAAATCGTACTACACAACACCATCGGCGGTCATAACAGGGATCTCTCCGCAAAGATTGATACTATCGGTATGAAGATTGCCGAAGTAATAGACTTCTTCAAGCATGCATCAGAAAATCGAATAGAAGATGCTGATGTTAAAAAGGGGGAAAGCGGTAGAGGAGGTAGAATAGCAAGGGAGAAACCTAGGCAAGGAGGAAGGTAGCGAGTCAGTTGGAGCGGGCTCAGAAAAACTACGAATAATTGAAAAGGGGGATATCTATACTCTAAATACTTTTTGTTTTTATGTATATATATAAATATATAATTTACCTTTAATTCTCTACTCTTATAACTTAGTTTTAACATCATCAAAAAGGAGGAAATTGTTAGATTAAGTTAATAAATGAAAAGGGGAGAATTATTAAATTAAGAATAAAGAATAAATATTTAGTTAGGTTGAAATATGAAAAACGATTTAATTGATTAAAATGAACTTAGGATGATTAAAATCATACGACATAGTTTTGATGATGTGTTGATAAATGAATAAAACTAAGTTCTACAAATGTTTAAGACGCAGGTAGAGCTGAAGAGGCGCTGACAGCATAGTTGACGTCAGCAAAGCTGAAGAGGTGTTGGCAGCAGAGTTGACTTCAACATGTTGGCAGCAGACTTTCCTCAACAGAAGAGTTAAAGAAGCGCTAGTAGTAGCCTTGCTTCAATAGCAGAGTTGAAGAAGCGCTAGCAGCAGCCTTGCTTCAACAACACAGTTGAAGAAGCTCTAGCAACAACCATGATTCAACAATAGAGTCGAAGAAGCGCTAACAGCAACTTTGCTTCAATAATAGTGTTGAAGAAGCACTTACAGCAGCCTTGCTTCAACAGCGGAGTTGAAGAAGCGCTAGCAGCAGCCTTACTTTAACAGTAGTGTTGAAGAAGCTAACAGCAGCCTTACTCCAACAGCAGTGATGAAAAAGCCCTGACAGCAGCCTTGCTCCAACAGTAGTGTTGAAGAAGCGCTGACAACAGTCTTGTGCTAATAGCAGTCTGAAGAAGCGCTGACAACAATCTTACGCTAATAGTAGTTTGAAGAAGCGTTAACAATTGTGTAGCCCAACAGTAGAGTTGTGCTAATAGTTGTCTGAAGAAGCGCTAATAACAGAGTAGGCAACAACAGTGTTGCGCCAACAGTTGTGCTGCGCTAACTGCCGAGTAGCCAATAGTAGTGTTGCATCAACGACTGTGTTGCGCTAACAACCGACTTCTATAGAAGCTTAATACGCCAAAATGTACAACTGCCACGTACACAGCTATTCCACTATTCCACTAGCCCGTGTAGTCTTATCCAGAACACCACATTCTACCGAATATTCCGCGCACTACAATCTTGTACGCCACGCACCACCAAATATTATTCTTATGCGTATTATCCCGTACTCCTGGCGTACAACCATCAAAAAGTTGACACGTATATACGAATTAGATTCAACCGTTGCTATGCTTCAAATATAAAAAGGGATCAGAGTACAACGACGAACCCTCTCTCTTTCGATTTTATGGCTCAATCTCTGAACTTGATTTCTCGATCTTTGAACTCGGCTCTTTGATTACTCTCTCTAGCTCATTTTCACAAGTGAATAAGTCAATTCACTAAGTAAAGTTGAGAGATAATCTTTTGTATTACTTGATAGTAATTTTAGTGTTGTAAGTTGAATAGAACGTTATCTGTTCAATAGAGAGTGTGATAGCTAAGAGTTCAGAATATGAAGCTGTTAAGACATGTGATTTGAGTGAGTTTATGTAGAGGCTATACAAATCAAAGTCTTTTAGTAGAATCCTTCTAGAAACAAAAGAAGGGGTGACGTAGGAATTTTATCTCCAAACATCCATAAAATCTTGTGTTATCTCCTTACTGCTTCTTATAGTCTTTTATCTGCCGCTATCAATCTAGGAAGCACTTTCCGTACTTGAAACCGTTCAAGAGCTTTCTACAATTTGTTAAAGAATATAAATATATTTTCAATCTCTAACAAGATTAAAATTGCATTGAAAGTGAAAATTAACACAACAATATTCAACCCCCCTTCTATTGTTGTCACCGATCATAACAACATCATATTATATTTTACCTCTCTTTCGTCAGTTTAGGAGGATCAGAGAGAAATCTTTAGTAGATATAATGGTTCATGATGGAGGGCCCATCAGACATGCACTATATGACATATATCTAGACTTATGGCATGAAGCTTACGTTCTCAGATTTCCATGCAGTTGGATAAGTTGCATCGACGCAGATGTAGACTTGCTTGTATAAGAAAAGGAGTATGAAACAAAAAGATGACGGGACATGCTCGGACAGTTCTCTAGTTTTACTTTTTGTTTATCTTATTTTGTATTGTTTTACTATGTGTATGAACTCTTTGTGTACACGTGTACTAGCTACTTTCTGTTTGTATTGTTAGATAAATTAGATAATTAATTAATAATTAATTAATTATCTAAAGAACTTAATTAAATTCATCATTTGTGCAGGATAAAAAGAAACCAGAAAGTAAAGAAATTTGGTTTATCCTTAAAAGAGAAATGCAGAATTCGGTAAACTTACAACTGATAGTTTACTCCATTCGGTTCTATAAAGACGGCGCAAATCGACATTATATTCGGCTTTCTATCAAAGAAGCGCAACTGGTCATCTGGATCGGTTCGGTAATAGAAATCAGTTTTATCGCTCAGCCAATTGACCGAAATTATCCATAGTCTATGATCAATTATCCGCTTAGTCATGTACTTAAATAATTGCAACTGGTTATATGTTCGGTTATTTATCAAAGCAGCGGAATCAGTAGTGGATCAATTTGGTAATAGAAATCGGTATTATCGCCGAACAAGTTGTTTGGTAAAGTTATCGATAATATGTCAAAGAACCGGAACCGGTAGTGAATCGGTTCGGTAGTGGAAAACGGCTTTACCGCTCAGCAAGTTGATTGATAAATTTATCGGTTATAAACCGGTAAACCGAAAAGTAGTTTAACCGGTAATTTCTTTGGCTCATAAAAGACGGCGCAACCGGTAGTCTGTCCGGTAGTCTTCTCGGTAAAATCCTCGGTTCTTATACATGACACGGAATTGGTAATTTGACCGGTTTTTACTCCAGGAAGCGGAACCGGTAGTAT
Source organism: Impatiens glandulifera (assembly GCF_907164915.1). Classification (NCBI taxonomy): domain Eukaryota; kingdom Viridiplantae; phylum Streptophyta; class Magnoliopsida; order Ericales; family Balsaminaceae; genus Impatiens; species Impatiens glandulifera. Next base: position 113,402,291 of record NC_061862.1, on the reverse strand, counting down.
CCATGCAACGGTAACTTGACCGGTTATTTACAAAGGGAAAATTCGGTAATATGATCGGTAGTTTGATCAGTTAGATTCAAGAAGCGGAACCGGTTTTATGCTAAGACAATTTTACACTAAGAGCAACCAGTAGTTTCCCTTTTAGTGCAATACAGAACAATTTCGGTAATTATAGAAGGGAGCCTTCACATGATCAGACTGTATTATTGTCATTTTAATACAAGTCTGATTAAACATTTTAGGAAGCAGAAGCCTGCTAAAGAAGATCATATTACCATTTTGGTATAAGTCAAATATAGTCTACTTGGAGCAGATATTTGTCACACTGTTCCAGATAGTCAAATCATTAGAAAACAAATCTGCATGATGATCTGCTCTAGATATATTTGGGTTATTTTCTTAGTTTCCAAAAACCAAGTTACTCCAAATCTGATTAAGATGCTTAAAAAAGTATAAAATCTAGTATTAACAAAGTCAGAAGTGATAGAGGTACAAAATTAACCAATAAGATTCTAACTACATATCTTGAGGAATCTGGTATTAGACACGAGTTGTGTAGTGCTAGAACTCCTCAACAAAATGGATTAGTCGAGAGGAGAAACCGAACTCTCAAAGAAGCTATTGGATCCATGATAGCCGATTTGGGTGTTGCTCAAAAGCTTTGGGCAGAGGCTATCAATACCGCACGTTATACTCAAAATTGGTCATAATAAACAAATATCTTAACAAGACACCTTTTGAAGTATACCATGATAAAGTTCATAATATCCGGTATTTTAGGATCTTTGGATGTAAGTGTTACATCCATAACAACGGAAAAATTATTTGACCGCTTTTGACGCTAAATCAGATGTTGGTATCATGTTAGGGTATTCTGAAGTGAGTAAAGCATGTAGAGTTTATAACAATAAGACTCTTACTGTTGAAGAATTATCTCATGTTGTATTTGACGAATCTATTGATAGTAATACTTCATCATCCATTGATTTATCTAACAGATTGGAAAACATAAATATTCAATCTGATAGTGAAGATGAGGTTCCGGTCTATCGAAGATTTATTTATGACTAGACGGTTGATAATACTGAATTTCAGCAAGATCAAGCTACTTTATAATAGGAAGTTGACATCTCAGAAACTACTGAGGAAACCGGTCGTTCTGACATTGTTCAACCTACCGGTTTGTCTAACTTTGATCAAATAATCGGTCGGTCAGAAGACATTTCTGGACCGAACTTTAAATGGAACAAATATCACCCTCTTGAGCTAATTATAGGTAAATCCTCTGTACCCATCAAAACTATGCATCAACTGCTAGAAGAATATGCAAATTCTGTATTTATCTCACAGATTGAACCGAAAAAGGTGGATGAAGCATTGCTAGATCCCGATTGGATTTTAGCAATGCAAGAGGAACTAAACTAGTTTGAGAGAAACAAAGTCTGACATCTAGTTCTAAGACCAGTTAATCAATATGTCATTGGAACTAGATGAGTCTTTCAAAATAAACTTAATGAAAATGGTTTGGTTACGAGGAACAAGGCTAGACTAGTGGCCCAATGATACATACATGAAGAAGGCATTGATTTTGAAGAATCATTTGCTCCTATTGCTAAACTAGAGGCCATTAGAATCTTTCTTGCATTTGCTGCATTCAAAAATTTCAAAGTTTTTCAAATGGATGTCAAAAGTGTTTTTCTTAACGTTGAATTAAGTGAAGAAATATACGTTGAACAGCCTCCTGGCTTTAAAATCCTACTCTAATTAGTCATGTTTACAGATTGAACAAAGCGCTTCATGGTCTTAAACAAGCTCCTAGAGCATGGTACGACACACTAACGAAATTCTTGTTTAATCATGAATTTACTATAGGATTTGTAGACAAAACTTTATTCAAGTTTTAGAAAAATGAGCACATATTACTTGTACAGATCTTTGTAGATGATGTCATTTTCGGTTAAACTAATCCAAAACTGTGTGATAAATTCTCTAAAATGATGACTAACAAATTTAAAATGAGTATGATGGGAGAGTTGAGTTTCTTCTTAGGCCTTCAGGTTCGGAAGATTGAAGGAGGAACATTCAATCAATCAAGCCAAATACACAAAAGAGCTACTAAAGAAATTTGGCATGGAAAACTGTTCTGCTTCTTCAACCCCAATGAGCTCCTATATCAAATTAGATAAGGATGAAGATGGTTAAAGTGTTGATATCACAGCATATCGTGGAATTATTGGATCATTTCTTTATTTAACAGCAAGTCGACCGGACATTCTATTTGCAGTTGGAGTTTGCGGGAGATTTCAGGTTAATCCTAAACAATCTCATTACGTTGCTACTAAAAGAATATTGAAATATCTTAAGGGAACTCAAGATGTGAGACTATGGTATCCGAAGGATTTCAATTTCAATTTAACAAGTTATTCTGATGTAGATTACGTAGGATGTAAGGTAGACCGAAAGAGTACTAGCGGGACTTGCGAGTTCTTAGGTGACCGGCTCGTATCCTGGTACAACAAGAAGCAGACATTTGTTTCAACCTCAACATCAGAAGTTGAATACCTTGCAGCCGGTAGCTGCTATGCTCAATTTCTCTAGATCCAACAACAACTGAGGGATTTTGGCATTACAGCTGAGGAGTCTTCAATATTCTGTGACAACACTAGTGTCATCGCAATCACGTACAATCCGGTGTTGTACTCAAGGACAAAACACATTGATATCCGACATCACTTCATCTGGGAGCATGTAGCGTAGAAACATATTCGACTAGAATATGTTTCAACTGAGCAACAAGTGGCCGATATCTTCACCAAGCCACTTCAGGAGTCTAAGTTTTCTCATTTTACAAATATTCTGGGTCTTGCTGCTATTGACTAAACTTTCATTTGACATACCGACATGCATTTAGGGAGAAACTCCCTCTAAAAAACGAAAATATTTTACATTATTGCATTCATAAAAACCAAGCATGTTCTCAGGGAGAAACTATCGCTTCTTAAAAATGTCATCTTAATAGAAAACCATGATTTCGGTATTTTCATAAAACCGATCGGCTCCTTAAAATTTCGTTATTTTTCAAAAACCGGTCGGACACTTACATCTATTTCGAATATGCATAAATTTATAAGGAAGAGGCCTCAAGCAGATAAAACCGGATAGTTGCCTCCTCTTGAAACCAGTAAAATCATTCTACCGGAAAGAAATGTAAAACCGAACCTCTTAAGTAAATCGGTAAACCGATCGGTTATTTTTGATTGAGCAATTACCGCCCGATAAGATTTCCAACTATAAGCGGAAGCGGTTTTTCTTCAGGATAAAATAATCGATATCACTAATACCAACTTTATAGACAGTCGACCGGTCCTTTACATAAAAAATTTGGTAGTCTTATTTCTCTTTCAAAATGTGACAGTTGGTCATCGTTCATTAGTATCTGTCTGAACATATTCCGTGTGAAAAAGTAACAGTTATTCTTCAAACAACGTGAAGACCTATGTTTATCATTGTTAAAATAGGAAAGACTAACATCTTAGTAATAATCATATTTCTGGAAATAAAACGGATACATTTATTTGTCCATTAGATGAATTCCCTTCTTATCCAACAATATTCCAAGATGTCTTCCTTCTATTTAATGATGCTCTCAAAATACCGAATATCTCATATCTCAAAGCCTTCAAAATATAACTTTTTTCAACAAAAGACTATCATCAAAAGATGAATCCAGTCATTTTCAACAACATCCTTCTTGTAGACTTCGAATCAGTTTTATCATGTGGAGATGAAGTGATCTCTTACATGTTTAGATCCCTTGAAATAACCGATCTAAGACCATTTCTTGAAGACCGTTACTCTGTGAACAACGAGGTTATTCTTGAATTCTTCAACACAGCCAAGGTGATTCGTGAGGATCTATCCTAGCAACGGTCTAAGACAAACAATTCGTCTTCAGTGTACAGGACTTCGCACGAAGCTGCAAGCTCCCGACCGAATACTTCACTGACTTCTCCTTTTCTAGTGAATACATCAATAAGATGCTTCACTACGTCTCTCACTCTCTCACACCAATCAATACTCATGGAGCGAAATCGCTTTTACAATTCGAATTCTAGATCCTAAGCGAGATTATTGGCAAAAGCATTCTTGCCAAGAAATCTACCAATCTTTACTCTAAAAAGACCTTGAGATGATGATTGTCATCACAAAGGGTATTCCTATAAATTGGTCAAAGGTAATCTTTGACAATCTAAAGAAATTAATCTCTTCAGACAAGATGACGATCGGTTATGCTCCACAACTTTGTGGTCTTTTCTTTGATATCGATCTCTATCTTGGTCATGGAGTCATTCTTGAACCATCCTAACTTCTCACAAAAGAAAGAGTGTATGAATATATCGAAAGGGTGGAAAGAAAAAGAATCAGAAAAGAGATGAAGTTAGGGTCCCCAAGCTAGTAGTATCAGGATCTAAAATTTGTCAAACGTTTCTCTTAAAAGGCAAACCGGTCTTTTTGTTTCATGAACAGGTTGTGCAAATGACTTTATTTATCTATTAATGAAATCATGGAAATTAAATATGAAATTCGACTTTCATTTATGATTTATGTTATCATGAAATCCGGGCACACTCTCAAGGAGAAGTAGTCGTTTCTCATAAAACCGATCGCTTCAGTTTTTCGCCTAGATAATTGACCGGTTACTTTGATCGGTCAGTTACTCTTATGAACCTTTTAGAAATATTCTCTGAAAAGGTGTTTCCCAAGATCAATTATTGTTTAATGTTCAAAAAGTATTTTCTCGGGTAATGTAAAAAGACATGTCTTTTCAATGACCATTATAACAACTAGATCTATTTGGATAACCTTCAATCGGTTTCTTATGCCTATTTAAAGAGCGATCCATCCAAGAACAACTCACAACAAATCTATCTATCTAAAAGTCGAAAGATTTTCTCTTCAGAAATCCATCCTTCAAAATGAGTAGCATCTGCTCGTACTTCTCTCATTGTCGACTTTGAATCAGTTTTAACTCTTGATGACCATGAAACTCGCGAAGTTGTGTTTGAACCTCTGGAAAGCACCGGTCTACGGAAATTTCTTGAAGGATCCCAAAGGATCCTTGAAGAAGAAGTCATCGAGTTCTTCACAAACTCTAGAGTCATTATCGAATCAATCGTCTCTAGAGTAAGAGGAGAATCAATCACGGTTGGAGAAGAAGATTTCAGTCAATTTTTCAATCTCCCAACCGAAGGCTTTTCTAATTTCCCTCCATCCCCAGAAAAATGTTATCCAAGAGATGGATTTTCTCTTCTCATTCTCTCGGATTCTGGTGAAAACTCATGGAATCAAATCCAGATCCTCAACAACATAGTTGGTAGAAGTGTTAGATAAATTAGACCGGATAAAAATAAGAACCTAACAAAAACAAACTTCCTGTGCAGGAACGGTTAAAGAATCCAACCGGTCAAGTAACTCAACCGGTCAAGCAACCCAACCGACCAAGAACCTAACCGATCAAGAAGACAAGACCAGTCAAATAAGAAGGCCAAAATCGTTGGACATTCGGTCAACCTGAAGTTATGAAAAACCGGAAGTCATCCGGTTAACCTAAACGACCGACCGGTGCAAATAGATATTTTGAGTATCTGTTGAAGATGATACCAAAGGGACAGACCTTAGTATTACCACATTCATACAAGTCTGAGGACAATCTGCAGGCTGTAGAAGACCGTCCGACAAGATCTTTCCACTCCGGGATAAATCAGAGGCGCAATCCTCCAGGTGCAGGCAACTGTCCAACCGACAGTTGCCAGGTTTGACCTATACAGTGGAAGCCTAGACCGCCAGGTCTGAATTACTGAACCTCTGCTCAACCAATCAGATTCAAGGAGATGAAATGTGACCGTTGACATATTTCACCTATAAAAGAAAGAGCTGAAGAGGAGTAAATGTAGTTACTAATTACACAAGCTACAAGAGAAAACATTTAAGAGCTGCACCAACCTAAGTTATATGTGATCTTTATCTCTCTTAAAAGAGTTTAAGCGTGTATTTGAAGTGAGATTACAATTTCGGTGAGAATTGTACGAGTGTTATCGAGCAGCAAATAAGACTCGATCGGATTGTGTTTGTGTATTCCTTAGTAAATATCCTTCTCGCGGTTTCGAGAGAAGGGGTGACGTAAGAGCTTTATCTCCGAACATCCATAAAAATCTGTCTTGCTATTTACTTTCTGCCGACCTTACATCCTAACCGATTCTACCTAAACCGACTTACTGTGTCCCAAAACCGACCCACCCAACTCCAAACCGACTTTATCCAAATCCGGTTCTACTTATCTTGTGTATGTGCTGCTTCAACCTGAAACAAACCACTTCAGCACTTGAACTCGGTTCAAGGGTTTGTGACAGTTTGTGTAGTATTGAAACCCGTTGTTAATCTCTAACCGGATTAAACACCAACCGTTGAGTGAAGGCGCTAACCGGCCAGACCCCGGTTCCCCAACCGCGACCTAGATCCTAACAATTGGTATCAGAGCAGTTAGTTTCAATACTCAAGCAAGCATGTCTTTCGATAAGCCTCCAATGCTAGAAGGTGATGATTTTACCAACTGGAAGGCACGTATGCACCTGCATTTAATCACCATGGATGACGAGATGCAGTTCATCCTGACTGAAGGACCGGTAAATATGGATAAAAAAAGGGAGGAATGGACAAAAGAAGACAGGAGAAGAAACAATCTGGACAACCAAGCCAGAAACCGCATCACTAACGGTTTGGACATGAATACGTTTTGTAAGGTCATAGATTGCAAAACTGCAAAGGAAACATGGGAAGCGGTGATTCAAATTCATGAAGGAAATGAAAGAACCAAGGAAAACAAGATAATTGTGGCTACCTAGAAGTTTGAAAACATCAAGATGAAACCGGGAGAAACAATGAGGGAATATAGTGACCGGTTCACAGATGTGATAGACAAGCTATCAACTCTTGGAAAGAAGTATGACAACAAGGAAATCATCATGAAAGCGCTAAGATCTCTTCCAAGTGCATGGGATATAAAGACATTGGTGATGAGAGAATCAAACTGTCTAAGCAAGATGAAGCTACACGATGTGTTCGAAAATCTTAAGGCATATGAGTTTGAAATGAGATCTAGGACTGAAGATGAAGTCTCAGCCTCAACCTCAACTAAAGCATTGGTCACATCTATAGAACTGGTTGCTCCTGCACCGATCAGAACCGCTGAACAGTTCACCGAGGATGCCATGGCAATGCTTGCACAGAAATTTGGCAGATTCATGAAGAGAAGCCAACCGACAAACAACAACAACTATAACTACGGTGATAAATCTAATATTAGATGTTATAACTGCAATTGTTTGGGACATTTCAGGTGGGAATGCAGAAAACCGAGGCGGGATGACCGGAAACCGGATAATCAGAATCAAAGAAATAACTATCCACAAATCGGTGAAGGAAGTGAAGTTCAGAAAGCACTGATAACCGATGATATAGGAAGCTTATGGGCTCACAGTGACAGTGATGATGAACTCACATGCCTCATGGCAAATGAGGAACAGGTATTTGACTCTCCTTGTGAAGAATTTACTAAAGACGAATTATTTAATGCACTGAATGACATGGTAACAGAGTATAAGAACCTATTAACACTAATACCAACTCAACTCAACTTTAGAACCAACCCCATAACACCTACCTTGACCGAACCAAAAATCATCCAACCTGATAAAATCCTGGAAACCGAGATAGCACCTGAAATATCCTCTAAGGCCAAACAGTTCAAAGAGTCAGTTCAAAAATTGACCGAAGAGGATGATGCCCGAACCCAGTATTGAATAGCCGCATGGAAAAGATCCAGTGACATGGTGAACCAGATGTCTAAGTACAAGAGACATCCCAAATGCAAATTTGGTCTTGGGTACAAAGACAACAAATCCGCCAACCAGAACCGTTCGGACAAAATGAAGCTCACAAAAGATAACCTTCCCTTCGTAAGATTTATCAAGAGCTCCTCAACCGATGATGAGGAACAAAGTGCCTCATATCCGGAAGACAAACTAATCTATGTAAGTCCAACTGACTCCGAAACATGGCTTCACCCTGAGAAAAGGATAGCCAACCGGCCCAAAGGTAAGAAAGCCGAACCACACAAGATAAACCAAAGGCCACCACCTAATAAGGCACTCTTAGGAAAACAAAAAGACCTCAAACCGAGTACAGGAAAACTAGTTAGAACCATAACCGGGAAAGTTTTCCGACTTATTAAAGTCTGGATACTTAAGGGACTAATCACTTGTGGACCCAAGTAAATGTGGGTACCAAATAGTTGTAAATATGTATATTTTGCAAGATGTGAAGAAACGGTTAGGAAACTCCGAGTGGTACCTGGATAGCGGTTGCTCCAGACACATGACTAGAAACAACAATCTTCTAACCGATATCAGAATAGAAACCGGTGCAATGATTACCTTCGGTGATAACTCAAAAGGTAGAACTGTGGGCAAGTGTAAGATTGTCCATGGCAACTTAACAATTGATAATGTACTTTTAGTTGAAAACCTACATTTTAACCTGCTAAGCATTAGCCAGATGTGTGATGCTGGATACACTGTAGAATTCCTTAAACATGCATGCTTAGTTAAAAACTCTCAAGGCAACATACTACTAACCGGAAATAGGTTAGGAAATATATACAAGGTAGATTGGAAAAATAAAGTAGAACACCCTGTTTGCATGGTAGCAAAAACCGATCAAACCTGGTTGTGGCATAAAAGGCTAAACCATCTAAACCTCAAACCTTAAACTATATCCGCGGTAAAAATCTGGTTGAAGGAATTCCTGATATAATATTCAATAAGGATAAGGTTTGTTCAGCGTGTCAAATGGGTAAACAAACTAAATCAACCTTTAAGAGTAAAGGACACATTCAGTCTAACCGATGTTTAGATCTCCTTCACATGGACCTATTTGGACCGATTAGGGTCGTCAGCCTAGGTGGTATGCTCTATACTATGGTAGTTGTTGATGATTATTCTAGGTATACATGGGTAATATTCTTGGCATCCAAACGTGAAACCGCATCAAACTTAATCACATTGCTTAAACGTTTGCAAAATGAAAAATCAACACGCATAAATAGCATTAGGAGTGATAGAGGAACCGAATTTACAAATAGCACTCTAAATGCATTTCTTGATGAATCCGGTATTAGACACAAGTTGTCTAGTGCAAGGACTCCTCAACAGAACGGTCTGGCCGAGAGAAGAAACCGAACTTTCAAGGAAGCCGCAAGGTCCATGATAGCCGATTCGGGTGTTGCCCAGAAATTCTGGGTTGAGGCTATCAATATTGCATGTCACACACAAAACCGGTCTCTAATTAACAAGTTTCACAACAAAACACCGTATGAAGTATACTTTGATAGAATTCCTAACCTTAGGTATCTTAAAATTTTCGGTTATAAATGTTACATTCTGTTACGTGCGGCTCATCAAAAACCTCGGTCCTAAAATATTTCATGCATCCATCTCTCGGCCCAAGTGTGCATATGGGCCCGTTTATATTTTTTATGGAATAATTCTGTTTTGTTTACTTTCTCTCTTATTTCTTTTGAAACTGAATTCTGTTATTTTGAAAGTTTGTTGTAACCGAATACTCTTGGGTAAATCAGCCTCTTTAAATGGTGATGCCCACCCCACTTTTTGGGGGCTATGAATTGAATATTTTGGAACTTGGTGTTTAAGTTATCTCTCGGCCCTCCTCCCCCTTCTTGGACCGCTAGGTGTGATCTAGTGGTATTTCTCTCCTCCCCCTCGGCTCTTCTCTCCCTAACCTCGAATTCTCCTCTAATTCTATATCCGCTGCGCTAGAGTGTTGAATTCCATCATCAAGAACCCGTTTCTTGAATTAAAGAACTTGAAAGGCTCGGCCATAATTAAAAATCCTAACATCTTGGTATCAGAGCTGGCCGATTCTCAACATGGTAGAAACTCGCCAGCAATCGGAAATGGATGCGCTCAAGACCCTAATTGAAAACTTGTCCCAGCAAACAGCAGCAATGCAAGCTGCCATAGACCGTAGATTTGATGTGGCCGAAGAAAGAATGGCGGCCCTTGAGAGCGGGGCATCTGGAAACATGCAAGAACCCCGCCACAAACCCTATGATGATAATTCTTGCCACGGTCCTTCACCATTTAGGCCCCCGCACCCTGGCCAGAACCGCGATCAACACTATGCTCCTCCTACTCGGCTAACCAAGGTCGATTTTCCTCGGTTTGATGGGTCGGATGTCGAGGGCTGGCTAATTTCTGCCGAGCAATTTTTCAGAGTGGACAAAACTAAGGATGCCACGAAATTAGAAATCGCCCCCATTCATTTTTCTGGAGAAGCAAGAATGTGGTACGGGTCATATCTTCAAAACCGAAATCATATGGAGGCCCTATCTTGGGCGGTGTTCAAGAGAGACCTTATGACTCAATTCGGGCCATCTATACATGATACACCAATGAGACAGCTAATGAATTTAAAACAGGTTGGGTCGGTTCAAGAATACAATCTCCGGTACATGTCGATCTCTCAAAAGTTATTACATATGCCAAGGGACTACGTCATTGATTGTTATTTGTCCGGTCTAAGGGAAGAAATTGCAAACTGCATCAGGCTGCGATTTCCAGATTCTTTAAACGAAGCAATGGCCATGGCTAAAGTCCAAGAAGCAACATATCGGTCCTTAATGAGCAGTGGTAACTTGTACAGCGCTGAAGCATCATTGCTGCCCACGCCATCCAATACCAACACAGTCGGGCCGAGCACCAATACTGACTTCAAGAATTCATCGTATGGGTCCTCTTCCAATGCAAACCAGGGCCATGTTAAGCAATTAGACTCAGCCTCAATGGATGAAAAGCGAAAGAAGGGTCTATGTTATTCTTGCAATGAAAAATGGCAACCAAACCATAGGTGTAAATCCAAGTTATTCATGGTTTCGGCCAATCAAGAAGATCAAGAACCTGACCAAGAACCTGTTTTGGATGATTTTCCTTCATTGCTCGGCTCAAGGGATGAACCAGCCATATCCTTACATGCCCTGACCGGGTCTAAAGCCTTCCAAACGCTCCAGATTCTTGGCAAAATTGGGAACCTGCCGGTGGTGATCTTGATCGACACAGGCAGCACCCATAATTTTATCAATAGCAGGATTTTGGAGAAAATAGACCACAAAAGCATAGCAACCCAGGTACAATCGGTTAGAGTGGTTGATGGATCTAATGTTTCATGTTATAGTGTTTGCAAGGACTTGAAGTGGTCGATGGAAGGCAATGAATACCAAACAGAAATGAAGGTAATTTCCATGGACGGATATGATATTGTATTGGGAATTGAATGGCTGATTACTCTAGGCCCGTCTTCTTGGGACTTTGAAAAGCTGACCCTATCTTATGATAAGCAAGATAGAACCACGGTCCTTAAAGGGATTCCTCGGTCGCAGGCCAGTTTGATGCATGGAAACCAGCTGGAAAAGACCTTAGATGAATATAATGTTGCTGCCAAAATGCAAGTAAAGAGTAAGCCCGAAGGCCAAACTGTTTTACTAGCTGCAATGACCTTGGAAGATATTCCTAATGATCTAATTAGAAGCTATGGTTCATTCGATGCTGTTGTTATGCTGGTTCGGGAAAAAGACTTGGCATGGATTTTTGAGCCAAGTATGGAGTTTAATCGAAGTTGGAAGAAATTATTTTTGCACCAGGCGCTGGGGACATTGCAGCAACCAAGGCCAGCTCTAAACACTGAAAAGCTCGACCTTGGGTGCACAGAAATTCTAGACAGGGGCGGAGTGGCAAGCGACCTGGCAGCACAAAGGACCGCAAGGACCGGGCCAGTTCCACTACTGAACCGATTCTGCCGAAAGTTTTTGGTGAAAATACGGTCTTATGCTGCGACTTTTGCTGAATGTGCCGAAGCCCGACCGAAGCAATAGTTTTGAAGTTGAAGATGCATATTAGAGGCTGACCAGTCCACGTTCTTTTCGTCGAGGGCGACGAATCTCGAAGGGGGGGATTATGTTACGTGCGGCTCATCAAAAACCTCGGTCCTAAAATATTTCATGCATCCATCTCTCGGCCCAAGTGTGCATATGGGCCCGTTTATATTTTTTATGGAATAATTCTGTTTTGTTTACTTTCTCTCTTATTTCTTTTGAAACTGAATTCTGTTATTTTGAAAGTTTGTTGTAACCGAATACTCTTGGGTAAATCAGCCTCTTTAAATGGTGATGCCCACCCCACTTTTTGGGGGCTATGAATTGAATATTTTGGAACTTGGTGTTTAAGTTATCTCTCGGCCCTCCTCCCCCTTCTTGGACCGCTAGGTGTGATCTAGTGGTATTTCTCTCCTCCCCCTCGGCTCTTCTCTCCCTAACCTCGAATTCTCCTCTAATTCTATATCCGCTGCGCTAGAGTGTTGAATTCCATCATCAAGAACCCGTTTCTTGAATTAAAGAACTTGAAAGGCTCGGCCATAATTAAAAATCCTAACACATTCACATAAATGGCAAAACTTACCTATCTGCTTTTGATGCAAAATCCGATATTGGGATCATGTTAGGTTACTCAGCAGTCAGTAAAGCTTATAGAGTGTACAATACTAGAACTCTAACCGTGGAGGAATCTCTTCATGTTGTATTCGATGAATCAGTTGAAAGTAACACTGCTTCATCATTTGATCTACACAACAGATTGGAAAACAACAATATCCATTCTGATAGTGAAGATGAGGTTCCGATTTTTAGACGGTTTGTCTATGACCAAATGGGTGATGATGAAACCCAGCCGGATCAAGCTGTCACATGGTAGGAAGCTAACACCTCGGTTAAAACTGAGGAAATCGGTCGGTCTGACATCATTGTTCAGCCTACCGATATGTCTAGCCTTGATCAAGTAAATGGTGATTTGGTAGACACTCCTGATCCGAATCTCAAAAGAAACACAAATCATCCTCCTGAGCTTATTATAGGTGATCCTTCAAAACCCGTTCGAACTAGGCGACAAATTCTGGAGGAATACTTTAATTCCGCTTTCATATCCCAGATTGAGCCAAAAAGGGTGGATGAAGCACTGTCAGATCCGGATTGGAACTTGGGAATGCAAGAAGAGTTAAACCAGTTTGAGAGTAATAAAGTCTGGTACTTAGTCCCTAAACCGAAAGATCAACCAGTCATAGGAACAAGATGGGTATTTAGAAATAAACTCAATGAAGACGGATTGGTGGCACAAGGATACAAATAGGAAGAAGGAATTGATTTTGAAGAATCATTTGCCCCTGTAGCTAGGATTGAAGCCATTAGGATTTTTCTGGCCTTTGCTGCCTTCAAAATTTTTAAAGTTTTTCAAATGGATGTCAAAAGTGCATTTTTTAATGGTGACCTACGTGAGGAAGTATATGTTGAATAACCACCCGGTTTTAAAAATGCTGATCTGCCTAATCATGTATACCGCTTAAACAAAGCACAATACGGTTTAAAGCAAGCTCCTAGAGCTTGGTATGATACATTAACCGCATTTCTGTTAAAACATGATTTCACCATAGGTTCGGTGGATAAAACCCTATTTAAATTTGAGAAAAAGGAGCATATCCTACTTGTTCAAATATATGTGGATGACATCATTTTCGGATCAACCGATCCTAAGCTATGTGATAAATTCTCAACCTTGATGACTAACAAATTTGAGATGAGTATGATGGGAGAATTAAGCTTCTTCCTAGGTCTTCAGGTTAAACAGCTCGAAGGAGGAACTTTTATAAGTCAACCCAAATACACAAAGGAACTTCTAAAGAAATTTGGGATGGATACATGCTCCTCAGCCGCTACCCCAATGAGCTCATTAGTCAAATTGGACAAGGATGATGACGGTCAGGCAGTAGACCTGACAGCTTACCGAGGAATCATCGGTTCTCTCTTATACCTGACAGCAAGTAGACCGGATATACTATTTGCGGTCGGTTTGTGTGGAAGATTCCAGGCTAATCCAAAACAGTCCCACTACACAGCCGCAAAGCAAATCTTAAAATACCTAAAAGGAACCCCTGAAGTCGGTCTGTGGTATCTAAATGACTCATCTTTCAACCTCACAAGTTACTCAGATGCAGACTATGCAGGTTGTAAAGTTGACAGAAAAAGTACCAACGGAACATGCCAATTCCTAGGTGATCGGCTTGTTTCATGGCACAACAAGAAACAGACATCGGTTGCCACGTCAACTGCAGAAGCTGAATATCTGGCATCCGGAAGTTGCTGTTCACAACTCCTATGGATCCAACAACAACTGAAGGATTTCGGTATCACCGCCGAAGAGTCTCCAATATTCTGTGATAACACAAGTGCCATAGCAATTACATACAATCCGGTTCTACATTCTAGAACCAAGCACATCGATATAAGATACCACTTCATCCGAGAACATGTTATGCTGAAGCATATCCGGCTGGAATACGTATCAACAGAACAACAAGTAGCCGATATCTTCACAAAGCCCCTGCAGGAAGCTAAGTTTTCTTACTTCATAAACATACTCGGTTTAACTGATATTAATCAGTTCATCTCTTAAAATGTCTAAAAGGAAAATCGGTTCGAACAGTCAAAACCGGTAGTTCTTCCTAAATTGTTGGAAACCGAATTCACCAAGGTACTTATTGAAGAACCGCTTTGTCTATCAGTCACAGTAAACCGACCGGTTACTTAGTTCCTACACTAATTAACCGCATCGGGACAAATGATTGAAAATCGACCGGTTTGGAAATAATGTACTCTGGACTATTTGGTCTCCGAACAAAAATGGAACAATTATCTGTGTTTAGATTTATCTGTTCTGAAAAGATACTTTTTCAAAGCAAAATAGTCATACCTCAAAAGACGTGAAGATATGATATCTTTCACCGTTCAGACCTATGACTCACACCCTAGGTTGTAGACATGCTTATTTCATGCAATATGTTTTATCCTATGGTTAATAAATCCGATCACCTGCTACACACTTGATAATACTATCATCCCTCTACTAATATATAAGTTAGGTAAACATCAGACAAAATATTCACAAGTATCAACTTATCATCTCACTAAGACAAAAATGTCTCAGTTTCCAAACATTCTCCAAGTTGATTTCGACTCAGCTCAAAGTACAAAGCATTATGAAATCTTCAAAATGATCAAGTCACTTGAAGACACCGGTCTAAAATCCTTTCTAGATGACAAACATGTCATTTTCCCTAAAACCGTCCTGGAGTTCTTCTATAACGGCAGGGTTTTCCGGGGTACCCCTCATTTCGACACCCTCATTCAATCTAGGGTCGGAGGGACCGTGTTTGATTTCTCGGAAAGTGACTTTGCAAGATGCTTCGATCTTCCGAAGCAAGGGATCACTGATCTGAACGTCCCGGCCGGACTAAAAGCCGATATTTCCTTGAGCTTCTCTCGGACTAATCATCCGGTCAGTTACCACGGTGCTAGGTCATCACTGAGGGCTGAATACCTACTTCTCAATGATATCATCGGTAGGGGCATCCTAGGTAAGGATGTGACCAATACCTACTATGCTATAGTTTTTAATATGATGACCGCTATCACAACAGATACGCCGGTCAACTGGTCCAGGGTGTTATTTGATGTCCTGATCTGGATGATCACCATTCGCCAAACCGGCCTCATCCCCAAGATCAGCTGCCTACTCATGGAACTCGGGGTTCCACTCTGTCCGGGCGAAGGACTGAATCAGGCCCAGGTCATAACCAAGGAAGTTGCCGACTCATTCTATGAGCGGTTCGAGAAGGCCTGGAAAAGGAAGAACCGACATCTCAACTCCTCCGGCAATTAAGTCACTCCTTCCTACAACCGGTCATTTTGCTGTACGAACCGGTTGTATTGTCATCCTACTACGTTATGATCTTTTCGGCTAATCTGTGTGTTTCTTTCGGTTTGCTGTAACTCAACTTTCATTAATTAAAAGTAACTCTCAATTTCCAACTACATGGGAAATTACACAAACTGAGTTACTTTCTAACTAGATTCTCCACCTCGAGCTCCGCAACCGGTCAAAAGTAACTCTTTCCCAAGGAGTTTTGAAACATAAATATTCCCATCATAAATAAGATAAAATTGAATGTCAGCATTAAATGCTCCTATTTCCACTCCAATCTCAAATCTATATAAGGAACCCCCTCTTGTCAATTCAGCATACCTCCAAACAAATCAGAATTTCTTAAACTCTCTCTCTCTTGGCAAAATTTGAAAGAATGTCGAACCGCACACTAAGAAACAATCTGTGCATTGATTTCGACTTCGTCCTCCAAGTTGAGGATCTTGAAGTGAAGGAACTCCTTTTTGAATCCCTAATCGACACCGGCCTTCGTGATTTTCTCGAAGAATCTGGACCTATGTTCATTCTAGAAGTAATGGAATTCTTCAACAATGCATCCATGAGTGGCGATGTCATTATCTTCGTGGTGAAAAACCACACCATTTTTCTGAACGAAAGCGCATTCTCCCGGATGTTTAATCTGCCCACTGAAGGGTTTTCCGATTTCCCATCCCGGGTGGGCAGTGCAGCAATTGACTATTTGGAAATGTTCTCCGGAACCGAAGTGCCAGTGGAGAACCACGGTCTAAAAACCTGCCTCGCCCATCACATCCAACTCCTTCACGAGATCGTCAACCGATCCATCATCTGCCAATCTCCGAACCAACACTATTCTAGGAAAGTCTTCGACATGATGACCTACATCGTCAGCCACACCCCCATCAACTGGTCATCGGTCATCTTCAATAACCTGAAGACCATGGTCGAGACAAAGAAAGGTCTCGGCTACGCCCCCCACATAAGCCGACTCCTTTGTACACATAATCCAAATCTTGGACCGGGTACCCCGGCGTACCTATCAAATGTTCTCCATGAGGAAGGGGTGGAGGACAAACTCTCTAAAATAATTATTACATAAGTTATAATTCTGTATCTTGTGTACCCTAAACTGATCCGTGTATCGGTCTCTATTATGCTCTCTTTCATTAAATGATTATTTGAATTTCTAAGCTTGAAAACCGGGTCAAAATCGCATTATTAGAATATATATCTAAATGACTAACCGGCTAAAAACACTAAATAACCGGTCAAAATCGCAAACCGCTTTATCATCGGTTAAATAACTACTTCGCTTAATAATCGGTTACAAGAACAAACCGTTTCGTCACCGATTAAATAACCGCATCAAAAGCCCGCTCAAATTTCCCGCCTATCGTTTGCCGCCCAATGCCTTTTGGAGGGAAAATTCCCGTCCAAACTTGACGTGACAGTTTGCGGCAGTTGAAATTCCAACCCGCGACTATAAATATGGTCCTTATCCATTTTATTTCATTCTCACGCGAAACGGCTTTCTCTCTTTAGCTTTCAAATCTCTCAAACCTCTCAATCCTTCGATCTCTCGTTTTCTTCAACCTACAATCGGTAGTGAATCTGTGCTCTTCACTCACATCGTCCAGGTCGACTTCGATGAAGTTCGAGCGAATAGATCGGCAGAAGCTAAACGGGTGTTAACCCAAATCTCTAAGTCCGGTCTTGAACATTTCTTAAACGGACCATTCATCCTGTACCAAGAGGCGGTTACCGAGTTCTTTCAAATCGCCGCACTCACCGAAGGGACGATAACCGCAAAAGTAGGCGGTAAACCGTTCAAGCTCACCATGGAGTCGGTTGCTGAGGTCCTCCATCTGCCAACCGAGGGAAGCGACTTCTCAGTGTTTATAAGCGAGGATGCATTCCAAGCGGTTTACCGGGATGTTTCGGAAACTGTGGTACCAATAGTGGTATTCGGTAAGAAAACCTCACTCAAACCGGAACTTAGACCGATATGTGAAATTCTATCTAAGTCAGTTCAAGCACGGGGAGGCAACTATGATAGCCTCACCCGAATGAAGATCGACATGATTGCCGGTGTAGTCAACGACACTAAAGTTAACTGGGCAAAGGTAATCTTTTCCAACTTATGTGAGATGGTGGATACGACATCCAAACGGTCATGGGGATACGCCGTCCCACTCGGAAAGCTGATGCGTCATTTCAACGCTGACACCGGCCCCGGTGTTTTTCTTTCGCCCAACAAAGTCATAAAATCCCATCAATTTATTAAACCGGAGGAGAAACAGGGCAAAGCGAAGGTCTCCGGCAATACAACCGGCCGAAAGAAGTCACAAGCCAAAAAGAAAAGAAAGGCTCCGGCTAAAGACAAATCCAGAAGCAAGGCGGATAAACAACCGACCGGATCGGCTAATCCGCAGTTCGACACCCTCAACACAGAAAATTCGGCATCCAGCTCTGGCCGAACCGCTTCACACCACACCGGAGAGGATCGGACTAGCAAAGAGAAATAACTGATGGTCGAAGAACAATCGGCCAGAACTGATAATGTTGATGCCGATTCGGGCAGACAACAGGAAGAAAATGAAACCGCGGATGAACACATCCGGCAAATGGGCGAGGACCTCGTCAAACAAATTATGAAAGAAATTCACAACCAGGATCACGCGGCAAGCGATGTCTACTTTCAATGGGCCCTGAACCGGCAGGAAATTTTCTACACCAACATGCTACCGGAACATCCGGCTGACCGGAGATACGAAAATCTAGTTGAGATGGAGGCGGAAGTCATCAACCTCACAAAGGCTCAGAGCGTATTGACCGATCTTCGAAGAAGTAGGATGGTCGAACCGCATGCCCGGTTACTAGGGCTCACCGAACACATCCAACTTCTTCGAGAAAAGCACATCCCGGGGACAGCGGAATCTCAGTTCGAGCTGTTGGTGTTGGATATGCTAGCGGTCAAACAACGTGAACTAACCGATGAGATGGCACGGTTAGAAGCGGAACCCAAGCACCAAGAGGCGTCGCACTTCTCTAGATCTCCACCTGAGGATGAAGGCGGTCCGAATCCGACCGAAGACGAGCATATCTCTCCTCTACCGGAACAGGAAATCAACAACACCGAACTCGGGACTAGTACACCGCCCACTGATCAGCACGTATCTCTTCAAACCGATAATGATTCGGTACCGGCTGTAACAGAAGATAGGGTAAAAGATCTAATCGAGGAATTTGTCAATGCCGTCATTCTGCCGTGGCAAAAGTAGATAAAAGAAACCGCGACAAAATCCATCGAGATGATTGAGTCTACCAATAAAGAGCTAGAAACCGCGGTCGGACGGATCACGCCCGTTGAGGACAAATACGGCATGACCGACCTTTTGTTCAGTGACACAACTGACAGAACTAAGGTATTGGAAACCGTAAGTAAGAAGCTGGAGACCGACCTCACTCTTACCAGCCAAAATTTCAGTATGGAAGAACTAAACCAATTAACAACCGATATGAGGCTGAAAAAGATTGATGGGAGTTTGGCTCAATCCGGTGTCCAGGCCGGTTCTACACTTGAGAGAGTGGCAATGCTTGAAGAGAAGCATGCTAAGACCGAGGCCGATCTAAAGGCGGTCACCGAACAGCTGGCGGAGATGATAGCGGCAAAGTTGGCAGCCGATAAAGCACTTGAGGAGGCAAATGAGCTCGTGGCAAACATTGCACCAGCCGTGGAGATTCAGCAAAATGAAGATGCAGCTCGACTAATCGGCCAACAGTCAGCATACAATGAATTCGCCGAGGCTCATAAGAAGTCCAAAGCGGTTGCTTCCTTATCCGGTCCGGTTACTAGAAAAAGAAAGGCTTCTTCCAAGAGGGCGGCAATCTGAAAGTTGTTGGACACCGTCACTGAAGCGGTTGTTGATCCTCTAAGCAACCCGGTTTCGCAAGAAGATGACGATCTCGAGGGAGAAATCGTACCGATGAACAAAAGACCGCGAGGTATTGAAGCAATTCCAATCAGAACATTTGCTCCACCGGCTTCCCCTTTCACCGGTACTTCGGGCGGTCAAGGATCCTCCTCCAGACCTGCTCCAGCGGTCAAGGGAAAGGCGACTGAAGAAATGCTGGAAAAATACCTGCCCAAGAAGAAGAAATAGGGGCTTACTTTACTTATATTACCTATGTTTACCTTAGTATAATTATATATATATATATATCAAGTATTTTTGGAAACCGGCCTACATTTTAACTTTTGCATGGTTTTGAATATTTTAAATAAAATAATCAAAAAGGAAGAAATTGATAAAGACACAAAATTTTTCTAAATTTTCTAAATTTTTCTAGAGACAAATTTTTACAAAATTTTTATCAGAATTTTTCGACAAATTTTTCTAAGTCATTTTCCAAAAATCCGGCCAAATGAACTCTTAAAGAAACCGGCCTACATTTTCATTCTTACATGGTTTTGAATATTTTAAATAAAATAATCAAAAAGGGAGAAATTGTTAGATAAATTAGACTGGATAAAAATAAGAACCTAACAAAAACAAACTTCCTGTGCAGGAACGGTTAAAGAATCTAACCGGTCAAGTAACTCAACCGGTCAAGCAACCCAACCGACCAAGAACCTAACCGATCAAGAAGACAAGATTGGTCAAATAAGAAGGCCAAAATCGTTGGACATTCGGTCAACCTGAAGTTATGAAAAACCGGAAGTCATTCGGTTAACCTAAACAACCGACCGGTGCAAATAAATACTTTGAGTATCTGTTGAAGATGATACTAAAGAGACAGACCTTAGTATTACCATATTCATACAAGTCTGAGAACAATTTGCAGGCTGCAGAAGACCGTCCGACAAGATCTTTCCACTCCGGGATAAATCAGAGGCGCAATACTCCAGGTGCAGGCAACTGTCCAACCGACAATTGCCATATTAAGTAAAAGACAAACCTAGCCGGTTTGACCTATACATTGGAAGCCTAAACCGTCAGGTCTGAATCACTGAACCTCTGCTCAACCAATCAGATTCAAGGAGATGAAATGTGACCGTTGGCACATTTCACCTATAAAAGAAGGAGCTGAAGAGGAGTAAATGTAGTTACTAATTACACAAGCTACAAGAGAAAACATTTAAGAGCTGCACCAACCTAAGTTATAAGTGATCTTTACCTCTCTTAAAAGAGTTTAAGCGTGTATTTGAAGTGAGATTACAATTTCGGTGAGAATTGTACGAGTGTTATCGAGCAGCAAATAAGCCTCGATCGGATTGTGTTTGTGTATTCCTTAGTGAATATCCTTCTCGCGGTTTCGAGAGGAAGGGGTGACGTAGGAGCTTTATCTCCGAACATCCATAAAAATTTGTCTTGCTATTTACTTTCTGCCGACCTTACATCCTAACCGATTCTACCTAAACCGACTTACTGAGTCCCAAAACCGACCCACCCCAACTCCAAATCGACTTTATCCAAATCCGGTTCTACTTATCTTGTGTATGTGCTACTTCAACCTGAAACAAACCACTTCCGCACTTGAACTCGGTTCAAGGGTTTGTGACAATTTGTGTAGTATTGAAACTCGGTGTTAATCTCTAACCGGATTAAACACCAACCGTTGAGTGAAGGCGCTAACCGGCCAGACCCCGGTTCCCCAGCCGCGACCTAGATCCTAACAAGAAGCATACTGGAAAAAGAATCTACCCACTTTTACACCAAGAAAATTTTCGAAATGATGCTTGCCATAGTTTGTGGTACTCCGATCAACTGGTCTCAAGTCATTTTTGAGAACCTGAAGAAAATGATTTCTTCTCCTCGACCAATGATCGGTTACAGTCCTCAGATTAGTAGCCTTCTTCATTCCCTCAACGTCAATCTCGAACCGGGAACATTCGTCAAACCATCCAACATTCTGACCAAACAAAAGGTCGAAAGCTGGATTCATAGGATAGAGGTAGTGGAGATCATAAGGGATGGCATCTAGTACCTTTTAGTTTCGTTAAGTTATTTTAGCTTAAGTTTCAATCTACACCGGTTATTTTGCACCAAAAACCGGTTAAGTTCTTGAATCAGTATTTTATTAAATGAAGATACTTTATAAAAACTTGCATTCAATATATTTTGTCTTTAAATTTGTTTGAATCGACATATTTTGAAACCGTTATTTAAGATGTATTTAATACATGTCTTTATTTAAGAAAATTAATTAAAGGTTAAACGATTATTATCTTATCTTGGGAAAGGATCCACTTTCAAATAGGGCACCAATTTTGCCGCTTTTGGGGGTACGTGGGGTCACTCATCAAAAGTGACGGTTCATCCTCCATTTTAGAATCAAATCCTTTAATCGGCATAATATATTATATATTTGGAAGGCATGTCCGATCTCAGGATTAGATTTTATTTGCAAACCTTAGAATATAGATCTTGCTCTAACCTCTCTCTAGAAATCATATTCATCTTCTTCGTTCAATCTAAATCCATCACAATGGGAAGGGATAATACTTTGTTTAATCATATTGTTCAAGTGAACTTTGAATGTAACAAGCATGCGAGATCGATCGAGATGCGGGAGTTAATCGAATCTATCGAGGAATTCGGACTACAACATTTTCTTGACGGACCATCGATATATTATCAGAAGGTCGTTCACGAGTTCTTCGACACAGAGAAACTAGTGGACGGTGCAATCAAAGCCAAAGTAAATGAGGTAAAGTTCACTATCTCCAAAGCTTATTCGCCGAAGTCTTAAAACTTCCGACAAGAGGTCGGGACTTCTTGAAGTAACTGTCTCATACCTCAACATCTAATCTTCAGAAGATACTCTTCGACACTAATATGCCGGCACAGTTCAACGGGAAGAAGAAATCCCTAAAGTGCGAATACCGGTTTTTATGCGATGAAATGTTTAAAGCGATTAAGGCAAAAGGGGGAAACTTTGACATTCTCACTCGATCAAAGTTCGACATGATGTGCGCTAAGTAAGAGGCGAGGGAATCAACTATGGGAGCATTCTCTTCGGCATTCTATGTGAAATGGTCACCCCTACATCCACCATGAGTCTTGGCTATGTGATGCAGATCAGCTGGATTTTGAATCATCTGAACATTCCTACCGGTCTAGGTATTCCTCTTCCCCACAGCAAAATCTTGACCTCCACTAGTACAGGGAGATATTTTGTTAGGGCAAGCAAGGATAAAGGGTTCATGTCCGAGGTACCTATCAAAAAACCGACTGTCGAAGGAACCGCTAGAGAAGAAACTAATACCGGTTTTAAACTCCCCAAATTAGTCGATCGAACAACATCGTTTCAAAGACTTCATAATACCGCTAAATCTACTGCTAGTGTTGGCAGTCAGGCTAAGATTAAACAAAAGAAAACCGATGTGATCCCCTCAAGACAAGAGAAACATCAACCTGAGGTAAATATACTAACTCCGCCTCATCTTAATTCTACTATTGTTGTTCAGATTGATGCTTCGGTACTTCTGATTGAGCTTGCGGTTTTAGAAGCTCAACCGATAGTATCCGACATTATAAACCAAGTTGTTATTGAAACCGATCGGATGGCTGAAACCGAACGGATAAATGTTGTTAGTGAGACCGGTCGGATAGCTGAAACTGACCAGATAGATATTATTGATGAAGCTAGCCAAATAGCTGAAAATGATCAGGAAAGAGCTGATAAAATCGATCCAGAAACTGATCGGCCTTCCGAGACAGAAATCGGACGTCTAGAAAAGCCTGCTACCTATCAAACAGATGAAGAAAATCATGAGAAGGTCCCGACCGAAACCGAGGATGAACCGATTTTGAATGAGAAGACAGTCGGAACGGTTGTTCAAAATACTGAAGAAATACCGGATCCTCGCAAAGATGATGAAAAGGCTGAGAAAATTGTTAACCTTATTCTTAAAGAGGTTGAAGAGAAAGCAAGTGAGACTATTGATCTTTTCTATGCGTGGGCGAACGCAAGACTAGAAACAAGTTTCTGTGAAGTACTCCCTAAGGTTCCGGAAGAAAAGAAGTGGTTTTCCCTTCTGTCCTTAGAACATGTGATTTTCTCCTTAACAAAAATCACATCGGTACTTGAAGCCTTGACAAGAAGCAAACTTGTTGAAACAAATGCTAGAAGGAAGGTGTTGCTGCCAATTATTGTAAAACGGGAGGAGGATCTCAATTTAAGTGGGGCTACGACAAGAGTGGACAAGACTGTAATTATATTGCTAAAGGCTTTCATGGAGGGCCTCCTTGTCACTATATCCAAGTTTGAAGAAATGATTGTAACGGCTAAGGAAATGCCGAAATCTGCACGGGTTGAAGAAGTGCATGTTGCCCAAGGTGAAATTCAAGCTGCTAAAATCATGAAGCCATCTTTCGAAAATGGTCAATCGTCTAAGCTTACATGGACCCCTTCCGAGGAACAAGAATTATTCAATAAATACGATGTTAAAGGCCCATGTGTTAAAGAAAACTACATTGGACTTGGAAAACAGAGGTATAATGAAATAGTCGAACAACGTAGAATAGAATCGGAGGAAGAACATGACCCCGGTTCATTGAGATCAACTGATGATGAATCTAAGGATGAGGACGAGCAAGATACCTCCAACTCCAACCCATCACTTACCTAAAAAGGAATCTCAAATCCTACCAAATCTCTATCGGGTAAGTCTTCTAATCACAATAACAAGACAAGAGATAATAGTGTTGAAATATCGGTTTGCATAGAACAATCTCTTCAAGTTAGATCTCATGGGGTATTACCTATCCAATCTCGCGTTGTTGGTTCAACCCGATCCACCTCTGAAGAAATACCAAGGGTGAACACTAAGCAGATAATCCGAAACATTATAGCCCCATGGCAAGCATCCATGGAAGCCTGAGTAGCTGAAGCAATCAGAGAGCAAGCTTCTTCTTCAAAGTCTCACGATCAGAAACTAGCAAAGGTATGAAAGGAAGTAGGCCAGATAAAGCCCATTGTCTCTAAAACGCTTTCATCCGTTGAAGTCATGTCATCACAGCTCTAAGAGCTGGTTAAGTCTCAAAGTGTTGTCAATGCTGAAAAGCTAAGGGAGCATGAAGAGGCTATCCACCGTATCCAAGAAGAAGAAGATGAGAATGCAAAGGCTGATGAAAAAACAAACGAAGAGGCCGCTCGTCGTCTTTAGGAAGAACTCAATGAAAAAGAAACAATTGTGTCTGCTCCTGCTGCTAAGAAGACAAGGGCGGTTAAACAGAAGAGATCTAACAAGTCCGAGGTAACGGAGACTATAAAACCGGTGAATGCGCAACCGGAAATTGAAAAACCGGTGACTGAACAACCGGAAGATAATGAAGTACTGGAAGAAGAATGGGATGAAATACCATTGGTTCAAAGACGTAGAACCGTAGTACTCTCCCAGCCTCAACCGAAAGCGCCCCCACCAGAATTGTTCCACGTAGTGTCCGGTCCAACCGAAAAATCCGAAGAGGTGGCGGGAGCTCGGCTAATCACAATGCTGAACCTAACAGTAGCGGTCAATAGGCGGAAGATGATCTCACACACACGATCTCAAGGATCATAAGAGGGAGACACTAAATCCTACTCATCTTTCCATCTTTTAATCATATGCCTTTACTTTCTATTTCTTTGGGATTGAAACATTATGGTTTATGTTTTACTAAATCTACTTATCATGTTTACCAAACATGAATGCGTCAATGATAAACCTGTTTTAAATACTAATTTTGATAATTTTAAATGTTAAAACAATCGAAAAGGAAGAAATTGCAAGAAATGCTTTTCATAAATACAAACAGGATTTGATAATTTATTCTAAAATATCAAAGAGGGAGAAATTATTTGAATAAAAAAATAAATTAACTTAATCGGTCGATTACAAGGTTTTGAATATTTATATTAAATAATCAAAAAGGAAGAAATTGTTAGATAAATTAGATAATTAATTAGTAAGTAATTAATTATATAAATAACTTAATCAAATTCATCATTTGTGCAGGATAAAAAGAAACCAGAAAGCAAAGAAGTTTGGTTTCTCCTTAAAAGACAATTACATAATTTGGTAAAACTGCAACCGGTAGTTTACTCCTTTCGGTTCTATAAAGACGGCGCAAATCGGCATTATATTCGGCTTTCTATCAAAGAAGTGCAACCGGTCATCTGGATCGGTTCGGTAATAGAAATCGGTTTTACCGCTCAGTCAGTTGACCGAAATTATCCATAGTCTATGATTAGTTATCCGCTTAGTCATCTACTTAAAGAATTGCAACCGGATATATGTTCGGTTATTTATCAAAGTAGAGGAATCAGTAGTGAATTGATTCGGTAATAGAAATTGGTTTTACCGTCCATCAAGTTGTTGGGTAAAATTATCGGTAATATGTCAGAACCGGAACTGGTAGTGAATCAGTTTGGTAGTGGAAAACGGCTTACCGCTCAACAAGTTGATCGGTAAATTTATTGTTTATAAACTTGTAAACCGACAAGTAGTTTAACCGGTAATTTCTTCAGTTCATAAAAGATGATGCAACCGGTAGTTTGTCCGTTAGTCTTCTTGGTAAAATCCTCAGTTCTTATACATGACACGGAATCGGTAATTTGTCTGGTTTTTACTCCAGGAAGTGGAACCGGTAGTATCCATGCAATGGTCACCTGATCGGTTATTTACAAAGGGAGAATTCGATAATATGATCAATAGTTTGACCAGTCAGATTCAAGAAGCGGAACCAGTTTTATGCTAAGACAATTTTACATTAAGAGCACCCGACAGTTTCCCTTTTAGTGTAATACAGAACAATTTCAGTAATTATAGAAGGGAGTCTTCACATGATCAGACTGTATTATTACCATTTTAATACAAGTCTGAGGAAACCTTTTGGGAAGCAAAAGCCTGCTAAAAAAGATCAGTTACCATTTTGGTATAAGTCAAATACAGTCTACTTGGAGCAGATATTTGTCACACTATTCCAGATAGCCAAATCATTAGAAGACAAATCTGCATGTTGATCTGCTCCTTGGAAATCATTAATCTAATTAATGCCATGTTAACTTATTATCAAACAAGATCAGAGGATATCCCAAAGTTGTACATCAACGATCCTCAACCAATTAGATTCAAGAAACAAAGTATTATTAAGGAAATATATCCGTTGAAGAAGAAAAATATGACCGTTATCATATTTCTATTTAAGAGATGAATGCTCTACCGCATCAACCACATGTCTGAACCTTTGAACATCTTACGAATTGACAACTTTCGAACCATCTTTGCAATAACCTTTGTCCAAGCTTTCAAAACCAATGTATGTTATAATTTCACGTGTATTACAAGTTCATCTATTCTGTGTGAGTGGTGAGTGTTGTAAGTTGATAGAATTTGTTTATGTTTAACAGAGTGAGTCTAGTAAGAAGTCGAAAACGAGCAGTAAATAAGCCTCAAGTGTTCGACGTAAGCACTGTAAATTGTTTTAATATTCTAAGTGAATATCCTTCTCAAAGTTTGAGAAGAAGGGTGACGTATGAGCTTTATCTCCGAACATCCATAAATTATGTGTTGTGTTTCTCTTCTACTTTGTGTCTTCTTATTTCTGTCTAAACCGTGTTTGTGTTGCTTCAAGTTGAAACAAACATTTCCGCACTTGAACACGGTTCAAGAGTTTGTGACAACTTGCCAAATATTGAGACCGATATTAACTTCTAACAGGGTTAATATCAACCGGCGTGTGTGTAAGCGTTCACCCTAGCGAGACCCTAGTCTCCTTCGGCGATCCCGATCCTAACATGTACAAATTAATTTATAATGTCAAAATGGATTTAGAAATCAAGTATCAATGTCTATTTCTAAGGGAGGATGTGCATGGAGGATATCATGTGTTGCCACATAATTAATCAAGCAATTTTGTTTAATTTCTCATATATATTTGTTGATGTTGTTTATGCTTCATTTCTTGAATACATGTATCTGCATTAGAAGAAGTAGACACTCATAGTCGTAGGAATTTAAAAGATGTATATGATTCTAATTAGACTCTTTTAACTCTTTAAATTTAGGATATATATGATGGATCAAGAGACCCTATATTCTAACATATGACTCTATAGGAGTCTTCGTGCATTCTTCGAGTATTATGGCATGGACAATTTCGTGTTCTTGGACGAGACGCCTCTCTTATGATCTAGATACAGAGGAAATAGTGTAGCGATACTCGTACATTCGTTATCGGGTGTCATCATATACTCCCTATTATTGAGGAGTTTAGGGCTATTCTTAGGCTTCGATCCTGGGAGATCGTATATCTTCATCCTTTAGAGTATGCTACTAATGCGCAATAGTGGCTCAACTTTTGCTACAACTTTAATAGGGACTAATTTTCTTCCTTAGCTCCCAATGGAGGCTTGAACGTGATCTCGTGGTATCATTATTTCCATAACACTTTGCCCAAAGAAACTAAAGTCAATTTTCGGTAAAAGGTGATGGTTGTTCTTTTAGCCCATCACTTGCTGCATCCAGACGCGCACCATAAGCCTTCAACTTGTATTCTGGAAGTATCTTGTCTCTTGGAAGATAACCAAGATGACTTCTTTGGTATGATCTTTGTTGAAACCCTACTTGGATTAAACCAGATGGCTAAAGGTCAATCTAGCATATCTCTAAGGGGTTCACCCCTACTTCTATATATCTAGACGATAGAGAAGCTTAGTATTCTTCCACCAGCAATAAATTCTTTCTATTTTTCTCATTCTGATCGACTTGAGAAAAGTCTCCAACAAGTTTTAAGGGTACATCATATCAATGATGATTGTCGTATCAATTTCATTGTTCCTTCGTAACACATCATGGGTGTTACGTATGAAATGAACGAGTCTCCTCATTAGTTCTCCTAATCATTACATTATAAAAAAATATGAAGAAAAAAAGAGAATGTAAATAAAATGAAGGATTTATGTCTAAATTTAAAAAGAAATCAAAATAAAATTTTAATATTATTTTGTTTGTCTATTTATAAAAAAAAAATGACTAATTAAATTATAAAGGTTCAATTTATGTGATGTATAATCAATTTGACAAACATGTCATTTGATTTTGATAAAGTAAAATGTTTAGAGATGTTTATTATATCTATTATAGATGTATGCATGTATAATAAATAAACACGTACATGTTGACTTGTCGAGGCTTTGTTGTTCAGGCACGTCAAACAACAGTTGAATAATGTAACTAGGTTTTTTGTGTTAAGGTTTAGTCGAGGTTTGGGTTGGAATCTCTCCTCACTATCGCTATGGTTGCATCAATATGGATGTATCAAAGCGGGGGATCCATTCCGTATTCCTGGTTTTTTCCTCTCACAACATCTCTTAGTCACAGACATGTATGATCGGTCTTCACGTAATTCGTAGAAGTACAGAATTCTGATCAGGTACTTTTTCACGTAATCTAGGGTTTGTCATCCCTCCGCAACTTAGCACGTGTTTGGACGACACATGGAAATACGGGGGAAAGACCTAAGGTGACTCGATGTTTGATGTGTTTGAACCTTGGTTTACGTGCCAGGAATATTTTGAAAAGAAAATATTATTTTAAAAAGATTTTTGGAAATACGTGGGAGCTTTGAAAATTAATCATGTCAAAATAATTAGTTTTATTCAAATTTTAATAATTTGGGAATCAAATAATAATTTGATTAAAACCCGGTTGAAATTAGTCAAACATAATTAATTTAAGAGATTATATATTTGAAAATAGAGTCACCAAATGACTTTAGAAAAATGAGTAAAAGGTACGTGTATAAACGTACTTTATACTAGAGTTTTTATAAGGGCGGTTTTTTTGGTTACGTTTGGGAAAGGGCTTTCGCGCTATGTCTTTCGCACCCATTAAAGTACATTTTTATTTTTAAAACAAAAGTCTGGCAATTAAAACTTTATTTATAACATTTATTTTCTTCAATTAGTAGTCTAGGGTCCTAAAAAATGATAGGTTTAGATTACGTAATTAATTATACAAAATTATTTGAAAGGGCTACATGCAATTGCGCTGATATAAGATTAAGTAAAAAATCCTGAAAATATCAGAAAAGTGTTAGAATTTAAAAATAAATTCTAAACAGGGCCTTAGCCAAAATATTTGTTTGAGAAATATCCCGAAAATATTTAAATAACATTTTCTTACCTTTCTGAATTATTTGAAAATGAATTGGGTTCCAAAATTACCAAAATAATTTTAGATTTTGAAAAGTGGAACCAAAAAGACCTTATGACTAGGGTCTTAGGGCTTGGGTCTAGTTTTCACCGATTTGAGCTCGGACGGGCTCGGTCTAGACTGAGATGGTCTGGATCAGGGCTCGGGAGCGTGAGTCTATCGATCTGGAGGACTTAGTCCTGGGGTTCGGGAGGCTAGGTCTCAAACTCGGACTACTCGGTCGAGGGACCGGAGGGCTCAGTCCTATGTTTGGGAGGCTCGGTCCCAAAACTCAAGTTGTTCAGTTCTAGAGCTTAAAGTCTCGGTCCCAGGTCTAGCTTCCTTAGTTGTGGGACCTAGAAGGCTCGGTCCTAGGTTAAACCTCTCGGTCCAAGGTTAAGATCCTTGGTTAGATTCTTCGGTCCTTACTAAAGAACACTGGTCATAGGGCTCGGTCCTTGCTCAAGAACACTAGTCATAGGGCTCAGTCCTAACTCAATAACAATGGTGTTTGGTCTTAGTCCTATGTAGATTTTCTTTGTCCTTAATATCGGTCAGGACCAAGGATTCTCGGTCTTGTTTCTCGGTCCCGGTCCTACATGACTCGGTCGTCAAGGACCAAGTGTTCTTGAATTGGTCAAGAATTGCAAGTCTTGTATTTTTTGATATAGATCATAAATCATTATATGTAAGTTGCAATCAACTCATATGATTGCGGGGATTAAAAACCCTAACCTTAATCACGATTAATTGATCTCCATAGAGATCAATTTCTCAAAACCGTTTTTAGGTCAAAATTTGGGATCTTTTGAACTAGGTCATCTCAAGGAGTAATTCTTGATCCATTAGCTTTGAGATCAACATAGTCGGACACACCCAAAACAAGAACACCATTCAAGCTCTATAACAACTTTTGAAATCAAAATTTAAATCCATTTTATTTCAAAATTTCAGGTGGATCAAACATGATTGTGATGTTATTATAATGATCTGGAAATCATCCTAACATGTTTACAAACATGTTTAGTAGCAATTTAAATAAAAAAATCAAGATTTTTAAACAATTTTTTAGTTTTTTCGTTTTAGGTTGATTTGATCAAAACTCTTTCAACAGAAAGTTGATATATCATTTAAGGAGTGATTCTAAACAAAGAAAATACACCAGTGAACCCTGGAACAGATCAAACCGATCAAAATTAAAAAAATTCAACTTAAAATCATAAATCGAAATATAGAGGATCTAGAAGCTTATCAATCTTTGGAGACCACTCCAATGAAGTGTTAGAAGCTTTCTCGAAGCCTAGATTGAATCTTAGGTCGCCGGAGCAACTTGAATTTTTAGGATTTCTTCAATTCAGTTGTAAGATTGGGATTTTGTTTGATGGATCGAAAGAGGAGGAGGACCTAAAGAGTATTTATACTCAACTAGGTCGGTTATTTAAGTCGAATTCAAATTCAATTTTGCGTTTGAAATCTTATCCTGACTTCTAGACCTAAGGGAATTGAAGGATAGGATAAGGCGAGCACATGGGAGAAAAAATGAGAGGATGAGGTTGAGAAACGAAGGAGCTGGAGCTTTTGGAAGATCGTTGTCGTTTGCAGTCCGTCAACATTCTTTTGGCACTTGGGCGATTAGACTAATGGGGTTGACATCCCGTTACTTAATCCCATGTGGACCGGGCGCGCGGGTGCTTTCTCTACAGTGGAGTATGTGGCATCTTCCTAGGCGATGGATGAAAATTCAGCACTGATTTGATGGTCTAGAATTCTGCTACAACAATTAAACATAATTTTGGCTACACAAAATTATCAGTTTATATTTTTAATAAAAGAGTTATTTAAAATCGAAATTTAATCTCTTTCTTGCGTTTTACTTCAAAAAAATTTCACAAAAAATATTTTTAGAAACATAATAAAAATTATGTTTGTTATTTTTATTTTTGGATATTTTAAGGTATTTTAGGGTATTTATTTAATTTTTTTAAGCCATAAATTATACATAATTTATGTTTAAAATTATAATTAAATAATTTAACCACTTTTTGGGTTTAATTTGGGTAAAATAAATATAATATTTTAACCACAAATTATTTTCAGATTTTAAATTTATTTTCTAATTAAAGTTTAATTATCACAATAATTAACTCTAATTTGATCATTAATCTCTTTTTGGGTTATTTTGAATTTAAAAATTCAAAATATTATTTTAATATTATTATAATTTAATAATATTATTTATAAATTAGGGTATCTCAATTTTTCATGCTTATAAACACCAAATTTGATGAACGCGGAATATTTTAACAATATAAGTTTAACTTTTTAATTAACTAATATATATATATGTGTGTGTGAAAGTAAATAGATACTTTGGTCGGATTGTGGGTTGACCCGCCCATAAACTTAAAACGGTTAAAAATAAAATTAAAAATGATATATGTATGTTTCGAACTTGTAACCTAACGAAAGAAGTACAACTCTTTAACCAAGTGTGATTGGGATGTGGTTTGCCTAGGTATAATATGTCGGTATTAATTTAAAGTGGTTTAAAAATATGAATCAAATATTTGATTGACCAAAGTGTGAGGTCACAATGTTAAATGTTAAAAAATATGAATCAAATATTTGATTGACCAAAATGAAAGTGTAAGGTCACGAGATGAGAGGTTCATTCGGAAAAAAATATGTGATGAGATATGTGAGAAGATAAGTTGTTTTACCGAAGTGAATAAAATGTGGAATGAGAGTGTTCTATTTTTTTAATATATTATTCGTGATTTATTAAGAATTTTAAACATTAAATGCATATTATTATTATTATTATTTTTATTAAATTTATTTTATTTATATTTGTATTCGTTTGCATCGCACGAGAATCTTCCTAATTTTTATAACAATGGGACGAAAAATGTTGAAAATTTTGTCATAATTTTTATAAACTAAGAAACGGAATAAATTAAAAAGAAAATTTTTATCCGTGCTCTAAAGGGAAGACACTATCTTCGGATTGGAGTCTTCCTTCTGGATGTATAGAGTATTATCTTTGGGCGTAAAGGCTCATCAAGCTCCTTCCTTGTGGAAAATTTAGGGACAAAGCTTTGAATGACCTCATAGTTCCACACTTAGAATACTAGTTTGAACCCATAAATGTTATAAGAAAAATAATCAGTATTCCCTTTCGCCTGATTCTTCTTCTCAAGATATACAGACTTGTGGTGTTTCATGTCTTTGTTAACACCCTTCAGGGTGGCTTTAAAGGACATCTTTTCCCATGGAATCGAAGAAAAACTTCAACATCATCCACCATGTGGAGGATTTTGACAAGTACAATCCTTATCGGGTCAAATGCAAAGAGGTACTAGCAAATCAGGCATACCAGCCCCATCTTCCATGCATCTTCTTTATCAGAGAATGAAAGAAAAGTTTACTCAAATTCGGTCATTCTAACAATCATTTTCCTGTAAAAATATTTAATCAACAAAGGTGGACAACCTTGGCATTCTTCATCTTCATTTACCATAGGGAATCTACCGAAATTAAGGCATGTCACCATGGCATACTCCTTCATGCCAAAGGAAAACACCTTTCCATTCACCTTGAACATCATCTGTTTTAAATTTGATCTTATTTTCCTAAGCAGCATTTGTTGGACAAAAGTTCTTGAGAACAGCAGGCCCGGGGCTCTGAATAAATATTTGAATTAGGTATTCAGAGCCCTCTCCCATAAAATCCATTTGATCAAACTTGTTAGCTATCTTCTTGAGGATGAGGGCGGATTTTCAAGAAATCCTACCAGGAAATGCCATCTTCAAAAGGAACAAAAACAAGTATGTTATGCCAGTTCGAAATGAACTATGAGAATTGTCAACAATCAATGTTATGCCAGTTCAAAAGGAACAACAACAATTATGTTAGTAAAAATCATTAACAACAATCAAATTATGTTACTTCTTTGTTGGTAGTAGTAGAAATGTTAGTTTTAAAACAAATACGATAGTAATAACAAAGTTTACAGTAAAAACATGTGATTGAGATCGAGCACAAGTCAACATAAAATGAGTTGAAGACGTAAGAACATCAACCCTAAACATAAACCCTCACGAGACGCGATGAACTTTGGCTAAACCCTAAACATAAAACCGTCGCGAGACGCGATGAACTTTGGCTAAACCCTAAACATAAACAAAAAAATAAACTAACATGAATAATGAAGAGTCGTCAAGGAAGGCATCAGTGAAGATCAACAGCGGCTAGAGAGAGACGCGACAAAGAGATATGAAATAGTTTATAACCTAAGGGACGCATCAATGAGGGACATATAAATAGAGTCTAGCACGTGAAGAAACGCACGCCTCTTCGCGTTCAACCATTGCGAGAGGCGACAAACCATCGCAAGAGGTGACTAACCATCTCGAGACGTGACCAACCATCGCAAGAGGCGACCTCACATGAAACAAAAATCATTTCATCATCTTTATTCAACAACTTACAAAGTGCAGAAATATAACCATCTGCCAAATCCATCTAATGTAGTCTCGAATCCGTTCAATTAAACATAAAAACATTCAAACTTCGATCAAATATAAAAACTTTCAATTCAAGATAATCATAACAAATATAAATTCAATTCAAGGTTGGTAGTTGTAAGGTTTTGTCCGACGTTGTATTCATCGTTCGCCGTTGTGTTCGTCGTTCGCCGTTGTTTCGTTGTTCATCGTTTGCGATGGTTGGTCGCCTCTTAAGGTTTAGAGCGGAGAAGACCGAGAAGAGAGAGAACGAGAAGAAAGAAATGAATAAAAATTGGGAATATATATAATAATAAG
The DNA here is from genome assembly GCF_907164915.1 of Impatiens glandulifera. Lineage (NCBI taxonomy): Eukaryota > Viridiplantae > Streptophyta > Magnoliopsida > Ericales > Balsaminaceae > Impatiens > Impatiens glandulifera. Next base: position 113,367,369 of record NC_061862.1, on the reverse strand, counting down.
GCATTTTGAACATTTATGTCGCATAACGCGATGGGGTATCTTCATCTTTAAACAGGCCGATAAAGTCATTTTTGCAATGTTTATCGGGCCATTTCCCCAAAACCGCCTATTATTAGAGTCTTTCATCAAATTTTCTTTCATCAAATTTCCCCTCTAACTCTTTAAAGATGAAATACGGTTAGATTGGAAGACAATGATTCGTCAGCGAAAGTTGTAGGGTATAATGTTAATATAAGAGAGAGGCTTTCCTACATGATAGCTCTGAATCTTGCTACTTTAAAGAGAAGAAAATCAATTATTGGAAAGCTTTGCAGTTCACATGATAGCTCTGAATCTTGCTACTTTATAGAGAGAAGAAAATCAATTATTTATTTGTTTAAATTTAATTAATAATTTAAAAAAAAAAAAACTTTAACTCCATTTATAACGGAAGGCTAAATGAGAGTAGGTATGTGTGGATGATTTATATAAATAATTATGTTTAAACGAGTTTATTGTTAAATTTAAAATTATAAAATATATTTATATTATTTGATATAATTTAGCAAATAATGCATACTACTTGTACATTTTATAATTTATACATCATACAATATTTTTTTTAATAATACTAAATATTAATTATACATTTTATAATTTATACATTATACAATTTATTTTAACAAAAATACACATTACTTGTACATTTTATAATTTATACAGTATAATCTTAAATTAGTATATTTTAATATTTAAAATATTTATTTAAGTAATAGGATGGATAATAATTGTAGTTAAGAAATTTAATTATTATAATAATTTAATTAATATAAATAATTGTTTAAATTAATTATAGTATTTCTTTTCAATAGGATTGAGATTTTTATAAAAAATAATTTAACGTGTATTATTATATAATGATAAAATAATAATAATAATTTAAAATAAAGAATATTTTAATATTATGAATACTGAACGATATGAAGTGTTTTAGATTATAGTTTGAATAACCAAACCGAACAAAGACCTTAAACCCCATCTGCATTCTCGTTCTCCACGTTCTCCCCCCATTTGCCTTCTCGTTCTCCTTGTTCTCCTTGTTCTCTCTCATCTGTCTCCTCGTTCTGAAGAGGTGGAAGTGAAATGCGTTTAACATTGCTTCCATGTCCGAATCCTCCATATTCAATCTTCGTTTTCAACATAACCTTCAACTTCATGTCATTCTAACATGACAATATAGAAAATCGACGCTCATCAATTTGGAGTTCAGGGTTGCTGACCATATACAAGTAGCACAACTGAAAACATACATATGTTAAAAACATTTACATTTACAACCACCAAAATCAATTAGTGACGACAAAGATAACTTACGATTAGAAACTTGTGTGGTCTTGGGAAATGTCGTTTTTTATGTGTCTTCCATTTTTTGCATGATTGAACTAAACCTTGAAGTACAAATTTGCATCAATTAAACTTTAGTATATTAGGAACATCTGAAATAGATTTCAGAATTCTAAACCCGCAAGTACAAAAAACAGATTTAAGATTTATTAATAATGCATATACCATACTTATATGTAAGTTTTGAGATATATACCTGAATAGTTGACCTAGATGATCACACTAGAGAAACAATTGACAACATATAATATGAAGTCTATTTTGAAATTTTTGTCAGTTGCTTTGTTCTCCATGATTTTCATTGGCATATCGTCACTATAGGACCACCATTTACCAAGTTATCCCATCGAGTCCTAAAGGACTTCAACTTCTTATCGGTCTCGTTATCCTCATATCCTATAATGTTCAACTCCCCTTTAGGGATGCCCAATACGATTTGAACATTCTCTTCTTCGATTTTTACTTCATCGCCACTCTCTAGGATGAATGCACATTTAGTACAGTCAAACTATCTAACGAGATAACGAGATATCTCGCCGGAGCATTTTGAAAGCGATAGTGATAGAAGAGAGCCAAAGCCTATGGCCTTCATAACCTCTTTTTGTTGATTAAACAGTAGTTGAAGAAGATTAAAAAGGCCAGAAGACGAGGTCCTCGTTAAAAATATGTTGTGGGTTACTTTGGTTTTCTTTGCTGAGTTGAGGTGAACTCTTTTCTTGGGTCGCATACCTTTTACGTTTATTTGTTCTACAAAAAATAAAAATAAATGAACAAAAAAAATAAATGAAACCATGAAGTAGATATAAACATTTAGAACCGTCCTTTCGGATCCCAAAACCATCATTTCAAGACGAAAACCCATCATTTGAGTCCCAAAACCATCATTTCGGGACGAGAAACTACAATTTGGAGTCCCGAAACTGTCATTTTGGGACGAGAAATCACCATTTTAGGTCCCTAAACCACAGTTTCTTCTTTTTAAATGATGGTTTCTCGTCCTGAAATGATGGTTTTGGGACGCGAAATGATGGTTTTAGGACCCGAAATAATGGTTTCTCATCCCGAAATAGTGGTTTCAGAACTCTTTTTTACAATCCTATTCGAAATGTTTCTATAGCTAAACCCAAAATACAACTACACCCTAATCGCTCGCTAAACAAAATATGGATATCAAAAACGTTTTACGCTAAACCCTAATCGCTAAAAACGTTTCTACACTAAATACTTTTACAACCCTATTCAAAATGTTTCTGCCGCTAAACCCTATCAATATACTAAACAGAATATTGATATCAAAATCATCTACGCTAAACATATTCGTTTCTAAAAAGATAAGATTTCTTATTATTTAACTTGGAGTCTTGTCGGACGATGTACCTGGACCAACACCAGCCTGAAAAAAAGAGAAATAGTATAAACTTGGACCTACCATTTTCGAAATGAAGTGAAGATAAACGAAAGAAAGCAAAAAAAATTATCATTTTCGATCAAACGACGATGAAGAGAAGAAAAGAAGTCGCGGAAGCCGGAGAGTGAAATCGCCAGAAAAGAAAGAGAAATCGCCGAAAATGAAAAATGAAATGAATAAATAGAGAAAACTGAAACGTTATTTAATATTATATATTTTTTAACGTTTTTTATTCTCTCTCCTACTCACGTAGCAAACTACGTCAGATTCGTGACATTGTTTTCGTTGATTATCACGAATATATAATATATATATATATATATATATATATATATATTTAAACCAATTTTAAATTTTAAATTATAAAATATATTTATATTATCTATATATATATATATATAATGATGCTTAATTTTTAAAGTGTCCGGATTGCCGGGTCGAGAGCTGTGGTTAATTTGGATATATGTAAGAGTAAATTGATACTTGGGTCGGATTGTGGGTTGACCCGCCCATAAAAATTTTACCGTAATCTTTTTTTTTACGGTTTTTTATATTATTACTCGTGCAAATGCATGAGATACATGCTAATTAAATTATTGAATGGACAACAAGACATAGAGTCACGTAGGGGCTGAGGTTGGTTGTAGCCTAAAGCCTAGTTTGATATAATTTAGCAAATAATGCATACTACTTGTACATTTTATAATTTATACACAATACAATTTTTTTAACAATAATAAATATTAATTATACATTTTATAATTTATACATTATACAATTTATTTTAACAAAAATACACATTACTTAATACATTTTATAATTTACACAGTATAATCTTAAATTAGTATATTTTAATATTTAAAATATTTATTTAAGTAATAGGATGGATAATAATTATAGTTAAGAAGATTAATTATTGTAATAATTTAATTAATATAAATAATTGTTTAAATTAATTATGCTATTTCTTTTCAACACATTTAAGTTGGATGGATTGAGATTTTTATAAAAATGACTTAAAATATATTAATATATATATAATAAAATAAAAATAATAATTTAAAATAAAAGTTATTTTTAGATTATTGTTTTGATTTCATTCCTGATAATTGGAGTGTTAAAAATTAATCATGGTATTAAAGACTTAAAGTATGCCTTTTCTTCGATACGTTTCATATGACCTTAGTACCTTTTGTGATTTAAAGGGGATTTCCATTTAGAGAGGAATCAATTTCGAATCCCTATCTTCAAGGTGCTTAGATCGAATGCAGGAAGAGAAAATAATGGAGTCGAAAGAGGAGGCGGAGGTGATCCACTGTTGGTCCGCTCCACGGTCGCTCAGTACCAGTCTCATGTACTCTTTTGCTCAGGTACATGCATGTGTTTTTTAGCTTACATTTCTATCGCACGAGCAAAGTGGGGATATCAGGACAAACTTTATCTGCATGTGTATTTGTGAAACTTTGGCAATCATGGGGCTTTTGATGTATATGGCTGGTTATTTGACTTGTTTTATGGAAATATAAGGATCAGAATTTTCCAAGATTGACTTTTGATATTGAAATTTACATGTATGGATATTGATGTAGACTTCTCTATAGCTATTATTCACTTGTTTTTTATTATTCTGATTAAAGTTGTTGGTGAATCTAATAAGTTGATTTATGTGATCTTTGCTGCTTATTGTGTTGATTTTATGGAAACAATATATAGATATTGTCTTCATATAAACTTCTGTAAATTGATTCTATTTACTGGAAAATCTGTTCTGAACATAATCTTAATCAGATAGTGTGTATTGTTTGTGGTTGCTTGCAGAGAGATGATATAGAAGTTCTTGACGAACCCCTTTATGGGAACTTCTTGCGTGTGACCGGTGTTGAAAGGCCTTACAAAGAAGAGCTTCTGTCAAAAACTGTAAATTAACTGATGTTTCAGGCTTTCAGCATATTTTTCTGATATCTTTTTCTTCAAGATTATAATAACATCTTCCTCTGTGAATATCTGTTATTTTGCACTCACTTAGTTGTAGATTAGAAGACAACTATCTAATTTCCAAGATGATAATTTTTTATATGTAATCAAGAATGGATTGTAGCAATGAATTTCAAATCTTGCTGTATCTTATATTTTTGTTGTTCCATACATATTTCCAGCATGAAATTCACACAATGACAAGAACTGCTGAAAAACTGTAGGGTCATGTCATATTAATATGTATCAACTAATCAGGTTAGCTCAAGTGGTAAGAGTCTTGAAATAAGAGACTGAGATTTAGTTCCTACTAAGAATCCCTTGATTAAAGTGAAGGTCATCACGGTGGAATGCTGTAATGCTATGCTAGCTTCCTACAGATAGTTAACCCTGGTCCTCTCCTCCTCCTGAATAAAGAAACAAATAAATACAAATTAATGTGCATCTCTTGAGATAGTGATATGGTATTCCCTTATCGTTTTAGAGAATCTTCATTAACTTACCTGTTCATCCTGATCAAATCCTAATACTAAGTGATGAAGTGGTTGCGTACACTGGTTATGGTGATTAACATTCTTGTGCTCCTTTAATTTACATTACTCGATGAGCTCAACGCCCTTGCTCCCAAACCTTTTGATGCTTCTTGCAGTCTTTTTAAATGACACTTATTGATACTATTCTTGTTTTTCTGTCTTAACCTTCGAACTGATTCAATAATATGTCAGGAGTTGGATGGGAACGATGTTGTGAAAGATGTAATCTATGGCCCAGGAGTGAAAAAGTATCGGTTCTGCAAGGTAATACATATTATATTATTGCAGAGTATTGGATTTTCTTGCAATATATTCATATAAATCATTTCACTTTTTCTGACCAAACCTTGTTTTATCATTTATGTTGTCAGCCAATTTTTGCATATCCTTTTATAATACTTGAGCCTATATGGAAACTAGTATTGTCACAAATTATTATAATTTATTTATTTCCATTTGGTAATAGAATTTTTCTGGATCAGATTATTTTTTGTATCATGATCCAAATTATAGTGTGATTTTTGTTGCTAATTTGGTATACAAATTTATTTTATATACCATGATCCAATTATAGTGTAATCTTTTGCTTCATTTGGTATAGGGAGTGTGATTTTTTATTGTGTAATTTGATATACAAATTATTCAATACATGATGATCCAAATTATAGTGTGATTTTCTGCCTGTATATAGATTATTTTCTCTATCATCTTCAAATTATTTGGATCATTATCATATTAGTTTCTAGATGATTGTGATTTTTAGGAAGCGTAACATATGTAGATTGTTTAACAAGAAATTCTTAGATAACAAAACAGCCCAATATTTTTTATGGAGGATCCATCCTTGATTAATGCTCTCTCTCTCTCTTCTATTTTTATATCATTTAAAATGAGTGGGATTGTTGGTGTTTGTCTATCTAAATTCTAATTTTTCCCCATTAAATACATTGGCTGTTATGTAATACATCTATGTAATAATTAGACACAATAGAAAACATAGTATGTATATAGTTGTTTTATTATTCATTCATAATTGTTCATTTCCTTTGTTGGAGAGAGGCTGACTTTTTTGGTTAATCATATGAAAAATGTAGCTTCACATTGTTGGCAAATATAATGCAGAGCTTTTCTCCCTTAAATTTGGATAATAGTTGAAAGTCTGATCAACATTGAAGCTTCTTTGTTAATATTTAGTGGAAAATTGTGTAACGTACCGGCCTTGAGATGAAAGAAACCCAGATTCATATCATTCATAATTCATAACTCCAAATTGGCATAGTACATACTGTATGCACTATTTATAAGCTGCTAACCCACTAACTTCTCTATTTTAATTACAATATTACCGTTATATTATTTCCTAATATATCCCTACTATACTGTTACAAATACCCCTTCTGGATTAGGTGGAATTTTCGATTGATAGGTATCTTTGTTGATTAATTTCACTAAATTAACCTTGATTTAACTCGTCCATTTTTGTCAAATATGGTGAAAGGGTCTTAATGACTTTGGCAGGTGATGTTTCTAAGACAGATGGATTATTATCTATTATAACCCATCCCTAACTTGTCCTTTTACAGCATATTGCAAAACACCGGCTGCCTGGTTTGCCAAATGAGCTGACGAAGAAGGGTAGGCATTTCATATTAATTAGACACCCACTTCATATTTTGGTATGTTCTCTATGGTATTCTAGGTATCACTTGTTTTAAGTTGTGAATTCATTTGAAAGTTTCTCCTTTAGTATTTATGTTGTGTTTCGAATTTCTTATTGTTATATTCCTCATATGTTGCTCGTGTTAGCCTTCCTTTGACAAGGTTGTGTCTTCAACATTTTTTGAGCTGGGCTTATCAGCTCTGGTAGCTATATACGGTGAACTCTGTGAACTGGGGAAACCTCCAACTGTTATTGATGCTTCAGAACTTCAAGAAAATCCCGAGGTGCTATAATCCTTCATTATTAAAGTAACATACTTGCATAAGTGCTGCCATTTTCTATCATTGTCGTTTCTATTATCCTACAACGAGATAGTGCATTATAACCAAATTGGCATGTGTGCAATAAATAGAGTATTTACTGGTGTATATCTATACATTTGGAAATTTTCTCTAAAAACAATTTCTTTTATCTCTGACTGTTTCCGTTCTTGGTTCATGTAATGAAAATTTCTCCTCTAATGCAAAAATACAAAAACCACATGTCTCTCCTCGTTTGGCAACCTAGCTTAAAGGATAGTGCAACTAGGCAATGTTAGCAATTGCGATCACAACATGATGCGATATAGAATTGATGAGATTACACCAATACGGCAATACCCTATTTGGAAACATCGCGATACACAAATTCTGGATCCAGAAATGTATTTGGACGAGATTATGTTTGAAAACTAAACTTAACGGTAGACCAATAAAAATATTATTGGTTATTTTACATCTAGATCCGGATAAATGAACAAATAAGTGTTTCCAAATGAGACCTTTATGTGGTCTATTTGTTCGATTTTCACCTTTAAGGCATTAGGTCACTTGTTGACCAAACGAATAGAGGTAAAGTAACTGGTCTGTATGAAAGCATATCAATGTTAAGCATGGAAATACTCGAGATACTTTTGTTAGAGAACATCTTTTACCGCTCCAGGTTCGGTAGACAAACTTTGGTTCAGTAGCACTCAATTCTAGGTTGCCGTTGTTGAACCAGTTTCTCATGTAATTCTCAGGAAGTTTAGTGCAATTGTATCTATGACTGGACTCTACTTGTACTGAGCTCATAAAGACGTTAAAACATCAATCATAATTGTAGGACTTTTAAAAATGGATGCTCTTATTTTTTATCTTTTGCAGGTCGTCTTACGCTATCTTTGTGAAGAATTGGACATTCCTTTCCAAGCTGCAATGCTGAAGTATGTAGACTTGTCATTATGTTTATATTATATCTATGGTACATTAGTTTCAGATTAGTCCAATGAAATGAATCCAGACATTCCAGATTTAACGGATTCGTCAAAATCAAATATATTCAAGATCTACTAGATTTGTAGACTGAAATTAATTAGATATATTTATTATAGCGTTTAACACATTGTTTCACTGTTTTTTTTGCATGCTTCAAGCTAAATATTACTACTCACATATCATATCATAGCAAAAACATGTTCATTTAAATTGAGATAAAATATTCAAAGAATCAATTTACACTGGTGTTGAATGCCTCTTTTGCTATACTAGTTACATGATCTCCTTAGTTGAACTTGAAATAGTTGCATTGGTTGCAACAAATCAATTCCCTTTTGTTGCTAGCGGTCTGTTCTTCTGGGCATTGTCCTCAGTTTTTACCCTATATGTCTTTCTTAGAAATAGAAAGGTAAATTCTTGGTTCTATTTTTTCCAGGTGGGAGGCTGGTCCAAAGCCAATAGATGGTATTTGGGCCCCATGGTGGTATGGAAGTGTACATAAGTCGACATGCTTTACACCACCAAGGAAATATTTTTCGGTATGTTGATGAGCATATTGCTCGTTTTGCGTGAAATAAATTTTGTTCATCTTTGTTTAGGATATTCCTGATAAAACTGGCTTGAGAGATAAATAACTATAGATGAAAAGCAATTCTGTATCTAGGAGTTGCTTGATAAATATAGAACATGTTAGTTACATTTGCTTTCAGTTATTATGCATAAATGGAATATGTTTGGTAGTGTTTGATAACACAACATATCACTTAATCTAAATAATTAAGTTCTTATTGAGTTATTTTATAAAATCTTTTAATTACTAGATGAAGCTCAAATTAAGCTGAAAATATTGGCCGAATTTGATGACTTAACTAGGTAATATAATAAGAGCGCACAAAAGACAAATTTAACCCTTGAAAATTAATAAGGTATTTCACTTTAAGGATAAAATGGTTTCTATGTACTTTTCCTATATTAGTTCCACATTTTATCGCAACTTAGTACTTAAAATTCAAATATTTTTGTTTGGTTTATTAAACATTTTTCTTTTCAAACACATAATTAATTCGGCACATAAAATTCAGTATTCAATATTCAACACTTAGTATTCAATATTCAACAAACACAAACACAGGTGTAGTTGCGAATTCTGTGTTAATGGCTGAAAGAACTTAAGTTTGAAGAATCATTTTGCATAATAATGGTACAAAGTTTGCATTCCACAAGTAGAAGACAATTCATTAAGAAGATGAATACATCCACCAAATGCGTTACTGCTTGTTTGTGTCTGTTAGGAGCTCTCATTTTGTGATTGATGATTTCTTCTAGAAATCTGACATGGAAGATGAGAATCCATTGTAGGTCACTGGTTGGTGTTGAATGCCTCTTTTTATTTTTTCCTTTCTCAGCCATTTCCGTCATCTCTGTATGACTTGCTAGAGCAGAGTTTACCATTCTACAATCTGCTTAAAAGTCATAATAAGGGACTTTCTAGCTTAAAAGCACGGGTTCCAGTCCCCAAGCTTCCTTTTCCTGCCAATGAGAAACTGTTCGCATGGGTTGGTGACGAGATTGTTCCACGTGATAGTGCCAAGGTAGTAAATAAATCTAGTAATAAGGATGAGAACATATCAATTGCCACTTTCTATAAAGTACATTTTTTTTCAGAATTTTCATGCTTACCTTGTGGTTTTAAAGGTTTCAGTGTTTGATTCAGTCGTCCAAGGCGGTGATTCTGTATGGGAGGGATGTCGTGTATACAGTGGCAAGCTATTTAAGCTTGAAGATCATTTAGACAGGTTAGTATGGTAAAGCAAAAGCATTTGGATTGAACAAATCTTAATTCTTATGTGGATATTACATCACTAAACCTAAGTATATGTTAAAAGTACATTATGTTGATATTGAGACACAAAGAAAAAAGGAGATACTTAGATCGAATATAGTTCAAGAGGATACAGGCTACATCATTCCAGTCATACCTATGAATTGGGGTAACAGCTAACTTTCAGGTCACTAACAACTAACAAGAAGGAATCCAATTGTTATCCTACATGCCAACTGGCCTGGAGGTTTTTTTTATTACACTTTGCAACTGTTAGGGTTTTATCCTCCATTCATAGTCGCAGGTCTTCCCCTGTACCTCTAGTTACTCATGACAGAATGCAACCACATAAAAATAAAATTCATGTTGAAAGACTTTGAAACTATCTATAACTTGAACATCAGAAACTTTTTATTTCTGAAGAAGTTAATGATTGTATGTATGAATGACTTGGAAGCTGCAAAGGTTGCGACCCGAAAGAGTACAATCTAAGGAAAAGACACAACAGTAATCATTACATGATATGTAAATAAAATATTTAAAACATCATCCCTAAAGGAACATTAAAAGCACCAAACGTCTTTCGGATTAGCCTCCTCAATCCAAACTGCATCAGTTGTGAACCTTGACATTCATAATCCTCTTTGTTCTGGATAACTTAATTGCAAACCAACCGATGAAGAAAGACAAAATATTTGGAAGTATATGTAGCGGTTAGGTCAAGATTAGGCAAGAAGAAGATGAGGGTTTCAAAGATATTGGAGCACTGTGAGTTGTTCATCCGGAATAATAATCGTGCCCTTTCATTAACTCTGCTCCCCTTTTTTATGTGATAAGGGGAAAGCTGCTTAATTAAAATAACAACTTGGTGAGATAGCATAACTGCCTAGCTCTAACTGAACACATGGATAAACTGTAGGGGCTCCTTTAATTCGGGACAGTTGGCCTGTGGTCCTAAATATGATCTTATCCTCTTCTCGTTGGAGCCCTAGCGTGTGCATGTAACAGCATCACAGTTAAGTTTAACTGGTAATGGGCATATGGGGAAAATATGAGTCCACACTTTCATGCCTTTTCCACAAGTATGAACTTATTATGCATTCCTTTCATTTTCATCTGGTTTTCTTAAACAAGTGCAAGAATAGCGCCAAACAAATAGAAACTTTGGTAAGTTGAACAGATTCCAAAATTTTATTTTCTTTAATTTCACAATGGTGAGAGAGAGCCCATGAGCTTGGGTTCTGCTTGATTTATGATAAAGATAAAACAACAGAATAAAAGCTCAGTTAATGGGACTGTTGGAGCCCTCCACCAATGGCTACTTCGGCCATGGTGGAGGCAACATAAAACAATGGTTTTGCTATCTTCACCATTAAATTTCGAAAAATCCAATTTGGAGAGTCTCGTCAGCAGTTGATACATCGGATCAAGCCGTTCACGTTCATAGTTAGGCACATTACGATATCACATTTCTTCACCGCGTCTGTGATCACGTAGCTGTTCACCTCTATAATCTCCTCCGTCGACACCTCTCGGTTCCATATTATTTCTACGGGACGCCGAACTTAGTCATCCAAGTTCATTGCTCATTGAATCCTTCATCGCTTCCATCCGATCGAAGCGAGCTTCCTGTGCTACCAGTCGTTCTTCCTGCGCCTGACTCCGGATACGAATCTCATTCAGTTCTCCTTCTATTCACGTTTTCACCATATGCTCTGATACCAATGATATGCCTTGATTTAGAATTATACAATGTTTAGTTCAAGATTAGAATAGTATCTTAGTAATTGCTGAAAGATCGATTGCAGAGCCTGCAATCAGATAAATCCTTCCTACTCCCGCTTAGCTGCTATTTAAGTACCTTAACAATAACTGTTTTTCCCGCCAGAAACCAGTTCCACCTTTTAACTGCCGGAACTAACTGCTTCCTCCAGAAACCAGTTCCACCTTCTAACTGCCGGAACCAACTATTCCCTCCTTTATTCTGTTAACTACTAACTATTAACTGCAACTTGCTGTTTCACAGCTTATTCAAATAGAAAATGCCAACTTCAATTACTACTTGTCGACTTATTCAGGGTTAAGAAACCTAACCCTAGAATGCCCTTGTATTACAAGCTTGAAGCAACATAAATATATGAATGAGATTAACCAAGAATACCTTAAAGATGAATTAGTGGAGGATAGAATGAGATTATTAATGACATTTTAATAAAAATCAAAAGTATAAATAAAATTTAGCAACGATGTTTATCAAACATTAGTACTCCCTTTCAGTGATAGATCATGTAAACTTTACAGATTTTGTTAGTAGCTTACAACCGTCATTCAAGATCTTGATTATGAATCCCCTTGGACTAGAAATTTTGAGTGACTAAAAGATTTTGAAATCCAAAGTAAAGAAGCAAATTGAGACGAGTAAAAGTTGAAAATTTATCACGACCAAAATATTTGAACATCTCAAAATCAAAGACAATGTTTATATGGCTATCACTACTAATTGGATTGATGACTCACGACACTTGCGAAAGAGACTTATCAGGTTTGTATATGTGCCTGCTCCGCATACTGTTATGCTGTTTCCAATGTTCTAAAAGAAGCTTTCATTTGTTAGGTTAATGATATAAGGCTCACTACTTTGACAGTTGATAATTGTAATGCTAATGATGCAACAATTAAGAATGTTGTTCAATAAAAACTTAATGCGTCTTCATTGTTATTGCATGGAAAGATTTTTCAAATGTGATGTCTTCACATTCTTAATTTGATGGTGAATGATGAGATTGGAGTCATTAGAGAGGTTATTGAAAAACAAATCGAGAGTGTTGCCTATTGGAGAACAAGTCTAAAAATATGAAGGAAAAGTTTATTGAAAATTGTAGTTGATTGGATTTTGGAACAAGTTTCAATGCAAGTTGATCGGATTTTGAAACAAGTCTCAAAGCAAGTTTATTCATTTTATTGAGGCTTCCAAGTATTTTAATAGGCAAAGTAATATATTTTAAACAGCTAGGGGACATGTAATGGGACGACTAGTTGGGGTTATGTACTCCACTACCTAGTGTGTAGGATACTAGTTGCTATCCCAAGCTATGGATATTATAGGGCTGTAGTCTTCTCTTTCTTTGCATGTATCATGTATGTATCATCTTTGGACCCTACTACTGGGCATCTTACCTATCAAGAACTTCTGATCACTGAATCCAGAGGTATGTTGGCATAATTGCTTCTAACATTCACTAAAAATTAGTTTTTCTTTTTGTATGATAGAGGTCGAATTCACGATCTTCTGCATAAACAACACATGCCTTATCACTATGTTGCGTAATACATATTTGATCTTGATTTAATTCTGTTAGTTGCAATCGACTCAGGTTATTTGATTCTGCAAAAGCTTTGAACTTCAAGAACATGCCTACTCGTGAAGCGGTGAGGACTTTATGCTAAACTATTACCTCTTCCTTTGCTCTGAGGTTGTGTATACTTTATTATTATATATATTTTTTTCTAATACCAGTTTTGGAAATATTTTTCTCTTTGTCTGGAAATTGTAGGTTAAAGAAGCCCTCTTTAAAACACTTATTATAAATGGAATGTTCGATAATGCACACATCAGGCTGAGCCTGACTCGTGGGAAAAAGGTAATTTGTTCTCTTGCCTCTTTCCACCCATGTCTCTCTTCCCTACTTTTGTGCATGTATTCAAGTATAGGCAAGTGAATTCTCTGAACTTTTGTTGTGAAGTTGTTACTAAACAGGTGATCTTGAATGTTTCTAATATTATTTTGTAAGATACTACTTTAGTTTATGTGTTCTTTCTCCTCAATTTTGTTGATGATAAAACATAATTTTCTCTCATCCTTCATCATTAAGCTTGAACTACATAATATCATTTAATGCACCTTTTTTTGAGAGGGAATAAACACTGAGGCATTGCATTACATTCTTCTTCCTTAGAAAGAGAGTGAGATTTAAAAGGGGGCAAATTCAAAAGTCTTATTCACCTCCACAATTCCTCATGTGTAAGGCAATATTCTTTAAGAAACAAATCAAGAATCGGAAGCACGTTACTGAGTTCACTAATCGGAAGGTCAACCACACATTTTCTCAATTCCTTTCAAATTGTAAAGGTTCTCATCTGTCTCTAATGTTCTCTCCTTCTTGTCCATTGTCAGTCTTGAAGATTCTCTTTCTGGTTGTCATTGCACATTTTCTTTTTCTTTTTTCTCTTAAGGGAATATTTGATACTGATACAAACCCTATGTTGGTATGATAATAAATTTGTAGATTTATAAGACTTCTAGTTTTAGTACGGTTGAATCCCTGTAGCTTATTAAAGACTTATTAAAGAAGAAAGCAAATAGATTGTATTCAGCTGTGTTCCATGTTCTTCTTTGGATTCTGATAGATGTTTACTTAATGAGTGAAGTTCATTACAAGCTTTTGGTCGTGCTTATTCATCTTCTTATTCCTGAAAACAAAAGACTGGGAATTCACGTGAACATATGATCATGGCAAAGTTTCGCTTCAGTTGCAGTAATAGACCATGTTATATGCCAGTGTACACAATGTTGTGTTTTTTGACCAGCTGCTAGTCTTGAGGTGCTCTCTTTTTAATGATAAGGTTTTATAATTGACATCTGTTTATCTTGCAGGTTACTTCAGGGATGAGCCCATCTTTTAATCTCTATGGATGCACCTTGATTGGTAATCTTATTGTTATTAACATCCAGCCTTAAGTCAATTACCATGATGATTCCAGCATCTATCACAAAATTGTATGTGAAATTAAATATACTTATAAAGAAGAATTACAAATATACACATTATCCTCGGCAAAGAAGATATGGAGCAAAAAATAGTTGTTGGATTTATATTCTGTTTCCAGTCATTTTTCGTTTTGTTAGGACACCACTTCTTTGTCATGAAGAAATCTTACTAATTAATACTCTTGACAGTTTATTGAGTTTCTACTTGTTGTCCACTTGAGGTAGATGTGTTAACTTGATATGGACAGTAATAATTTTTCTCATGGTTAACCTGGGCAGTAATAATTTTTCCCATGGCTAACCTGCAACATTGCTCAAATGACCTAATAGGATATAAGATTATTTAAGTCACACTTGGACCTTGTTTGACCTAGGGTTATTTGAATAGCCAACTGGTTATTTGTAATTAAACCTTGTTTGGTGTAAGAAGTGGGTTATTTGGGTAAAATGATTAAAATGTCATTATTTAATATTTTAAGATGCAAATTTGTATTTTGGTTGATCATTTGAATAATGTGATGGTAGATTGAATAGTGGGTTATATGGAAGTAATTTCAAATAATCCCACATCAGACAAGTCCCTTTTCTGATGTGGTGATATGTTAACATTTTGTATTATCTTTCCAGATCTTAAGCACTCTATTACACTGTTAGTTTCTAAGACATTTATTTTGATTGTGGACACTCTTGATACTGTCAATTTAACTTGAAAACTGTGATAACACTTTAGAGTCCACGAATAAGATAAACACAAAAAGCATCATGTAGTTCAGGAATGATTTCACTATGGTTCTGAACTAATGCATGGTTTACTTGGTTGTTCTTCCTATTTTCCCATAATTTTTGTTTAAATATTAAAGTTTGTATTAATAGATTTGTCGAGATGTAACTTCTTTTAGTACAAATAATGTCTATACAAGTCTCAAGCAGTTGAACAAATGAATTGAACTTTTTTTAATTAACGACTAAACCATCAAGCTGCACCAATTTGGTTCACATTTTTTTTATCACAATGATTACTTTTCTTATTCTACTGTTATTACTCTTTCTTGAACCACAGTTCTTGCTGAATGGAAACCACCTGTCTACGACAATGCAAAGGGTATCACTCTTGTAACGGCAACTACTCGCCGTAATTCTCCAAATGTAAGTTCCTTTTGTTTCTGTGCACTAATGTGTGTTTTTAATATAACTCAATGAAGTACTGATTTTCCGCTTCATCTGCTATTCACATCTGTAAATGGTTGCATTCTTTTTCTTGTCGAAGTACTCTAAAAGTATTTAGTATTATCTATTTCTTCTTTTGGTATTATTGTGTTCATTTGTATGCTTGGATGTGTTTGCTTAATAAGGCTTTGACTGGGAGAGTTTAGATCAATATGTTGTTCAATAAGTGTAAATTTGACTTCATTTCTTATAATAGTCATTGATCTAGAATATGTTCTAGATCATTGTGATTTTTGACAAACATAATAAATGTAGATTTTCTCGAATCACTCCATTTTTATAGAGAAAGTTAACTGTGTTTTAAGTCTTATACATAAAAAAGATATATCTGTTTATGTATAGTAGGTGACAAAGAATAATCATAAAATGTTTGTTAGATAAATATGTAGAAAATTTGAGGGAGGGAAAATATTATTTAGATAGTGAGCTAAGGTTTACATGAGAAATTCGGATATTTAAAGGACATTGAGTGTAATAAAAGGTAAAGACTGACAACACTCAACATATTGAGTGTAAACAAAGCATTTTGAGTGCAAGTAATTGCATAATTCTACACTCCCCTCAAGTTGGGTAAAAGTTATTGAGAGTACCCAACTTGCCACATAGTTCTTCGAAATTCCACTTAGGAAGAGCTTTGGTGAGAATGTCAGCAACCTAATAGGATAAGCCTAATTTTTGGACAGAAGAGCTTTGGTGAGAATGTCAGCCACCTAATAATATTTGATTTAGTTGTTTTGTTGTTTGTTTTCTATTTAACTTGTGATAACTCTTGTCGCAATATGTTCGGTAATTGGTTTATTTTACACATGTAAAGCGTGTCCTTTGCCCCTTTCCTGGATGAATGAAAAGGTTCTCGCTTTTAAAAAATAATAATATTTGATTAGAATATTTGTATCAGGTATGATATGATCTCCATCATGTAAGTTTAGAGCCGTGATAGGGGCAAAGAAGTTGGGAATGAAAGCAAGACTACGAATCTGACGTGGTCTGCCAGAAAATTTAAAAAATAAAAAATGAAAAAAAAATGGATGGTTCGGGACAAAATTTTCCCGAACATTGACCATTTTCCCAAACATTGGCCATTTTCCTGAACATTGTCATTTTTTAAAATTTATTTATATTATTTTTAGACATGATTTTTTTTTATTTCTTTCTCATGCACATAGGGCAGAATACGTAGGATTCCTAACCTTGTTTTCGTTATATTGTCGTTGCCTAATCATTTCTCGTAAGTTTAATATTTTCTTAATAATATAACTTTTTTTTAGTTGGACTATAATATTATTTAGACATGGAATTTGATTAGATTATGAGATTTGATTTGGTATAGAATGGGTCAAGCCAATACTTCACCTTTTTCATTTTTTATTTGTGCCAGAATTTGGATTCAAAGATTCATCACAACAACTTGCTCAATAACATCCTTGCAAAGGTATGGTTTCAATTCAAAAGTCACTATAGATGTATCAAATATTTCCAGACCTAGATTTACTTATTTTATTATAGTCTGGCATTTCTTATTTCAGGATTCAGTATTTGTTATGTTGTTTTTGTCTACATTTGATGGCCTGCTAGATTTTGTGGCTTCCATAATATTGTGATTGCAGATTGAAAGCAATAATGCAAATGCAGATGATGCCATAATGCTTGACAAGGATGGTTATGTGTCAGAAACAAATGCTACAAACCTTGTATGAACTGAACTTGTGCTACCACTATAAGAATCCTAAATTTTGTTTTAAAGAAATCCGTTAATGATTATATGATTACAGTTCTTAGTGAAGAAAGGATGTGTTATGACGCCTGATGCTGACTACTGTCTCCCTGGAGTAACTCGTGCAACTGTATGTTATATCAACTTACTTCAAACTATACAATCACTTGATTATATAGTAGTGATTCAAGTATGTTTATAATGACCCTATTTGAAAATCACTTTCTGTTTCTGGATCCGTCAAAGAAACCTACAATGTTCGTATTTGATAACACTTTTGTTTCTGAATCCAGATCCGGATCTGACAAAGAAACCCACAATGTTCATAAAACATTTTTTTTCTTGATCTGATAAGGAAACACACAGTGAATTTTTGAATTTGTGTCACACAAGTTCAGATATACCCTGTTTCCAAATGTAATGAAATGAAGCCAGTGTAATGATGCTTGACAGAGTTTATTATGCTCATCCCACAGGTAATTGATCTAGTAAAGAAGGAGAATATCAATATAAAAGAGCGGCGAATCAGCTTATCAGAGTTCCATACTGCAGATGAGGTTTTTCACTGTTTTCCATTATGTGTTGGAAAAGTTATTATTATTCTTATTGCCATATATATATATGTATATTTGTTAAACCCATTTTTTGTGCTGGAAAAGTATTGTTAGTTAGTCTGGCTGCTGTAAAAGTATTATATTCATTGCAGCATGTATTAACTATGACATTGAAACAGAAGTAAACCCATAAATTAGCCCTTTAAGTATTCACCAATGCTAAAATTCGCTCCTAAACTAGGACCAAATACACCGTTCTGATATGAAACCTAGGACCAAATTTTTCTGGTCCTGAAATTTTTGCTGACATGGACCAATCTCAAACCTTACAACATGATCACAATAAAAGAAAAAGTAGCTTGAATTTGGTCCATGTAGCAAACTTTGGTCTTTTGTGTGGCTCAGAGTTTTGAACAGAAATTTTAGTTAACAATTGTGTTTAAAAGGGTTAATATCAAAACTATTTCACAGCAGAAGAGTTATATCAAAAATACAATTTAAGGGCGAATTCCAAATTTGGACGATACTTTGAAGGTTTATTTATATATTTCCTCTTGAAATAGATACATGATAAAGTAATGGTTATTTGTGTCCCACGAAATAAATTGAAGCAAAATATTATTTCTCATATGTTATCACCCTCTGTTTATTTATTTCAGGTTTGGACTTCAGGGACAATGGGAGAAATAACTCCAGTATGTTCTTTCAATAATCCACTGTTGTAGTCTATATTCTTGCTTGCATCTTTGTACACTGTTGTTCTTTGACAAGATTCTTTATCTGGTTCTCAATGTCTTTTGTCCTATCCTGTTGATTTTTTCACAAATTAACTGTCGAAGACAGTGAAATTTAATCATAAGAAAATTTGTATGGTTCATGTTATTCTAGAGCTGCTTTTACTAAGGCCTTGTTCAGACATGGGTTATTTAACATGTAGTTATGAAAAAGTGTGTTATTTGGGTAAAAAATACTTCAAGGAAAAAATTAATGATTTGAATGGGAAAAAAAATTAAAAATAAATAGTGAGTATTTAATTGATGATTTGAATGATGTGATTGATAAGAGAATAAATGAAAAGATGGTGTATTCAAATAATCCAATCTGAACAACACCTTACTTTAAGTTTATTACAAGGGTTTCTGCTTCTGGTGGGTGATAATTGTGACCATTGGAATTTGCAGGTTGTGAAGATCGATGGACGTATTGTTGGTGATGGACAAGTTGGACCAATTACACAAAGGTTGCAAGAATCTTATAAAAAGTTGGCAGAAGTGTCTGGTGTCGTCATACCTAAACCTATATGAAGGCTTCGGATTTTCTATGGTAAAGGTAATTCATTTTTTCTTAAAAGTTTGAATGAACACAAACCATTCTTGAACAATTTCTGGGACATTGCATTTGATATTTAATCAATTATTTAAAGATGAACATGAAATGTATCATTCACAAGTTTACTATTTATGGCAGGGTAATTGTTGGTCAAAAATGCGCTTGACAACGGTTTTCTAACATCTGGTTACTTTATTCACTTATTTGGCTGCAATGCTTGTCTAGAATATATCAGTTTTTATATGAACGAGTCCACACACAATGCGATAACATTTATTACTTTTCATACAAGTCTACAGCAAATCTATTGTCGACATTGTTAATGTCGCGATGGTTGTTTATGGTAAATTAGTACCCTAATAAATCTTAATACATTGTACTGTAACCATTAAATTGGCGACTGATTTAGCCTACATTTCTTTTATGTGATGTGATCTCTATGAAAGCTGTGATTGTACCATTTCATTGACTTTGTTTAGAAGCACCATTTATCTACTTTTATCATCATATGTGTGTGGATCCTGATGAGATTATGTTTGTAAATAGAGTACATTTGAACTTAGTCATCGCAGTGTGGTAGAACTGGGATAGATGTTGGTTAAAAACTTTGTGAAATGGGAAATTCATGGTCATAGGTTGGATTATCGACTCAAGTGAATTTAAGTTTGCTTGATTTTTGGTCACCTTATATGTAGAAAGAAGTTGGTTTCTATAAAAGAGAACACAAATCTAAGTCGGTTCTTTTCTAGCAGGTTCTAAGGAAATATGAAAGAATCATTTGAATTTGAGTCGTCCCTTGTTTTAGCCACGTCAATGAAAGTTTTTTTTCTTTCATAATTATGTTTTTTTGTCTTATTTTCATAATTATTAGAGATTTTTTTCAATTTTTTAATACGATAAAGGGTGAGGATCTGTTGTGCCAAGAGAATGTCTCACTTGCTGTCTTAGATGTCTTAGAGATCAAAACGATGTTGTTTTGATAAATGAGACAAATAAAAAATTTTATATATGAAATAAACTTTAAACCCTAAACCCTAAAAAATTATATATATGATATTTTATTTTAATATTCAATTTCCTCTTTTCTCCTTTACTCTCTTATCTCTTTTTTAAGACATCTCCTTTACTCTCTTATCTCTTTTTTAAGACATCAAGTGAGACATTCTTTTGGGATAGCAATTCAATGATAAAACAAAATATTTGTAGTAAAGGGTAGTTATAATGGATGACATGAAAGGGTGATTAGACTTGTTGTTTAAGTATAATATTTATTTTTTTTCCTTTTACCTCTATTAATAATTTCTCTCTCATATTTATATTTTCTTTCTCTTAAAAAGGATGAAGGTAATATATATTTTGTTTTCAATTTTTATTATTAAAAAATACTTAATAATTTTTTTCTTTAATTTTTTATTATTATAAATATATTTTTTTAAATTATTATAAATATAAATGCATTTTAATTATTTCTCTCATAATAATTTATTCTTTTTTATTTATTAAAAAAATTAAAATTTATTTTCCATATTAAAAATAACTCAAATAAAAATAAAAATAGTTAATTGTGTTATATTTAATTAAAAATATTTTCCTATGATAAAATATTTAAACAAATAAGATAAATATTAATTAATTTATATCTTTTATATTTATCATTGATTTATCTCCTACCTATTAATTAGGTTTATATATTAATTAATTTCTAATTTTAGCTTATTAATTACATCTTTTATTACTATTATAAATAAATAAATTTTAATAATATTACTCATTCAATCAATAATATTATATCAATCTTTCTTTTTCACAACTTTTCAAAAACTCAATCAAATATTTATTGTTTATATTATCAATTCTTAAAATAAGACTTAATATTTACTCAGTCAATCAATAATATTATATCAATATTTCTTTTCAAAAACTCTTCAAATCAAATAGTTCTTATTTATATTATCAATTCTTAAAATCAAACTTGGTATCAGAGCGAGCTTATAAGGAAAACTCTTAAAAATAATTTAAATGGAAGAACAATATCATTTCTAATTCTACCAATAATACATGGATGCATAAAGCTTGATAAACACAACTATATCTATTGAAAATCACAAGTTACTCCCATCATGATAGATTATGATTTTATGGATATAGTATAAGGGAATCTTGAAACTCCTTCCAAATTTCTTCAAGAAATAGATGATCACAATAATACAATTCAAATCAATAATCCAAAATTTAAATAATAGTGTATCCAAGATCAAAGGGTACTTGCATGACTCTTTTCAACATTGACTAATTCGTCAACAAGTCTCAAAATCATCTTCGGCACAAGAACTTTGGGAAATCCTAGAGAAGATCTATGTTTCCAAATCAAAGAGTAGACTATTTCAGCTACAGAGTCAACTCCTAAACGCACACAAAGATAATGACTCTCTTCTTAACTTCATTCAACATATTAGAAACATGTTAGATGCACTTATCGCTATCAGACAATATGTTTATGATCATGATCGACAACTAACAATACTCAACGAACTTGGAGACGAGTTCGAGTCGATGATATGTGCTTTAACTTCCGGACAAGATCTATCTTTTAATGAGATGAAAAACATCCTTCCAAATCATGAACAACGACTCATATTCAAGAAAAGAAATTTCTATTATGAAAATATTTCGCCCTTAGACGTTTTTGGAGAATGTTTCTTATATTCATGGTCATGGAAACAGAAATAACCAAAGACAGAACCGTGACAATAATCGTCCGCAATGTAATTTTTGTCATAAAATTGCTCATCGCTCCGAAAATTATTTTTTATAATTCACCTTGTCAAATATGTAATGTACAAGGACATAGTGCTCTTGCGTGCCCTCGTTTTAATCCTTCTACAAATTCTACGACAATGTTAGTTACATCGTCTACTATTGTAGATCCCACTTGGTGTCCAGATTCAGGTGCTACAAACCATATTACTTATGATCTTAATAATCTACACGTACATGCTCCTTATATAGGTACTCAAACTATTAAAGTCAGAAACGGTATGCCTTTAAATATTTATAATATTGGCACCACTAAAATTTTAATTCAACAAAAATCTCTCTACTTACGTAATATCATACATGTTCTGGATAATACTAAAATTCTAATGAGTGTCGCGAGATTTACATCAAATTATAATGTGTTTTTTGAATTCCATCCAAATGTTTATCTTATTATAGAAGTTAAATATTTTGGTGGTAACCAAGTAATTCTTTTCAAGTGTAGATGGTTTGATGTGTTAGATAAGAGTGCTCAATGACCATCACCTTGGCACCTAATTATAATAATTGAATATTATTTCAATTAATAAAGGCATCTTCATTGTTTCATACAATTATTTAATTGTGAAAAAATGGTGTTTTCTTAATATGAATCTGTTGAAATCCATGATATGATACAAGTATAAAAGTGTTTATGATAGTGATCATGAAATAGGCCGCTTATTATATTACATAACGTTCATATCATAAGGATCCATAGTCAAAGGTTTATTAAGACAAGACATCATTAAAACGGTAAGACTAGTGTGTGTTGCATTACTTGATTTGATCAAGTGAGTGTTCCTATGAATTGAGACTATAATTGATAATCTGAATGAACATACAAGTGGTTGTTGAGGAGTTAACAATGTACTAGAGTGTCCCGCATGAAACCCCTCATGGTAATATGTTTATTCTATGTCACTGGTACGTCTCATAACTACTATAGTGAATTATCCTTAGACTTGAGGTGCTCAAGTAAAATCATATGTGTGGATCATGTACTTTAATACTAGTTACGACCGATCTATAAAAGTGCGATCAAGAGCTAGTGGTTAGGTATGTGAAAGATATATAGTGATACTGTGAGAAGCCAATAAAGAAGTCACAACTCTTGTACTAGGAACAAGAATGCATATACTCAAAGGCCTCTTGTTGAAACACTACTTTCTAGTCAATGGCCATGGAATTCAATCTCGGGTTGATGGTCTCTCAAGGATAGACTTAAGATAGTAGTAAGTTTCGGTATGGCAAAAAAATTAGGCTTGGACTGGATGCGATGTTTCGGTCTAGTGGGAGTTGACAATCAATAACCATACTCAAATAACTGAGTCGAGTTTAAGATGTGATGAGAAGAACATTCACAAAATAAATAGTTGCGGACAGGTTCAATGCTTCGTCAAAGTTAATACCAGTTAATTTTCTAGAGCATTAGGACTCACACGCGTTTTTCTAGAAACATCCTCGTGACTTGATTATAATTAATTGGTTAATTGTAATCGACTAAAAACTCTAGGGGCCTAATGGGGACCACACACAATAGAAGACTTAAATTAAAATGTAAACTGAGAATAAATTATGAATTTATTCATGGATGATAAATATTAATGAATATTTAGAATAAGTTTTATTTTGGAGATTATATAATATTTATTAAAGATTTTATATTATTAATCAACCAACTAATAGAGGAATTAATAGTGATTGATTAAATGTTTCTATTTTAAATATGATATTTAATTATTAATTATTATTATTAATTTATTAAGATAGGACATCATTAAACCGGTAAGACTAGTGTGTGTTGCATTACTTGATTTGATCAAGTGAGTGTTCCTATGAATCGAGACTATAATTGATAATCTGAATGAACATACAAGTGGTTGTTGAGGAGTTAACAATTTACTAGAGTGTCCCGCATGAGACCCCTCATGGTAATATGTTTATTCTATGTCACTGGTACGTCTCATAACTACTATAGTGAATTATCCTTAGACTTGAGGTGCTCAAGTAAAATCATATGTGTGGATCATGTACTTTAATACTAGTTACGACCGATCTATAAAAGTGCGATCAAGAGCTAGTGGTTAGGTATGTGAAAGATATATAGTGATACTGTGAGTAGCCAATAAAGAAGTCACAACTCTTGTACTAGGAACAAGAATGCATATACTCAAAGGCCTCTTGTTGAAACACTACTTTCTAGTCAATGGCCATGGAATTCTATCTCGGGTTGATGGTCTCTCAAGGATAGACTTAAGATAGTAGTAAGTTTCGGTATGGCAAAAAATTAGGCTTGGACTGGATGCGATGTTTCGGTCTAGTGGGAGTTGACAAT
Source organism: Impatiens glandulifera (assembly GCF_907164915.1). Lineage (NCBI taxonomy): Eukaryota > Viridiplantae > Streptophyta > Magnoliopsida > Ericales > Balsaminaceae > Impatiens > Impatiens glandulifera. Next base: position 113,342,568 of record NC_061862.1, on the reverse strand, counting down.
CAATAACCATACTCAAATAACTGAGTCGAGTTTAAGATATAGTTACGGACAAGTTCAATGCTTCGTCAAAGTTAATACCAGTTAATTTTCTAGAGCATTAGGACTCACACGCGTTTTTCTAGAAACATCCTCGTGACTCGATTATAATTAATTGGTTAATTGTAATCGACTAAAAACTCTAGGGGCCTAATGGGGATCACACACAATAGAAGACTTAAATTAAAATGTAAACTGAGAATAAATTATGAATTTATTCATGGATGATAAATATTAATGAATATTTAGAATACGTTTTATTTTGGAGATTATATAATATTTATTAAAGATTTTATATTATTAATCAACCAATTAATAGAGGAATTAATAGTGATTGATTAAACGTTTCTATTTTAAATATGATATTTAATTATTAATTATTATTATTAATTTATTAAGATAGGACATCATTAAACCGGTAAGACTAGTGTGTGTTGCATTACTTGATTTGATCACGTGAGTTTTCCTATGAATCGAGACTATAATTGATAATCTGAATGAACATAAAAGTGGTTGTTGAGGAGTTCACAATGTACTAGAGTGTCCTGCATGAGACCCCTCATGGTAATATATTTATTTTATGTTAGTGGTGTGTCTCATAACTACTATAGTGAATTATCCTTAGACTTGATGTGCTCAAGTAAAATCATATGTGTGGATCATGTACTTTAATACTAGTTACGACCGATCTATAAAAGGTCGATCAAGAGCTAGTGGTTAGGTATGTGAAAGATATATAGTGATATGTGAGTAGCCAATAAAGAAGTCACAACTCTTGTACTAGGAACAAGAATGTATATACTCAAAGGCCTCTTGTTGAAACACTACTTTCTAGTCAATGGCCATAGAATTCTATCTCGGGTTGATGGTCTCTCGAGGATAGACTTAAGATAGTAGTAAGTTTCCGTATGGCAAAAAATTTAGGCTTGGACTGGATGCGATGTTTCGGTCTAGTGGGAGTTGACAATCAATTACCATACTCAAATAACTGAGTCGAGTTTAAGATGTGACGAGAAGAACATTCACAAAATAAATATTTGAGGACAGGTTCAATACTTCGTCAAAGTTAATACTAGTTAATTTTCTAGAGCATTAGGACTCACACGCGTTTTTCTAGAAACATCCTCGTGACTCGATTATAATTAATTGGTTAATTGTAATCGACTAAAAACTCTAGGGGCCTAATGAGGATCACACACAATAGAAGACTTAAATTAAAATGTAAACTGAGAATAAATTATGAATTTATTCATGGATGATAAATATTAATGAATATTTAGAATAAGTTTTATTTTGGAGATTATATAATATTTATTAAAGATTTTATATTATTAATCAACCAATTAATAGAGGAATTAATAGTGATTGATTAAACGTTTCTATTTTAAATATGATATTTAATTATTAATTATTATTATTAATTTATTAAGATAGGACATCATTAAACCGGTAAGACTAGTGTGTGTTGCATTACTTGATTTGATCACGTGAGTTTTCCTATGAATCGAGACTATAATTGATAATCTGAATGAACATAAAAGTGGTTGTTGAGAAGTTAACAATGTACTAGAGTGTCCTGCATGAGACCCCTCATGGTAATATATTTATTTTATGTTAGTGGTGTGTCTCATAACTACTATAGTGAATTATCCTTAGACTTGATGTGCTCAAGTAAAATCATATGTGTGGATCACGTACTTTAATATTAGTTACGACCGATCTATAAAAGGTCGATCAAGAGCTAGTGGTTAGGTATGTGAAAGATATATAGTGATATGTGAGTAGCCAATAAAGAAGTCACAACTCTTGTACTAGGAACAAGAATGTATATACTCAAAGGCCTCTTGTTGAAACACTACTTTCTAGTCAATGGCCATAGAATTCTATCTCGGGTTGATGGTCTCTCGAGGATAGACTTAAGATAGTAGTAAGTTTCCCTATGGCAAAAAAATTAGGCTTGGATTGAATGCGATGTTTCGGTCTAGTGGGAGTTGACAATCAATAACCATACTCAAATAACTGAGTCGAGTATAAGATGTGACGAGATGAACATTCACAAAATAAATAGTTGCGGACAGGTTCAATGCTTCGTCAAAGTTAATACCAGTTAACTTTCTAGAGCATTAGGAGTCACACGTGTTTTGCTATAAACATCCTCGTGACTCAATTATAATTAATTGGTTAATTGTAATCGACTAAAAACTCTAGGGACCTAATGGGTCACACACAATAGAAGAGTTAAATTAAAATGTAAAATGAGAATAAATTATGAATTTATTCATGGATGATAAATATTAATGAATATTTAGAATAAGTTTTATTTTGGAGATAATATAATATTTATTTAAGATTTTATATTATTAATCAACCAATTAATAGTGGAATTAATAGTGATTGATTAAACGTTTCTATTTTAAATATGATATTTAATTATTAATTATTATTATTAATTTATGATAAACAGAAAGATATTTGAAAAAGAGTGATTGACGTTTCCTTTTATATATTGAACTTAATGAAATTCAAAATACTGAAACATACAGAGTTTAACTGCAAATTGAAGTAGTCGATAATTCTCCAATAGAACCACATAAACATGTAAATGTAGAAGTGATTCGACCTGAAACTACACAAGGTCCTCGTAGATCAAATAAAAGGTCTCATGCACCTATAAGATATGGATTTTTTTTTATAGATGAAGGAGGATTACCTCACATAAAAGATGATGAGCTTATGAACTACGATGAAGATCTGAAAGTTCAGAACGTGAGGGATGACTTGAAGCCATGCAATCAAAAATGGATTCCATGAAAATTAACAAAGTATGGACTTTGGCTGATCTACTTATAAAGATAGATTGGTAGCGAAAGGATATCGTCAAAAACAAGGTGTTGATTATGACGAGACTTTCTCTCCAGTAGCTATGCTTAAATCCATAAGGATACTCGTAACTATTGTTGCTCATTATGGCTATGAGATTTGAAAAATGGACGTCAAGACTGCATTCTTGAATGGAAATCTTTCTGAGGAAGTATACAGGATACAACCTGACAGTTTCACTTCCAAAGATAGCGAGAAGGTGTGTAAATTACAAAGGTCCATTTATGGATTGAAGCAGGCATGAGGAGTTGGAACATCAGATTCGATGAAACAATTTAGGAGTTTAGTTTCATACAGAATTTAGATGAACCTTGTGTATATAAGAAGGTGAATGGAAATGAAATTATGTTTCTTATATTATATGTAGATGGCATATTAATAATATGAAATGACATTCCAATGTTATAGTCTACCAAAATTTGGTTATCATAGAAGTTCTCCATGAAAGACCTAGGGGAAGAAAGTTATATATTAGGCATCGGGATCTATAGAGATAGATCAAGAAAATTGCTTGGTCTTTTACAAGAAACATACATAGATAAAGTGCTAAGGAGATTTAACATGGAAGAATCCAAGAAAGGATTTGTTCCTATGATGCACAAAGAACATATTTATAGATTCATGTGTCCAACAATGCATGAAGAAAGGATTCGCATGAATGAGATTCAGTATGCTTCGGCGATTGGATCCATCATGTATGTTATGATATGTACAAGATCTGATGCATCCTATGCATTAAGTGCAACGAGTAGATATCAGTCAAATCCAGGTGAAGGTCATTGGATTGCAGTCAAGAATATTCTAAAGTATTTACGAAGAACTAAAGATAAATTCTTGATATATGGTGGACATGAAATTGAAATAAGTGGGTATATAGATGCCAATTTTCAAACGGATAAAGATGATTCAAAATCCCAATCGAGTTTTGTGTTTATGATAAATGAGGGCGCAGTCAGTTGGAAGAGTTTCTAACAAGCGACGACAACAGATTTGACAACTGAAGTGGAATATATTGCGGACTCTGAGGCGGCAAAGGAAGTTGTATAGATAAAGAAGTTTATTACTGAACTCGAAGTGGTTCCAAGTATTGAAAATCCAATAAAATTGTATTGTGACAATAATGGAGCTATTACGCAAGCAAAGGAACCACGATCATCAAAGATCCAAACAAGTACTTCGCAAATATCATATTATTAGAGAGATTATCTCTAATAGAGACAACTCTATAGAAAGAGTTGACACTGATCAGAATATATCTGATTCGTTTACTAAAGCGCTTCCCAAGCTAGTTTTGAAAAACATGTAAATTCTTGTGGTATTAAATACCAAAGTCAATGTCTTTAGAGCAAGTGGGGGTTTGTTAGATAAGATTGCTCACTGGCCATCACATTGGCACCTAATTATAATAATTGAATATTATTTTAATTAATAAAGACATCATCATTGTTTTATAATATTATTTCATTGTGAAAAAATGGTGTTTTCTTAATATGAATTTGTTGAAGTCCATGATATGATACTAGTATAAAAGCGTTTATGATAGTGATCATGAAATAGGCCACTTATTATATTACATAATGTTCATATCAAAAGGATCCCTAGTCAAAGGTTTATTAAGATAGGACATCATCAAACCGGTAAGACTAGTGTGTGTTGCATTACTTGATTTGATCAAGAGAGTGTTCCTATGACTCGAGACTATAATTGATAATATGAATGAACATACAAGTGGTTGTTGAGGAGTTAACAATGTACTAGAGTGTCCCGCATGAGACCCCTCATGGTAATATATTTATTCTATGTTAGTGGTGCATGTCATAACTACTATAGTGAATTATCCTTAGACTTGAGGTGCTCAAGTAAAATCATATGTGTGGATCATGTACTTTAATACTAGTTACGATCGATCTATAAAAGGGCGATCAAGTAATATATATGTAAAAGGGCGATCTATATTCTAAAACATATTCTATCATAATATATAAATAATATATCTGTAAAATATTATCACAATATTATAAATTATGATAATATCAATATTATATTATTAAGTCATTTAAATACACAAAATAAAAGAAGAACCAAAATATCAAAATAAACGTTCCCCTTCCATTCTTCATTTCAGTTTCCCTCTCTCCCTCTCTCGACCGTTGGGCTCCCCTCTTCTTCATCTTCTTTCTCTCTTCTTCTCCCCCTACTGTGATCCTAACCAGTTCCCCAATCAACGTAGAAACTCCCCCGACTCCTGACTCCCAAAGAAACGTAGGCAGCAATTCCCAGCGACGCCGAAACGCCTCCCCCGACGACGTGTTCAACGTATATTTAGGTGAGTTTATGTTTTTTCATCGTTTTCCTATTGCATGAATACTGAGTGAGTATGAAATGGATTTAGAGTTTTAGGGTTTAGGTTTAGGGGAAGAATTGTTTGTGTGAATGATGAATGGTTTGAAATGGTGTGAATCTGTATATTACGTATGCGCAATTGCATTTTGCGTCGGTGTAATTGCATTTTATGTCTGCGCAACTGCATTTTGCGTCAGCGAAATTACATTTTGCATCAGAGCAATTGCATTTTGTGTCAGCGCAATTGTATTTTGCGCAAATTACACTTTGCATCGGCGCAAAATGCACTTTACATCGGCGCAAATTGCAATTTGCGTACTACACTTATTTGAAGACTGCTCTTTTTGCGCACTTCATTAGTGCAAATTGCAGTTTTCACATTGCATTGAAGTATATTATGTTTTCATTAGTCTAACATGCTATTTCTTTGTAGATGGCCCCGACCAAAACCAAATCTATTATTGAGAAGTTTTATGGTCGTATTTGATGGAAATCCGCTAGCACCTGCTTGTCAAAGATAAATGAGAGGTTTAATAACCTTAATCTTATGGATAGGGTTTTGCAGACCCAATTCCAACATATATTCAAAGCCATGACTGTATTTTTCTTAGGAATAATACTCCATCAGATGCTGATCAGGAAAAGCATCTCAAATTCGAAGGAGTTAAGGTTCCTAGTCAATGGTGAGGAGGTCTGCTGGGGCATGAAGGAATATTCCTTGGCGAAAGACCTCAGCTTTGGCAGATTTCCTATGGTGGAAAATTGGGACGTTGAAGAATTTCCACCCCTGGTTCGCAAATATTTTGGGGGTAAAGTGATTGTTAGAGTAACAAAATACTCTGATAAGGAGGATGCATTAAAGATGGGGCTCATATACCTAATTTACCATTATCTTTTCGCTGCTAATAATAAGAGGAGGATACGTTTGGAATTCTTCCACATGGTGGAGGACATGGAGATGTTCCTCCAATTTCCATGGGCAAAGGTGTCCTTCAGAGCAACCTTAAAGGGTATTGACAAAGACATGAAACATCTCCAGGAGGTATATCTGGTCAAGAGGGAAACCTAGAAGGGAAAAAGCGGCTGTGATATCGCTTATACTATTCATGGGTTCAAACTAGCCTTCCAATTGTGGACCTATGAGGTTATCAAGGCATTTGTCCCCAAATTTGCGGATAGGACCGAGCGGGAAGAGTCTATATGCCCCAGGATAATGCTTTATAGAGCCTCCAGGAGCAACTCCATCTGAGAGGTAGTCATTACCCTCCTGAAGTGCAATGTTTTCACCGAAATTGATGAGTCTTACGAGGAGAAGAGGAAGTACTGTGGGGAGGACTTTGAAGATATGAGAGGCTACATTTATGATGAATTCTTTAAACTAGATGGTAGGAAGAGAAAGAATGAAGATAAAAGTACTCCCAAAGATGAAAGTACTCTTAAAGATGAAAGGACTCCCAAACCGGTGGACAAGAGGAGAAGATTGCTTAATCCCCGGCCTGCCAAAACCACACTAGCCGATAGGAAGAGGACCGAGAGGTCATTTACTAATGAATATAGACAAGACACCTCTTTGTCACTTACTAATGAATATAGACAAGACACCTCTCGGTCTACTCGGCAAGTCCCTTCTATGAAGACTCCTTAAACTAACCAAGACAATTCTCCATCTAGTGCACCCAATCGAGTGACTGAAGCCCAGATTTATGCCAAACATGATGAGCTGACAAAGGATGTAATGTGCTTACAACTCAAATGAAACCTATCAAAGAGGATCAACATCTTATGTTCAACTAAATAATCACATTATTGGGGGAAATAATGGAACGGGAGAATGTTGATTTAGTGGAGAATGAGTTGGATAGGCTTGATGAGTTGAAGAAAAAGAAAGATGATGATGAGTTGGAGTTGAAGAGGCTTGATGAGTTGAAGAAGAAGTAATATGATGAGTTAGAGAAGAATAGGCTCAAGGAGTTAAAGAAGAAGCAAGATGATGAGTTGTATAAGAATACGCTTGAGGAAGCAGAATGAGAGGCTTAAGTTGAAGTGGGTGCAGGAGGCATTGGAGACAGATGAGTTGCAGAAAAAATAGTCTAAGTTGAAAAAGGACGACAAGAAAGATTTGGCCACGAAGAATAAGGAATTGGCCACAAATAAGAAGGATTTGTCCATGAAGAGGAAGGAGGAGTTGGCCAAGAAGAGAAAAGAGGAGTTGGATAAGAAGAATGAGTTAAAGAAGAAGAAGGATGATGATCAGGAGTTGGAAGAGAAGAAGGATGATGATGATTTGTTAGAATTGACTCCAACAAAGTTTCCGGGAAAGTGGTTTCAGAGAAAGAGGGAGAGGTCCACCCGATTGGGGAACTACACAGACCATAGTGGGAAATAGTTTAAACTCAAAGATCTGGTAATGGGCGATCATCCTCTTTTAGATTATGTCATTGAACAGATGAAGGAGTTAAACAATTAGATGAAGCTGAAGGACTTGACGGGTAAAGAATTGAAGAATATGTGTACTTGCATAACTGCTCAACATTTTTTTGCCAGATTGCTCAAGCCTCAACAATGGTTTCATGATTATGTAAGTTTTATTTAGTTATATACATTTTGCTCTGACACAAATGCATTTTACGTCAGCGCACATTGCAATTTGTGTTGGCAAGTACACTATGTGTCGTCGCAAATTGCAATTTGCGCCTAAGAAAATTGCAATTTGCGCCGGTGCAAATGCAATTTGCGGCTTTGCAAATTGCAACTTTGCATTGGATGCCTGCTGTTAGTATGTATATTGTGCTTTTACTATTTTTTCTATTACGCATGAGATAGATGTAATATGTTTCCTTATTAGAAGAAGGGTTTCCGAATTCCCTAGGACTTATGACCGATGAATTTCACAATATGTGACTGTCATATCGCTCTGAAGTTTTAGTGTCATTATGAAGAGTTCGCCGCAAATCTTGGAAACTTCAAGTTCAACATGACATTCATGGAATATTTCATGGGTGATGTTGACAGATTTATGACTTGTTGGAATACCGTAGATATCATATATATCCATATGAACCTGAAGTAGAAACACTAGGTCATGTTCTAGGTGCATCAAAAAGATTGGTGCATCAATGTATATCACTATGAACAGGGACTTTTCAAAAAGGATCATTATGAGAAGTTAATGAAACTACTATGTGAAATGCTTTCATATTTGCTTGAACAGGGAATGACCCATATTGACAAGTCCATGTATCCTCGATTCAAATTAAAAAGTCTGTCATATGTTGTAATACCACACCCAACAGTCCCAAAGACTACCAAGAGTGGGGACTGTGGTATTTTTACAATTATTTATATGGAGTACCTTACTGCCACAATGGATGTATCAAATGTGATCACAGAAAACATGAATTTTTGGAGATAAAAATTGGCAGTAAAGTTATTCCACAAAATACTAGACCCGTAAGTATTGGATATTTACATTTGAATTTACAGTTTTAGAATATTCAATCTTCTCAGTTGAAAGCACCTTTCTACTCGATCAATGTAAGAATTCGTTATATACGCGTTCTTAAATAGTTTACCATTTGATCAATTGTCATTTTTGGGTGTTTAACAATATGTCTTAACATGTAAATGTGTTTTAGGCTTATAAAATACTATCACTTTGGTGTCCTATTGACTATAAAATAAGGTGTCTTCTTACTAGTGTAAAAAGGGAATAATTTCGTCTACAGATGTTCAATTAGTTTTGTTGGGAAAAATTAAGCGAAGAGTTAATTAACTCAAAATAAATTGTTAGGAAGAACTAAGTGAAGAGTTAATTAACTTAGAAATTATGAAATATTAAACAATTGAGTTTTGATGATGTTTAAGTTTGAAAGAAGCTAAGTCGTCTAATTGTTTCTGTGTAGGTGCATCAGAATTGGCTAACTTAAACGTGGTCTAAGAAGGCTAATTAGACGTGATACGTAGTTAGACGCACAAGTCTAACATATACGTAGTTAGACGTGCAAGTCTAACAGATACGTAGTTAGACGCGCAAGTCTAACAGATACGTAGTTAGACGCGCAAGTCTAACATATACGTAGTTAGACGCGCAAGTCTAACATATACGTAGTTAGACGCGCAAGTCTAACAGATACGTAGTTAGACGCGCAAGTCTAACAGATACGTAGTTAGACGCGCAAGTCTAACAGATACGTAGTTAGACGCGCAAGTCTAACAGATACGTAGTTAGACGCGCAAGTCTAACAGATACGTAGTTAGACGCGCAAGTCTAACAGATAGGTAGTTAGACGCGCAAGTCTAACATATGCGTAGTTAGACGCACAAGTCTAACAGATACGTAGTTAAACGCGTAAGTCTAATAGATACGTAGTTAGACGCGCAAGTCTAACAGATACATAGTTAGACGCGCAAGTCTAACAAATACGTAGTTAGACGCGCAATTCTAACTCTATTAGACGTTTTAGTCTAATGGAAAACGTAGTTAGACGTTGACGTCTAACTCCTTCAGATAAGTTTGAAGTGATACATAGTTAGACGTTGCAGTCTAACTCCATTAGACTTGGTAGTCTAATCGGATGCAAAGTTAGACGTTATAGTCTAACTCCATTAGACTTGGTGGTCTAATGGAACTCGTTGTTAGACGTTGACGTCTAACTCCCTTGGATTTGGCAGTCTAATGGAGCACATCTAATGCCTCTCTTCAGGAGCCGTTTGAAGTCAGCATACGTCTACCCACGATTAACTAGCTGTACGTTACTCTTGTTCCACTCTTCCTTGCAGTCCAGTACGCCAGCTATTTGCATCAAATGAATAAACGACACGTACGCGAATATTCTTCCTACTTCTTATTCAATACAAGACAGTTTTAGAAGGATATCCGGCGCAGTACTGTTCAGTACGACCACGATCCATGAGCACATAGTCTGTTGTACTCTTTTACTATGAGCATCTATTTGTAGTAGAAGTACACCAACGATCTTCTTCATGGACACATGATTTCTTAACCTTAACAAGGGGTTTTAGGCACACTCGTTCCTTGATATTTTCTGGAATTTCCCAACCACCATCATTACAAACTGGATAACATGTCTCTGCATATGTATTTCACCACGCTTCAGTTAAGTAAAACCTAAAAATTGATATTTAAGTCATATAAATTAAACATGCGATCAATTGGTTAAATTTTCTAACCTTGAACAACACTCATAGGGAACCAATTTCTAGGAATGGGCAGCAACTAGGGCATGCGTATAAAGAAGATCAGATACATCAAATACCCTACAAGTACAAGTTCGAACTTGGAAGTCAACTTGAAAATCAAATTCACCGTCATGCACATGGAACTGGAATCGGTTAAGAGGATTAATGTTGTAGAATCTAGCCTTCTCGACTTGCTCACGTAAGAACTTTTCATAATATGGAGATAAACGTTTTGTGTTCTTGGAAGCTTTTTCTCTTTTTTGATGAAACCATTCTTGTATTGTGAATCTTAAATAGTCAGCTAATGTTGTTTTGGGATATTTCCTAGCATTTCTACTCTAACTATTAAAGCTCTTGGCATAATTTCTTGTCATTTTATTTTATTGTGAACCGCAGTAAAAGGCACGACTCCATCTCTCTAGTCCAATTTGTTCCAGATAGTCAGTAATCCAAGGGTCTTTATCCCTGATCTTGTCAAAATGCAAATGAAACTTAGACACGGTGTATGCGCGAAAAGACAAATACCCTACAAGTACATCAAATACCCTACAAGTACAAGTTTGAACTTGGAAGTCAACTTGAAAATCAAATTCTCCGTCATGCACATGGAACTGGAATCGGTTAAGAGGATTAATGTTGTAGAATCTAGCCTTCTCGACTTGCTCACGTAAGAACTTTTCATAATATGGAGATAAACGTTTTGTGTTCTTGGAAGCTTTTTCTCTTTTTTGATGAAACCATTCTTGTATTGTGAATCTTAAATAGTCAGCTAATGTTGTTTTGGGATATTTCCTAGCATTCATACTCTAACTATTAAAGCTCTTGGCATAATTTCTTGTCATTTTATTTTATTGTGAACCGGAATAAAAGGCACGACTCCATCTCTCTAGTCCAATTTGTTCCAGATAGTCAGTAATCCCAGGGTCTTTATCCCTGATCTTGTCAAAATGTAAATGAAACTTAGACACGGTGTATGCGCGAAAAGACAAATCAAACTAAACGTGACAGTTATCAATTTTAAATTTGGCCATAATATTCATTTTAATGTGGTATGTGCATGCACTGTAATATGCTTCTGGAAAAACTTCGGACAAGACATTGACAATACTTGGGTGTCTATTGGATACGAAGACGAGATCCGAGACTGATCCAATTGCCCTTCTTAGTTATTTCATGAAATATGTCTAGGAGTTATTTATCTCTAAATCAACGACGTCAAAAGAAACGGGATATAGTTGCTCATTCGCATCCAATGCTATCACAACCAATAATTGACCTCCAACCTCGTGCTTAAGAAAACTAGCATCGACACACAATACAAGACAACAACAGTTTCTAAAACCCCTAATTGAGACACCTAGGGACATGAACATATACTTGAAGTGACCTTGTACATTCGTCTAGATGTCTGTTATGGTACTAGGGTTATTCTTCTACAACATGAATAGGTATGATGGTAATTTACCATAGGAATCCTCCATAGTTCCTCGCACCACCATTAAGGCATTTTCCCTAGACCTCTAAGCCTTATTATATTTCATATTTGATCCATAACTTGTCTACATGTCTTCCATTATTTTCTTAGGCATGTGGTCATGGGGATGGTCCATGTACTTACATTTGATGCACTCCTCCATTACCCATGATAGTGCTTGCTTCACATCCACTTGTCTCGTCAAAATTGAGCATGTGTGTTTTTTTACTAATTTTCGAATCTCAAATATCTTTGAGAATTTTCCTTTCATAGTACGCAATCTCCACTTGCAATTCTCAGCTAGACATATCATAAACCAAAGATCTTTTGTTGACTTCTCCACTTTGAGGACAAAATGACTAGTCATCGCATGTCTATGCAACCTCAATTGAAGTTCTTTTTTATTATCAAAAGACGTACCCACTTCCAATCCTCTTTTAAGGGTTAATTGAGTAGGTGTTTCAACCTCGAGTGGTTCATATGAACCAAGCCACTTAGTATGGCTAGATGTTTTCCTGGTATGGGAAGTGATTGGTTCCCAGGGTGCAAGAGAAGGACCTACTCTATACTAACAACCAATTCACTAGCCCCTGACTCAGACACAAACATGGGCCTTGTTCTCCTTCTTTTGCATGGTTTAAGAATATGTCATTTTGACTTGGGAAGACATCTTTCTGTTCAAATATGTTATTTTCCTGGTCAAATATCAAGAATACGTCACGGTTATATCCTGGAACCACCTCTCCTAGTATTTTTCTTTCTTGAGTTGAAGGTAGTGACTTATTTATTAAAGAGACACATAGTGGACTACAATGATGGGAGAGTGAAGTCAAAATTTCTTTTAAATATAATGCCACATACCTATCTAGCTTGAAAACATCAGGAGGATCATTTAACATACCCATATTATACTTCAATTTGACCACTAAATCATATCTTAGTTTGTCCACACCAATAGCATCATAGACGATGTCAACTAATTCAGCATATGTAGCATTTTGTGTTGGATTCACACATTGACATAAACTTGAGACAAAAGAATTAACACCATCATCAATTTTCCACTCTCCATCATAGAAGACAAAAACACTCACAAATATATTGTAATCTACAATTGATAAAAATTCACAGAAGAGAGTGGAAAGTATACTAACAGTTTGCAAATTGTACATTGCAATGAAGTTTGCACCGACGCAAGGTGCAGTTTGCACCAATGCAAAGTGCGCAAAGTTCTGCTTGCGCTGACGCAATGTGCTTTAATGAAAGTTTATGCCGATGCAAAGTGCAATATGCACCGATTCAAAGTTCAGAAAGTGCATCTTGTGCCGACGCAAAGTGTAGTTTGCGTCGGCGCAAGATGCACTTTGTGTCGGTGCAAAATGCACTTTGCAATCCTAATGATTAATAACAAGTGTTTTCAGTTAAAAGAAAGCAATATCTTACTTACCCATTGATTCGACGTTTTTTAGAGATCTAGCTTGATGGAGTCGTCGGGGAGAGCCTTTACTACAGTTCTGCGTAGATGCTACATTCGTTAGAGGGATAGTAGACGTCGGGAGGGGAAGAAGTAGTAGACGGCCGGCGTTGCTTTTCTTGGGATAGATGTGTTATCGGGGGGATAAGAGAGACGTTAGAGGGGATAACAAACTCGTTGCTGGGGGAGAAGAAGAGAGAAATAAGAGAATAGAAGAGGGTAATTTGGTTTTTTACCCGGGGGAAAATGTTATTTTTGCAAATAATATTGGAGGTATGTGAATTTTAAAATTAACTCTCTTTTGAGGACATTTCATCAAATTTCTCATATGAAATGAACTATTTATTAAATAAAAGGTTTGACCAGTCTAGTGACTTGATGGATGGATGCAAAGAATGAAATTTAGGAGATAGAGCCCTAGTTCAATTCATGGGATAGACTTTTATTTCCCTTTTTTGGATCGCAAATAACGCCCAAAAACTCAGTCTCTCGCATCGAAACACTATCAGATGATCGATTTCTTGCCTACGGTCGAAAACTAAGGCCTTGTTATGTTTAGGGTTTTTTCTTCAATCATTACAAAATTAATTTTCTAATCAATCACTTATCATCAATCATATCACTCAATTCATTAACCAAAATACTATAATACACTATATTTTAAATTATTATTTTTTATTTTATTTATATATATCAATATCCTTTAGGTTTTTTTACTAAAAATAATCATCACCTCCTTAAAATCATTAACCATCAATTTTTTCTACCTCTAGATTATTCAAATAACCCCAATCCAAACAAGGCATAAGCCAAAACTCAAGGTCGTTGTCTGATTTTCTCAATAAAAAATGGCCACGACCAAAAACTTTGGTTGTCTTTCAAAACAACGTAGAGCCAAATTTCAGAAATCTCTTTCGGCCTCTTTTAGTTCCCAAAATTGAATTCGTTCAACCCTCAATCAACACATAACAACTACCCTTTCCCAACAACATAATATATTTGAACTCCATATTTGATTTTTTTCTAACAAACTAATATGTACCTTCCATATTTTGAACAAAGGATTATGGTCATTTTCTAAACATGCTACATGTTCTCAAAATACATTTAGAACATGTTCATTATGTTTAAAACAAACTAAACCATATCCAATAAAACCTGCACATATAGTTTTTATACATAAAAAAATGAGATCCCTAAAGCTTGTCTAGAACATGTATGGTGTATTAAAAACAACTAGAAAGCTTTAATGAACCAAGAACAAGACCTATACAGACAGATTTCGAAACAAAACCTACATATGTGATATCAAAACTTTTTGAAACTGAGCTTTTCATATTTGAACTCTTTCATGAATTCAATTAGGTTTAGAATCGTTACATAACATGCCTAGATCTAAACTACATCACCAATTTAATCAACATATAACTAGAACATAAGACACCGTTTCTTTCAATCTTTTGTTTTAAAGAATCATGATACTACAAGAGGAATGAGAATGATATGTTGGAATTTATGGATTACTATTATAATAAATAATTGTGCAAATGTCATCTTCCATTAAGCTAAAATAATGTGATCTTATGTGAAATCAAGTTTATAAGCTTATATGGGTGTATTTGTCATGAATATAAAATGAGGATACCTAAGTGAACTTTCTAATTTTATGAAGGACTAAATTAGAAATGTTCAAACCAAAATAACTAACATTATGGTTATTTTGTAACGGTATGGTCCCCAATTGATATACAATTCATTTTTTCTCTCTGTGTCCCCATCACAAGAGAGAGAAAATTTGACGTACTCATCAATTGGAAGATCCATTCCATTTTCAAAGGAAGAGAAAATTTCAATTCTAAATAAAGAGAAATGAGTACAGGTATGCTTCCGCTAATCGTAATTTTAATTTTTCACACATATTATTAGGATTTAATTCAGATAAATCATGTACGCTTCCGCTAATAGTAATTTTAATTTCTCACACATATTATTAGAATTTAATTCAGATAAATCTAACAATTGGTATCGGAGTCATCCTAATTTAATTATGTGAGAAATTATATGGGGATAAATATATATTCATATTTAATTATGTGAGAAATTATATCGAATGTTGATATAATATACAAATTTAATTATGTGATAAATTATATCGGTAGATAGTATATACATATTTAACTATGTGAGAAAATTATATCGGTGTAGATATACGCAAATTTATATGCATGAAATTAATATGCAATTATATGCATGCAATTTATATGCATGAAATTTATATGCATGCAATAGATAATAAAGCATGTTATTATGAATATACATATATATTAATTTGTGATAATTTCAAATAAATTTGGTGTAAAATATAAAGATTTATGGTTAAAACATAAATAGAGAAATTGTTTGTATTTGAATGATAAAATTTAGGGATATTAAGATTCTCTCCTAGTTAAAAAGGAATTATCTATTTCAATGTTATTATTAAAGATTTCTAGATTTAAGGAGATTTAGATTATCGATTGATATAATATATAATATATTATAAATTTAAGAGAGAATTGAGGAGTATATATTTATATAGAATTTATTATGTATAATTTTATTTTATTTCACAATAAAATTAAATTAAAGTACATGTCATTTATCAAAACAAAATTACATGTTTATTAGAAAGTTATATATTATTGATTTGGATTATATACAATAATATGACATTTAATTTCAAAATTAATGATATTATAGTTTATTAATTGAATTGTATTAATTGATACAAATAATCACCAAAGTGACAATGTTTGTTGAAATTGATTCAATAAAATTTGGATGTTAGTATTGTTTAATTCATGTGATTATATTATTTGATCCAAAGATTGATAATTAATTGATCAAATTACATAAATACTTGTGATGATAAATATGTAATAATTATAAAGTCATATTTATGTGAATAATTAATCTATCCAAAGATAGATTTAATTATTTGACATGTCTTATTATTAATGTTTGATCATTATAATAAAATATTATTAGTAGTTAATATTACTGTCCAAAGACTTGATATTAATGTTGTGTTAAGTATTTTGAGATGGGATAAATCATAATTTGAATTTAGTTATTACTTAATATTATAGTCATGAGCATGTTATTAATGTAATTTTTTATTTTTTTGTTTTTTGTTTGAGTACAGCTGTTGCTATTGTATCTGCTAATGCTAATTCGATTCCGATCTTTAATGGAAGTAATTTTAAGGATTGGAAAAAGAGCATTCTTATTGTTCTCGAATGTATGGATATCGACTTTTCGTTTAGAATGGATGAGCCCACTCCTACTACGGATGATAGTAACTCTCATGATAAGAAAATATACGAGAAGTGGGAACGTTCTAATCGTTTGAGTCTTATGATCATAAAGTGTGGCATATCTGAGGCTTTTAGGGGTGTGGTATCTGATGAGATAACCAATGCCAAAGATTTCCTTGCCAAAATCGAAAAGTACTTTGAAAAAAGTGATAAAGCGAAAACTAGCACTCTTGTAAAGAGACTAATTTCAATGAAGTTTAAAGGTAAGGAAAACATAAGGGAGTACATCATGGAGATGTCTAATGTTGTTTTTAAGTTGAAAACACTCAAACTCGAGATATCTGAAGACTTACTCGTGCACTTGATTCTTATATCTCTTCCTGTTCAATTCAGTCAATTTCAGGTTAATTATAATTGTCAAAGGGAGAAATTGTCTCTTAATGAGGTCATTTCATTTTTTTACAAGAGGAAGAGAGATTGAAACAAAATAAGACTGAAAATGCTCATTTGGCAAGCACCTCTAAAGAAAGGGGTATATAGAGAAAAAAATGAGGCTGCTAAAGATATATTTTCAGCACAAAAGAAATGAACTCAAGCTCAACCTCAATTTAAAATTGATAAAAGTTGTTTCTTTTGTAAGAAGAATGGACATCAAAAGAAAGAATGTCCTAAGTACCGTATTTGGCTTGATAAGAAAGGTACATTTCATAATTTAGTTTGTTCTGAAGTAAATTTAGCTTTAGTACCAAGAAACACTTGGTGGTTAGACTTTGGTGCTACTACTAATATAAGTGTTTCATTGTAGGGTTGCCTGAATTACCGAAGACCAATTGATGTTGAAAGACGCATTTATGTGGGGGATGGGAAATCGGTAGAAGTGGAAGCAATAGGGCATTTTAGATTGTTATTAAGTATTGGTTACTATTTGGATTTAATAGATACTTTTGTTGTACCATCATTTAGACGTAATTTGATTTATGTTGTTTGTATGGACAAATTGGGATATCATTGTTCATTTGGAAATATAAATTTAACTTTATCTATTAATTATAAAGTTGTTAGAACCGATTCACTTATAGCTTATGATAATATTTATTTGCTTGAAATAATTGCTTCTTATAATGAAACCTTAAATGTGGAATCACATGGTACTAAGAATAAAATAAATAATGAGAATTCAAGTTCCTTATGGCACAAGCGATTAGGACATATCTTTAGAAATATAGTTGAAAGACTTGTTTCTGAAGGAATTTTGGATAAAATTGATTTTTCAGACTTTAATGTATATATTGAATGCATTAAAGGAAAACAGATTAAAAGAAATAAATTATGTGCAATAAGGGCAATTGACGTCTTAGAATTGATACATACGAACATTTGTGGGCCATTTCTTACATCTTCTTGGAATGATCAACAATACTTTGTATTATTTATAGATGACTACTCAAGATATACATACATATTTCTGATTCATGAAAAATCACAAGTATTGGATGTGTTCAAATCATTTAAAATTGAAGTTGAAAACAAACTTAATAAAAGAATAAAGAAAGTCAAATTTGATCGTGGTGATGAATATTACAATAGATATGACGGTTCAGTTGAACAATGTCCAAGACCTTTTGCCAGATACCTAGAGGAGTGTGGGATTGTCCCACAATACACCATGCCTGGTTCACTTAGAATGAATGGTGTGGCTGAAAGACATAATCGCACTCTTAAGGACATGGTAAAGACTATGATTAGTCGTTCGACTTTACCAGAATCCCTATGGGGAGAGGCACTAAAGACTACAACCTACATTTTAAATAGAGTACCAACTAAAATAACTGCTAAAACACCTTATGAGCTTTGGACTAGTCGTAAACCTAGTTTAAAGCATTTTCATGTTTGGGGATGTCCTGCTGAGGCAATGCCTTATAGGACGAATGAAAGAAAATTTGATCCCAAATTAGTTATCAATTATTTTATTCGGTACTATGAACGATCAAGGGGATATAAAATTTATGATCCCAAGTTAAAAACAATTTTTGAGATGGGAACTACAATATTCTTTTTAGGATATTGAGTTTGATGGGAGAAATAACTTTGTCTTTGAAGATAATTTAAATTCAACAATTCCTATTGAGGAAGACTTGATTCATATCCCAAATAATTTTGACATTGATATGGATATTATTCCTATTATCGATCAAGTTCAAAATCAAGAGCAACAAGAAATTGTTGAAGAAACTCATGAAGAACAAACTCAACAACCTCAAGATCAAGTGCTTTTAAGACGATCCACTAGAGAAAGGAGAATTGCTATATCAAATGATTATATAGTTTTTCTTCAAGAAAATGAGGATAGTGGTAGTATAATGGAAGATGACCCTATGAAGGATACTAATTTTGAAAAGAGGATTTGTGTAAAGAACGAAGAGTATAAATCTATGCAAGACAATAGAGTTTGGGAACTTGTCACATTACCAGAAGGAAAGAAACTTATTCAGGGGCGGAGCCAAGTACAAGTCGGCCCGGGCTGTAGCCCGGGTAGCCTTAAACATCCTGTATGTATTGTATCAATAATGATGGTAAATTACCGTCGTTATTGGACATTTTTCGTCGTTAAAGGCATTGGTGACAGCAAACTATAAAACTAGCCCGGATAGATTTTTTTAATAAAAAATTAGCCCGAGTAGGTTTCAAATCCTGGCTCCGCCCCTGAACTTATTGATTGTAAATGGATTTTTATAACCAAACGGGATTCAAATGGTAATGTTGACAAATATAAGACTCGTTTTGCAGCAAAAGGTTATTCTTAGAAAGAAGGGATTGACTTTAAAGAGACATTTTATCTAGTTTCATCGAAGGACTCTTTTAGGACAATCATGGCATTCGTTGCACAGTTTGATATGGAACTTCACCGAATGGATGTCAAAACATCGTTTCTCAATGAAGACATTGAAGAAACAATCAATATGGTGCAACTAGAAAACTTTGTGTCGAAAGACTCAAAGCATATGGTATGTAAATTGAGAAAATCAATTTATGGGCTCAAACAAACTTCTCGTCAATGGTATCAAAAATTTCATCAAATTATTATCTCATTTAGTTTCGAGGTAAATGTCGTTGATGAATGTGTGTATCAGAAATTTATTGGGAGTAAACATATTTTTTTGATTTTCTATGTTGATGACATACTACTTGCCACAAATAATTTAAGCATATTGTAAGAAACCAAGAGTTTTTTTATCAAAATATTTTGAGATGAAAGATCTTAGCGAAGCTTCTTTTGTAATAGCAATCCAAATACATCGAGATCGTTCTCGAGGTATCCTTGGGTTATCTCAAAGAAACTATATTGATACAGTGCTTAAAAGGTATGGGATGTTTGATAGTAAACCTTTAGATATCCCTATTGTTAAAGGAGATAAATTTAGTCTCAATCAATGCCCAAAAGGAAATCTTTAAATTGAAGAAATGAAATCAATTCCCTATTCTTCGGTTATTGGGAGTTTGATGTATGCTCAAGTATGTACACGTCCTAATATTGCGTATATTGTTGGAGTTTTAGGCAGATATCTTAGTTACGCGGGATTAGATCATTGGAAAGCAGCCAAAAGGGTTATGTGATAGTTAAAGAAAACAAAAGATTGCATGCTCATATATCAGAGGTGAAATAAGTTTGAGATCATTGGGTATTCTGATTCTGATTTTGCGGGATGCCAAGATAGTAGAAGATCGACTTCTGGCTCTATTTATCTATTAGCTGGAGGAGTTATATTCTAGAAGAGTGCTAAACAAACACTTGTACATTCTTCTACCATGTCAGCTGAATTCATAACATGTTATGAGGCATCAAATCATGGTTTATGGTTAAGAAATTTTGTCACAGGGCTACGTATTATGGAAGGAATTGAAAACCACTAAAATTATACTGTGACAACAGATCAACCGCATTATATTCCAATAACAACAGGGGTACAACAAAGTCAAAATTTATTGACATTAGATTTATTGTTGTTAAAGAAAGGGTACAAAGTAGACAATTAATTATATAACATATAGGAACAAACTCCATGTTAGCAGATCCTCTTAAAAAAGGCTTGGTACCCAAATTTTTTCATGAGCACACTGCTCACATGGGTATTTTAGTATTTGAGTATCTTTAGTTTAAGTGGGAGTTTAATTTACATTGTATACACTTATGTTTATCAGTTATGATAATGTATAAATATATTTTGGACAATGATGTTAAAAGTTTGATCTCACTTAAGTAGGACCAATTGAAAATTGACATGAAAAGATCACCGTACATGGAATTTTCATTTCTCACATTTATGATATGATTTGTCAGTTAATTGTATTGATTTATGTGATCATTGTTGGGTCTAGTTGTGATTAAATACAACGATGAGCTCTTTAGTCCTATATTGATATAATTAGCTGATAAAATTGTTTATACAACATATGAATGAGATGTGATAGGATCATCTTAATCAGTAGAGACGGGGTCTGGCTATGGATGAAGGCTTATGAAAAACGGTTTGAAAGAAATCCTTTTAAGGATTTAATTCGCTTTCTATTCTACGCAAACACTTGTAAACACTTAAAACAGATTTAAGGCGAAATTGTTTACTTGGGTTTGAAGCACAAGATGAAATATGAAAAGATGACATAAATGAAAGAACACAGCAGTTTGTTTATGAATGTTTGGAGAAACTCTCCTACGTCACCCCTTCTTCCAACCACCGGAAGGATTCACTATAATATGATTTGAATCAAATACAGTTTACACACACTTAGCTCACTATTGAACATAACACTTTCTGTTCAATTACAAGATGAAGAATATCACTCAGCTAAAGGTGTTTTTGATTCTAGCTCCCTCTTAATTCACACACAGTACAATTAGAAAGCAGCTTCATAATAAGAATATTCAAAGGCTTGAATTTAGTAAGCAAGATGATCGAGATCGGCAAATTCGTAAGGCAGATTGTCCGTTGTCCTTGAGATTTGTTAAATACTGAGCAGGAGTTAACGGTCGAATCTTTTAGAATGATACGTGGCACTCTTCCATTGGAAAGCCTCCATTGCACACAGCAGGTTCTGAGCACAAGGATCGTGGTCGTACATCACTAGTAGTGCGCCGAATATTCCATCAGGGATGTACCTGAAAAACAAGTAATGTGAGGAAAATTCTCTTACGTGGCATTAATTGGTTGAATGCATATAGTTGTTGTACTGATCTTCACTAGAAAGTGGAGCAGTAGTAGGGTACAACTATAGCACGTGGGTAGGTGAATGCTAGCTTTAAGCATACTACTTAAGCTGAGCATTAGACGTATTTTAGTTAGACGGATTGTGAGAATCAGTCTAATGAAATCAAACATCCCCTTCTAATAATAGAGTCTATTAGACCGCCTGGTTTAATAGAATTAGACTTACGTCTAATTACAATAACCATTAGACTAAACGTCTAACTCCACTAAGTTAGACTGCACGTCTAATTCCGGTTCTACCTCAGACTTGTCTGAAGGAGTTAGACTCATGTCTAACTTTCACTTAATTTAGACTACACGTCTAATTATCCAATAACCATTAGACTGCACGTCTAACTTCACTGAGTTAGACTGCACGTCTAATTCCGGTTCTACCTTAGACTTGTCTGAAGGAGTTAGACTCACGTCTAACTTTCACTTAATTAGGTTACACGTCTAATTATCTAATAACCATTAGACTGCACGTCTAACTCCACTGAGTTAGACTGTACGTCTAATTCCGGTTCTACCTCAGACTTGTCTGAAGGAGTTAGACTCACGTCTAACTTTCACAATCTATTAGACTGCACGTCTAACTCCACTGAGTTAGACTGCACGTCTAATTCCGCACATATTAGACTATCCGTCTAATTGCAAATATATTAGACTACACGTCTAACTACGCTAAGTTAGATTGCACGTCTAATTCCGTGTACATTAGACATGCGTCTAATTGCAATTATATTAGACTGCACGTCTAACTCCGTTGAGTTAGATTGCACATCTAATTCGGAATATCTATTAGACCATATGTCTAATTCGATGCATTCATTAGACTATACGTCTAACTCCGTTGAGTTAGACTACACGTCTAATTCCATGTATTCATTAGACTATACGTCTAACTCCGTTGAGTTAGACTGTACGTCTAACTCCGTTGAGTTAGACTGTACGTCTAATTCTATGCATTCATTAGACTACACATCTAACTCCGTTGAGTTAGACTGTACGTTTAATTCTATGTATCTAATGTCAAAATCGGTCTAATGACCCTCATTAGAGCCAAGTCTTATGTAATATGATTTCAATACACCTGTATCAAAACTCATAAGTCATTTCATCATCAAAATCTCAATGGTTAAATTATTTAAACACTTAGTCAAACTAATTTGACCCAACAAGATGACACAAAACTTCGGGCGCATTATGGTTGTTACATTTATTTTAGGTAATAAATGATCCAGTGAGAAATTGTTAGAATTTATGGATCACTATTATAATAAATAATTGTGCAAATGCCATCTTCCATTAAGTCAAAATAATGTGATCTAATGTGAAATCAAGTTTATAGGCTTATGGGTGTATTTGTCATGAATATAAAATGAGGATACATGAGTGAACTTTCTAATTTTATGAAAGGGCTAAATTAGAAATGTTCAAACCAAAATAACTAACATTATGGTTATTTTGTAACGGTATGGTCCCCAATTGATGTACGATTTATTTTTTCTCTTTGTGTCCCTATCAACAAAGAGAGAAAAACAATTTGACGTACTCATTTTTGAGTTATGGAGCCTACACTTATAATAAACTCTACAATTGTTAATTAGAGTTTATTGGATTTATATTTTGTTTTGGGCTTGGGCCTAACCAAGAGTTATTTAGGTTTTATTACCTGAATGTTTACCCTATAAATATGTGATTATTAGGGGTTTATAGAAGTCAGTCATAATTCTATATAGATAAAGTGTGAGGCAAAAACTCTATATTTCTTCTTCTTATTCATAGTGAAATCTGGTGGCGGGTGAAATGGACATAGCTCAATTTGAGTGAACCACTATAAATATGTGTTTTCTTGTGTTCTTCTTTCTTGCATTTTTAAAGATTGTTTCAAACAGGTCAGATTTGAGAAATACAAATTTTAACTCTCATCAATTCGAAGATCCATCCCATTTTCAAAGGAAGAGAAGATTTCTATTCTAAATAAAGAGAAATGAGTACAGGTACGCTTCTACTAATCGTAATTTTAATTTTTCACACATATTATTAGGATTTAATTTAGATAAATCTAACGTGATATGATTACTTACGCGATTTGTAGAAGAACCTAAGAAGATGCCCTAACCAAATCCTAATGCAAATGGACGCCCTTCCTCTAAAATCAAAGATATGAGAACTTAAGAAAATCCTGCTATCTGATGTCCTCTCTAGAGTTATAACTTCTCTCACGCCTCGTGCTTATGATCCTCTAGGGAGCCGTTTATATTGGGGTTACCGTGGGCTCGGGCCTCGGCAATCAACATATCAGAAATTGAATCTTTCCGAAGAGGGCTCATGTCAGTTCATGTTAGGCAGCCTCAGGGAGAGAGAGGAACATATATATGAAGAAGAAAAAGGGAAATATGTGCATCAATGCATGCATGTGTTCGCTGATTTGGTCCAACAATTCAGAGGCTAAAGTTTTCCAAAGAAGCTCATGTCGATTATGATAGAGGGAGTCGGGGAGATAGGAAGGGACTGGAGCAGGAAAGAGGAAAGCGCTTGGTATTTGGAGTCGGGCAACTCGTAGTGGGTGAGAAGGGCCCTTACTCTTGATCTGGGATCTTTTTTGGGGGTCTGTGTGCTTTCATTATGCACTTGCCCCGTTTGGTATATGTGACACATTTCTTTTCCTTTCAACCTGTAAAACAAACACAATTATGTTAATAGATAAACTTTATTTTAAAGTCATTTAATTTATTTGATTTATTTGTACTATGTTTATAAATTGTAATTATAAATATATGGTATAAAATATGAATGTCTACAATCGTTTCTATTTCTTTAGTTCCCTTCCACCCAGTGGGTCGAATTATTTTCACTAAGATCGATTGTCGAAAATAATATTCCAATAACATGCTAAGATTCCCCAAAACAGTAATTGAAAATGAAACGTTGAAATTGTTGGAGGTTAAGATCTCAATTCAACTTGTTGCAGAAAAGCATGAGTTCTCTTAGTCCAAATTATTTTGCAATTCTTTTTCATTTTTAAATATTTAAGGATGTATATTCTAAACCTTCTCAATAGGTTCAACTTTACGTTTCAAGGTTTTAATAGCGAATTCATAGTAAACAGAAATATGATAAATGATGACTTTTCATTAAAGATAAAATCATAAATATTATGTTTTGAATTATTCAAACATTTAAATTTTGATGTTATATAAGAGCTTGGAGAAGTTGAATTATGGGTCTTATTTTATATTGTGGCTTCTATAAAATTGTCTTTTATTCTTTTGGGAACGTCTTCTTATATATATATAATGATGCTTAACTTTTAAAGTGTCCGGAATGCCGGGTCGAGAGTAAATGGATATTTGGATATATGTGAGAGTAAATGGATATTTGGTTCGAATTGTGGGTTGACCCGCCCATAAACTTAAAACGGTTAAAAATAAAATTAAAAATGCTATAGGTATGGTTCGAACTTGCAACCTAACAAAACAAGTACAATCTTTTAACCAACTAGGCTAATAACACTTTATATTTTAAATTCAACAGAAACTTTGATAAACGCGTGACATTTTAACAATATAAGTTCAACTTTTTAATTAACTAATCTATATATATAATGATGCTTAATTTTTAAAGTGTCCGAATTGCCGGGTCGAGAGCTGTGGTTAATTTGGATATATGTGAGAGTAAATGGATATTTGGGTCGGATTGTGGGTTGACCCGCCCATAAATTTAAAACGGTTAAAAATAAAATTAAAAATGCTATAGGTTTGGTTCGAACTTGCAACATAACAAAACAAGTACAACCTTTTAATCACTAGTCTAATAACATTTTATATTTTAAATTCAACCCAAAATTTAATAAACGCGTGACATTTTAACAATATAAGTTCAACTTTTTAACTAACTAATCTATATATATATAATGATGCTTAATTTTTAAAGTGTCCGAATTGCCGGGTCGAGAGCTGTGGTTAATTTGGATATATGTGAGAGTAAATGGATATTTGGGTCGGATTGTGGGTTGACCCGCCCATAAATTTAAAACGGTTAAAAATAAAATTAAAAATGCTATAAGTTTGGTTCGAACTTGCAACATAACAAAACAAGTACAACCTTTTAATCACTAGTCTAATAACATTTTATATTTTAAATTCAACCCAAAATTTAATAAACGCGTGACATTTTAACAATATAAGTTCAACTTTTTAACTAACTAATCTATATATATATAATGATGCTTAATTTTTAAAGTGTCCGGATTGCCGGGTCGAGAGTTGTGGTTAATTTAGATATATATGAGAGTAAATGGATATTTGGGTCGGATTGTGGGTTGACCCGCCCATAAACTTAAAATGGTTAAAAATAAAATTAAAAATGCTATAGGTATGGTTCGAACTTACAACCTAACAAAACAAGTAGAACCTTTTAACCACTAGGCTAATAAGAATTTATATTTTAAATTCAACCCAAAATTTTATAAACGCGTGACATTTTAACAATATAAGTTTAACTTTTAAACTAACTAATCTATATATATAATGATGTTTAATTTTTAAAGTGTCCGGATTGCCGGGTCGAGAGTTGTGGTTAATTTGGATATATGTGAGAGTAATGGATATTTGGGTCGGATTGTGGATCGATCCGCCCTTAAACTTATAACGGTTAAAAATAAAATTAAAAATGCTATAGGTATTGTTCGATTTTGCATCTAACAAAACAAACACAATCTTTTAACTAACTAGTCTAATAACAATTTATATTTTAAATTCAAACCAAAATTTGATAAACGCGTGACATTTTAACAATATAAGTTCAACTTTTTAACTAATTAATCTATATATATATATAATGGATATTTGGGTCGGATTGTGGGTTGACCCGCTCTTAAACTTAAAACTGTTAAAAATAAAATTAAAAATGCTATAGGTATGGTTCGAACTTGCAACCTAACAAAACAAGTACAATCTTTTAACCAACTAGGCTAATAACACTTTATATTTTAAATTTAACCTAAAATTTGATAAACGCGTGACATTTTTACAATATAAGTATAAATTTTTAACTAACTAATCTATATATATATATAATGATGTTTAATTTTTAAAGTGTCTGGATTGCCAGGTCGAGAACTGTGGTTAATTTGGATATATGTGAGAGTGAATGAATATTTGGGTCGGATTATGCGTTGACCCGCCCATAAAAATTTTACCGTAATATTTTTTTCACGACTTTTTATATTATTACTCGTGCAAATACACGTGATACATGCTAGTTTCAATTAATAATTTACTATAGAAATGGTTTTTATATCTAGTTTTGGGAACATATGAGATGAAAATTATTAATTAAACAACTTTCATCAAATCACATTGAATTGATTTGTTTTTCAAAATTATTTATTTTATCCAAATTTATTCTTGGAAGGCTAAAATTTTCAACCATAAATAGAAACATTCTAAATGGAAATGAACTTAAAATTTTTCATTTTTTTTTAAATAAGGCTGAGTTATTAATATTAATTTTTATCACAATATAAATTGGATTTTTAGATAGAGTTTTGAAATATATTTTCTTGATTTCACCCTGCAAATAAAATAAAAAAGAAAAGAGGAATATTGTCATTGGTTTTAGCATGTGAGAGAAAGTCATGACATAAATATTAAAAAAAGAAATCTTAATCGTGATAATGTTTGAATGGTAAATAACTAATCTCATAGAGGACAATCAATATAACATAATAAATATAGTTGGTGACAATAATATAAAAAAGGATCGTGACAGTACTACCATAAATCATTATAATAATAATAAAAATTATAATAATTATTAAACAAAGAAAACATTCACGGATATCCCCTTCTAATTTAATTATTACTTTAGTCTATTTTATATTTTATAATGTGAGTTAAAAAAAAAAAAAAATCTTTTTCTTTTTTTTTCTTTCCTTCTTTTCATATTGATGATGGCTTCTTGACAAACAAAAGAGTGGGTTCACAACATTGATTTATTTTGTAATATTTATTTGACATAAATTTATTGATGCATTTACTATGTTTATTTTAACTTGAGAAAATTATCTTATCGCTTAACTAAATTCTTTATTCGAGAAGGCTATACATCGCCTTGTTTTCACAACATTGATTTATTTTTCTTATTAATAAAAGTTTTATCCTTTTATAAAAAAAAAACAACTATGTATTGTCATAACCTTTCATTTTAATATTGTGTTTTCAATTAAATTAGTATGACACCTCATGTTATTAGTAGTTAGTAATTTGATAGTAGAATCAAAGATGGCATAAAATATAATGAATATTTTTAGAAATAAAATCATTTGTATAATTGAAAAAAAAATAACAATAGTACTATCTTTCAATAAATAGTGGATAAAATAAGAGTAGTACACATTCACATGTACATTTTACACTAGATAAATGTATATAAATAAATAAAAATGATTCCAATACTTTTTTTACCATCTCTATGTCTATTGTGTGTGTAGTAGAACAAAATAAATGGCTAAGGCTTTGACCTAATAATAGAAATGAAAACAAACAAAATAAACATATTCTCATACACGTGAGAATATTTTGGAGCTAATATGAGTAAAGTTGTGGCCTCCATTATTTCCCAAGAGGTTTCATTTTATTTTTCTTTCTTTTTTTTACTAATTCATTAACCTTTATATATTATTGTTTTTGTATGCATTAATAATTTAATGATAATACTGATATTTCATGTACGATTCTTTTTTAAAACCCATATTGAATTCATATGTATTGAAAGTAAATTGTCTTGCTTGCTTGCTTTTGAGTTCAATTAGTTAAGGTGTTAAAAAATACCCAAATATCATAGTATTGGGTTCCGTGGAAAGCTTGAGATTCGAGAAATATAATACCGGTTTGCGTGTTAAGAATTTTCAATTAAAATAAAGTATTATTTTTTTTAAAAGAAGTCACTGATTCTTGACAATTTTTTAAAACTAATAAAAATAATTAATTTCGGGGTTTAATTTTTAAATAATCCGGGGATTTATGATAACCAAATCACAGTTTGATTTTTAGAAAATACTTTAGTTTAAATTAATGAAATATATTTAATTTAAAAGATTATTTATTTTGAAACAGAGTCGCCAATTGATTTTTTTTTAAATGAACAAAAATTGGCATATGTATATAAACGTATTGACTAAAGTTTCTTTTAGTTCGTAGTTTCGTGATACTCGGGAAATGGCTTTTGCGCTTAATCCTCCGTACCCATTTTAAAAACGATTTCTACTTATAAACTTGACTTTTAAAAATTAGTTGTATAATGTTTGAGTTTTAACTGTTTATTCTTCCGGTCCTAGTCATGTTTATAGGCTTATCGTTAATTTAAGTATTGAAACATAAATATTTAAATCCTGGTACCTATTGCGGATGATAAATAGGGAAGAAATATCTGAAGAATATCAGTCATTTTTAAAGGCATTAGGGTTTAGAAATAAACATCAAATAAGCCTTTGAAGTATTTTGTGGAAATATCTCAAAATAATTACAATGCATTTTCTAAATTTTTGGAATTTTTAGAAAATGAATTGAAGTCCTAAAATTATAAAAATATTTTTGAATTTTTAAAAGTGGAACCAAATAGTCCTAAGGACCGAAGTCCTAAGGTTTGAATCCAATTTGATCGGCCGGGGTCTTGAGACCCTCGGTCGAGGCTCGGGAGCTCTCGGTCTGAGTACCTCAGTTCCTCGGTCTAAGTGCTAAAGACTCGATCATTGGCTGGGATTTACCAGTCTAGGTGTAAAAGCCTATCGGTCATGGACTAGCCTTCGGCTAGGTTTCTTGGTCGAGGTGTATAATCCTCTCGGTCTGGGGCTAATTCTGGGTTAAGTCCCTCGGTCTTGGGTTAGGTATACATAGTCCCAATGTCTAGGAGTCTCGGTCCTAGAGTTAGAACTCTCGATCCTAGGTCCCAATGTTAGAACTCTCGGTCCTAATGTTAGAACTCTCAGTCCTAGGTCTAAGAGTCATGGTCCCAAGGTTAGAACTCTCGGTCCAAACTGGGGATTCTCGGTCGGATCTCTCGGTCCTAGCCTAACAAGCCTCGATCCTCAAGAACACAAGGATCTATTTTTTTTGAAATTTGTTTTTTTAGATCTCATTATTTAATCCAAGATATTTGGTAGCTTCACAAAGCTCCCAGGAACATGTTGATCATCATCTCAAGGTATCGATCGACCTGAATGTTGATCAATTTGTTCAAAATAGTTTGTGATCAAAATTTGAGTTTGATTTTAAAGTTGTTTTGAAGTGAAAGGAGATATCCAATAGCTATCACATATACTTGATTGGTACCAAAACAAGTATATTGGCTGTTTGTTTTGAGCAATTTAAGAACTCAAAATTTTCATTTATTTTGAAAATTTTGATTTAGATCAAACATTATCGGCATAGATCAAACATAATCCAAATAGTGCCCAACATGTTTACAATCATGTTGTGAAGCTTTCTAGGCTGTGATTCAAAAATAATTCACCCAAGAATAGCAAAGCTGTTTTTTTATTTTGAAAATTTGAATTTGAATTTTTTTTATTAGATCGATTGATCAATTCTATCCTATCCATATAGTTTCTAAATGATTCTAGGAATAATTAAATCCATAAAACCCTATAAAGAACAAGCATACAAGCTTTTGCAATTTGAAATATAAAAATTTCAAAGAGTTAAATGCTGAATAGTCCCTGAATGTTTGGATATTAGACTACTTGGTCCCTGAACCAAAATAATAGAACCCGTTAGTCCCTGCCGTCCAAAACTGTTAGTCAAAAGCCTTTTGACTGTTAAATAATGACCATTTTGCCCTTACCTTTTTTTAAATTAAAAACAAATTAAATTAAATTAAACCCTAACCTAAATCTAATCTAACCTAAATCCACAGTCGCTCAGTCGAGATCGCACAAAGAAAACTACCTTCTTCAATCAATATCCCCTCCGCCGGAGAGGAGCCCTTCAGTCGCCGGTGGTTCGTAGGAGCGTCGAATGTCTAATCTGAGATGAAGAAAACCAACTTCATTACTTTCTTCTTTTTCTTTTTCTTCATCACCACCTACGTTCATGCTGAGAATGTGAGAATGTAACACCAGTAGACCCATCTCTCTCCTTCGAAAATCCTCGACTCCGAAATGCATACATTGCTTTGCAAGCTTTGAAGCTCGTCATTCTCTCAGATCCTCTCAATCTCACAGCCAACTGGGTTGGATCTAACATCTGTACATACACCGATGTATACTGTGCACCGCCTTTAGACAATCCTTCCATAAGAACAATCGTCGGAATCGATCTCAACCATGGTGACATTGTCGGTTATCTACCGAACGAGCTTGGATTACTTACAGATCTTGCATTCTTTCATATTAACACCAATCGTTCTCTTGCCTCAGTCGCCCAGTCGAGGTCGCCCAGGTCGTCGTCAATCGCTTGCACTGTGGATTCGTCTTCAAATCCCGATTTGGGAGAAGGGGTTCGACTGGCTTCGACGAGAGATCTCTTTGGTTTGTTTGATTTTAAATCCCGATCGCTTGCACTGTGGTTATGTTATATTAGATTTAAGTTATGTTTTAATTTAATTTAATTTGTTTTTAATTTAAAAAAAAGGTAAGGGCAAAATGGTCATTATTTAACAGTCAAAAGGTTTTAACTAACAGTTTTGGACGGTAGAGACTAACGGGTTCTATTATTTTGGTTCAGGGACCAAGTAGTCTAATATCCAAACTTTCAGGGACTATTCAGCATTTAACTCAATTTCAAATTATAAATATGAATTACATAGTGATTAGAATCATACCAAGAATGAGAAAATATTCCTTGGACCTTAGGGAAGCTTTTGGGATGTAGGGATCAAAGCTTTAAGGTTAATGGCAGATTTCTGTAATCTTCCGATTTGAACATGAAGATTTGATTCACTACTTTCAGAATTACTTAGGGAAGTTATTTATATCTTATCTAAGTCGGTTGATGGTTTCAAGTGGCCTAAATCGACCAAAAGTCATTAATGGCTTTTGACTATTCTTGGTTGAAGTCGTCGGAATAGGGATGATTCATTCCTATTTTGATAGGGAGAAATGATCACCATCGTAGGGTGATCATTCCAGGCTTTAAATGAGCTAAAATGGTGGACTAACGAAAGAGTTCCAAAAAGAGAAGATCAACACGGATATTCATCCTTATCCTTGCGAAATCGCGATGAGGAAGACGATCAGAGGCTAAAAACAATGTTGTTTCATGTGCGTCTGGGTGTTTCATGTGCGTCTGGCATTTTGACAGCGTCTGGACGTTCTGTTAGCGTTCTAGCTAATGGGGTTAACGTCTAGTTAGTTGTTCTGTTGCGACCCAGGCACACACTACTTCCGCTACAACAGGCTACGCGGAGTTCTCTAGTGTGTTGAATGAAATTCCAGTGTCCATCCGTTGGACGCAGTTCTTGCTACAACTTTTCCTTCTATTTTCGGCTACACCCGATTAAAAATATAATTTTTATTTAAAACCTTAAGGGTTTGTTTGAAATTGATTTTTCTTTCACCCTTTTTGATTTAATTTTGATCTTTTTAAATACACAAAATATTAAAATAAATATGGTAAATATTTTACCAATTTAATTTTTATTTATTTTTAGGATTAAATAAATAAATATTTTTAGATGAAATCGATACAACAAACCATTCTAAATTATTTATTTTTGTTCCCTATTTTTTCTAAAATTATATTTAGATAAATGAATAAAACATTTATCTTAAATAATTTGATTTTTATCATTTTGACCATTTTTCTTAATTAATTAAGCTTTAATTATCACAATAATTAGCCTAATTAATTGTTTTAATTATTTTTTGGTTAGGAGGTTAATTATTTTAATTTTATTTATATAAAATTAAGTCAAAATAATTATTTTAATATTATAAATTGGGATGTAGATTTTTAGTGCTTACACACATGAAGTCTCTCTTTGGAAAAAGTTAGAGTCGATATCCGAGAAGGGTTCTTCTAGGAACAAGGTGATAATAATTCAACGACTCATGAACTTGAAGTACAAAGCTAGTGGGGGAGTATGGAAGAGCACGTTAGCAAGTTCATTGGGTTGGTTAATTAGATGATATTGATGGAGTTAACTCTTGATGATGAGCTACAAACTATATTACTTCTTAGCTCGGTACTGGACAATTGAGAAACATTAGTTAGTTCATTAAACAATTTACAAAGAAATGGTATTATAACCATGGAAATGATTATATATAATTTTTAAATAAAGAGGTTAGAACAAGGGATAAAGGTGAACCAACTTCAGAAGTCCTAATAGGTGAAAATTCAGAATCGCGTAGAAGGAGTAAGAACATATCTCCACGTGACATAATGGAAAGGAATGACTCAAACAAAAGATGATCAAAGTCTCGTGGTGGCCTTCAGTGTTATCATTGTAAAAAACTGGGGCACATGATGAGAGAATGTCAAATATGGAAGTGAAAACAAAATGAAGGGCAAAAGGGTGGAAAAGAAACCAATGTGGTTTTAGAGATAAACACCACTATCGTGTGTGAGGATGGTTATATTAATCTCATAAGTCAAAATAGTGACGGGAAAATTGATTAAAATGCTTCTCTCACGTTACTTCTCGTGATGATTTTTTGTCTACATACTCGAGAGGAGATTTTGGCAAACTCGAAATGTGTAATGACGGTTCATTGAAGATAGTGAGTATTAGCGACATTTGCTTAGAGACTATTGTCGGCTGCAAATTGATACTCAAATAAGTGAGGCAATTCTAGAATTTCACCTCAAAACAGGCAAACTCGACAATGAGGGGTTCGAGAATTATTTTGGTAAAGGTAAGTGTAAACTGACCAAAGGTTTGCTCGTGATGACTAGAGGAATGAAGACAAACACGTTGTATGTAACGCAATCCAAATTATACAATAAAGATATTAACTTAATCCAAAAATATGTGGATATTGATTTGTGGCAGAAGAGACTTGGTCATATCAATGAAAAAAGACTTCAAGCTCTCGCTAGAAAACAATTTCTTCCTGATTTGCAAGGTACGTCTTTGAAAACCTATGATGTTTGCTTAGTTGTAAGAACACATAGAGTACACTACCTCCGCATAAAAAATCAAATGTTCTTGATTTGTTCATATTGATGTTTTTTTATGCAAGAAAAATCTCTCGGTGGAGCACATTACTTCGTAATATTTATTGATGATTACTCTAGAAATATTTAGTTTTATGCTCTAAAAATAAAAGATTAGGTTCTTGAAATATTTAAATATTTCCATGCTAGAGTTGAGAGAGAAACTAATATAAATTTGCGATGCGTGAAGTTAGACAACATCGGTGAATACGAGGCCGTTTAAATACAGTTGTAAATATCACGACATCATATTAGAAAAAACACCTTCAAACACACCTCAGCACAATGGTATGGATAAAGAATGAACCAAACGATTGAACAAAGTGTGCAATGCATGTCGTCTTATTCGAAGTAACCCAAGTCCTTTTTAGGGGAGGCATCGAGAACTGTAGTTGACCATATAAACCTTTCTCAATATTGAACAGTGACGTTTTGAATAGGGTTTGGATAGGAAAAAATGTCTCTTACAAGAATTCGAGAGTCTTTGCTAGTAGGGTTTTCGTTCATATCCTAAAGATGAAAGATCGAAGATTGACGATAATGTGAAATAGTGAGTCTTCATGGGGTACAGTCACAAAGAGTTCGGATACAGGTTATGGGTTCGATGACAAAGAAAATCATGAGAAGTAGAGATGTATTGTTAATTTCTTGAATACCAAGTTACATGTGATAGTGATAAGGTTGAAGAAGCTAGTTCATTTGTTAAAATTTCTATTAGTTTGGATGAAACTCCACATACAAGAAGTTTCATCATAGGGGAGACACTCATGAATGAGACAATGATGGTGTTAATGCCGACAAGCCAATTGAACACATTGAGAAAGAAACTACAATGCCGCCAATTGAACAACCTTTAGGAAGATCTAATAGAGATCACCAAACCTATATTATATATCCTTCGAATGAGTATATATTTCTCACGGATGGAGGAGAACCAAAAACTTACCAAAAAGAAGTCTATGATAGAAATCAATAGAGATGGGGTCTAACTGTTGATAATAACTTCGGATAAATGAATTAGTAGAAATCTTGTTAGGGATTAATATCTCTTTCTATTCTTCGCAAACCTTTACAAATTCTTGAAATTGATTCAAGTGCGGAACTGTTTGTTTGAGTTTGAAGCTTTGAACCAATGAAAGATGAATGGAAGAAAGTAAAGAACACAACAAGTTGTTTATGGATGTTCGGAGATAACTCTCCTACGTCACCCTTTCTTTCACAACCGGAAGGATTTCACTATACTTCTTGAATCAAATACAGTTCACTGAATAGCTAACACTCTGTTGAACAGAACATATTATGTTCAACTTACAATATGGTTAAGAATATCTTTCAGCTAAAACAGTGTTTTGATTCTCTCTCTTGAACCTGAATATGATGTACAATCAGTAAGTGAAAGAGCAGATTCGTAAGATTGTAAAAATGAGTAGAGTAACCGGTGATTCGACGTTGTCCTTGAGAATCTATTTGTAGTAGAAGGACACCAACGGTCGAATCTTCTTCCTCGACACGTGGCAAGCGCCCATAGGATGGCCGCCTAAAGGACAAAGTACAGTAGACTATGTGCTTTTGGAACGTGGTCTTACTGAACGGTAGAGCGCGGGATATCCTTCTGTAACTTTCATGTACTGAACAAGTAGTGGGAGGAATATTTGCGTACGTGGAGTTCATTTATTTTATGCAAGTAGCTGGCGTACTGGTCTGTAAGAGAAAGTGGAGAAGGAGTAGCGTACAACTAGTTGATTGTGGGTAGACGTATGCTAACTTCAGACGACTACTGAAGCGAGGCAATAGACATGCTCCATTAGACTGCCAAGTCTAAGGGAGTTAGACTCCAACATCTAACAGCGAGTTCCATTAGACTTACCACGTCTAATGGAGTTAGACTACAACGTCTAACTACGCATCCCATTAGACTTCCCACGTCTAATGGAGTTAACGTCTAACTTCATATCCCTTCAGACTAATCTGAAGGAGTTAAACACTCACGCCTAACTACGTGTCTGTTAGACTGACACGTCTAACTACTTATCTATTAGACTGGCACGTCTAACTACGTATCTGTTAGACTGGCACATCTAACTACGTATTTGTTAGACTGGCATGTCTAACTACGTATCTGTTAGACTGGCACGTCTAACTACGTATCACGTCTAATTAGCCTTCTTAGACCACGTCTAAGTTTTCCAAATCTGATACACCTGCATAGAAACAATTAAACGACTAAGCTTCTTTTAATCATATAGTTAAGTTTAACTCATACATCATCAAAATAACGTTAATCAAATAAAATTTGACCCAACAACTTACCAAAAAAAGCAGTCGAAGTTAATGACAAAACGAGTGGTTGACATCCATGCAAGAAGAGATGCAATCCTTACATGATAACTACACGTACGACTTAGTAAAATACCTCAAGGAAAGAAAGAACTCATGAATAAGTGAATGTACATGAAGACCGAAAATAATAGTTCACAACTTAGGTTCAAGGATTAGTTAGTTGTGAAGGGTTTTGGTAAGAAATGGATCAACTATAAAGAAATTTTCTCTCCAGTTGTAACGAATTGCTCAATTCGAGTTGCACTAGGGTTGGTTGCATGTCTAAACCTAGAGGTAGAACAACTTGATGTGAAAACTACTTTTCTTCAGGGTGAATTAGAGAAGAGATTTATATAGAGGAAACCGGGAGATTTAAAGTCAGAGGTAAAGAACAACTTTGTGCAAGTTAAAAAGAGCTTGTACTGACTCAAGCAAGATCTAAGGTAGTAGTACAAGAAATTTGACTCATTCATGATGAGTCATTGATATAGTAAGACTATATCATATCATTGCGTGTTTATTAAAATGTACTCATATGACGACTCTAATCCGGAAAAAGAACATTGGAAAGTAATCAAGTGGATACTGAGGTATTTGAAAGATTATAAGTATTACACTATTATGGGTAATAAGTGAGCATATTAATCAAATTGATCCAATAATACCCTACTAAAATAAAATTAATATACGAAATCTAAAAAGTGATGAGAATATTTGATTTAAATAGAAAATTTATATATTTAAAATTATATAGTTGAAGAAATATTAGGTTAATGAAACATAAAAAGTTAAATTAATTAGTTTTAAATAATTAGAGTCTAATTATATAAATAAAGAAAATATGAAAGTCT
The DNA here is from genome assembly GCF_907164915.1 of Impatiens glandulifera. Taxonomy (NCBI): domain Eukaryota; kingdom Viridiplantae; phylum Streptophyta; class Magnoliopsida; order Ericales; family Balsaminaceae; genus Impatiens; species Impatiens glandulifera. The sequence goes on along the minus strand of NC_061862.1, from coordinate 113,305,289 downwards.
AGTTTAGTGAACTTTAGTCTTATTTTGTGAAAATATAGGAGAAAAAGACACAAAATATGAAAATAAGAAAAATAAATTACAAAACATTTTTGCTAAAAAACAAATTATCAAATGAATAGACACTCGAGAAGACGATTATTGAATATTAATGCCTGGGAGAATAAATAATACACTAATATCTAAATGAATGGCTTGCTATATTAGATTAGTGTGTTATAGGGAAGAAATCTACTAAGTACTACAATTGTGACAAGGAGGGTACATTAAGCGAGATTGTACAAATTTGAGTAATGACGGGAAGAAAAGCGGAGAAGCGACGGTTGTTCAAAGGGTCGAGAATGGGTACGAAAGTGTGGATGTTCTTGTTGTCTCCACTAATTAGTTCGATAAGCATTGAATTATATATTATGGGTGTTCATTTCATATGACACCTAATGAGAGTTAGTTTGAGACATATGAGAAGACTTCGGTGAGAGAGGTTTTGTTAGATAACAACTAGTCTTGCAGGATAATGGGGATCAGAATAGTGCATTTGAAGAAACATAATAAAATCGAGAGGGTATTGACGAACATACGACACGTCCCTGACCTTCGGAGGAATTTAATCTCTCTCGGCTCACTAGACCAACTTGGTTTTGCATGAAAGGGAGAGAAGAACATATTGAGGGTCACAAAGGGGTCGCTAGTGGTAATGAGAGGCGTACGAGAGAATTGTCTTTACGTCTTTCAAAGAAGCACCTTAGTTGGTAATATGGCGGAAGTGGCGGAGCCTCGAGATGTATCACCATTAGTCTAAGGCATAAGAGATTGGGCATGTGAGTGAGAGAGGTTCGAAGGGGTTGAGTAAGAGAGTTTATTTTGGCAAGGAGAAACTTGATGATTTAGAGTTTTGTGAGAACTGCATATACGATAAAGCTACGACGGTGAATCTTGGACGGTCGGTTGAGGTGACTCAAGAGATGCCCAGTTATGTTCACTCAGACTTGTGGGGTGGGCAAGGATTGCAACTCTAGGTGGAGGTCTGTACTTTATCACCTACGTCGATGATTGTTCGCACAAGGTTTGGGTATACATCTTGAAGCATAAGGATGAGACTAAGTTCAAGGAGTGGAAAAAGTTGGTAGAGACTCCAACTAGGATAAAGGTTAAAAAGCTCCAAACAGATAACATATTTGAGTACCTAGGTGAGGAGTTCAATTAGTTTATTAAAGAATAAGGGATGGTTCATCATAAAACTATCCAACAGACACTACAATTGAATGGCTTGGCGGAGTGAATGAACAGAATGTTACTTGAGCGTGTCAGTGTATGTTGTTCGAGGCTGGTCTACCGAAGAAGTTTTGGGGTGAGATGGTTAACGCTATGACTTATCTTATCAATCGTTGTCCATCAACTGCATTGGAATGCAAGACACTAGAAGAAGTTTGAAATGATGCTCCACAAAAACTCGACAGCCTGAAGGTATTTAGGTGTGTGGCTTACATGCACTAATGGGATGGAAAGCTTGATCCGAGAGTGAAGAAGTGTATGTTCGTTGGATACCCTAAGGGAGTAAAAGGTTGGAAACTGTTTTACAAGGATGGAAAGATGACCAAGTGCATCATTAGTCGTGACGTAGTCTTTAGGGAAACCGAATTCTATTATGGAGCAACACAGTCAATTGAAACTAGCGAAGTCGCTAGAGAAAGGACCGAATTTAAGGTGGAGTTCATATGAAGGATTACTAAAGAATTGTTAGACACGGGGGATGCTAATGAAGAGGATGAAATAGACGGTCAGGTAGAAGAGGAAGGTACGGATCTGAAAGAGAACCTTAACTTCAACTAGTTAACACCAGATACAGATTATAGGACAACCCGAGCTCTAAAGAGATTTGGCTACCTGATTTAGTAGATTTTGCATTCCTTGTAAAAGATGAGGTACAAGATTAAGAGACGAGATCATTATGAGAAGCGATTGAGAGAACTGAATGGAAGCGTGTTATGGCGAAGGAGATGGTATTTCTTGATAAAATCGAGACGTGATAATTGGTGGACAAACTCAAGAATTAGTGGGTGATTGGTTCAAAGTGGGTTTCAAGTATAAAGAATGTATAGAGGGTAGTAACAAGTCGAGGTTTAAGGCGAGATTGGTAGTTAAGGGCTTTCCACAACGCGAAGGGAACGACTTTAATGAGATATAATCCCCGGTAGTGAAGCACACATCCATTCATGTGTTGTTCGCTTTAGTGAATCAATTTGACTTGGAGCTCGAGTAAATAGACGTGAAGACGAAATTTCTTTATGAGAACTTGGAAGAGAAGATCTTCATGACGCAACTCGAGGGGTTCATCAAACCCAGTGATAAAGGCAATGTATGTCTCCTTAAACGCTCACTATATTGTATAAAACAATCCCCAAGACAAGTATTTGTGCTTTGATGAGTTCATAGTTTATAACGATTTCGTGAAGAGAAATTTTGATAGTTGTGTCTCTGTCAAGTGAGTTGATGGTTGAGGGGTCTTCCTATTATTATACGTGGATGATATATTGATCACATCGAGAAACAAGGAAGAGGTTCACAAGGTCAAGAGTTTGTTAGGGAGTGAGTTCGAGATGAAGGATATGAGACTAAGAAAGAAAATTTTGGGGATGGTGATTAAGTGGGATGGGAGAAAAGCTCCATGTTCATACCTCAAAGCGACTACCTTCAAAAAGTGGTCTCCAAGTTCAAGATGTCTGACACTAAGGCGGTTCAAACGCCATTAGTTACTCATTTTAAGCTCTCATCAAAAATATCATAGAATACAAGGAGGAAAAGGTGAGAATGGCAAACACCCCATATGTGAATGTCATCGAGAGACTAATGTATGCAATGGTATGTAAGAAACCCGATCTTTGTTATGCGGTTAGTATTGTTAGTTACTTTATGGAGAACCCAGAGAAAGAACATTGGGAGGCGACGAAGTGGATTCTCCGTTACATTGGGGGATCCTTAGATTTCGGTCTTTATTTTAAACGGACGAGTGTAGGTGATGATAAATTGAGAGGACATGTTGATGTTAATTTTGTATGTGACTTGGACAAGAGAAGGTTCATAACGAGATATGTGTTTACCCTATTTGGATGGTCGATAAGTTTGAAGGAATAATACAATCCGTAGTTTCTCTTTCAACAACGGAGGCCAAGTATATCGTTATGATGGAGGGCGTCAAGGAGGAAATTTGGTTGAAGGCTCTTGTGGTTCAATTTGGGGTGAAGAACAATAAAGTGGAGTTGTTTTTCAATAACCAAAGCGTCAAACACTTGTCCAAAATCTCGATATTTCACAAGTGCATAAAGCACATTAACATTCAACTTCACTACATTCGAGATGTCATAGCGAGTGGAGCGGTAGTTATGGAGAAGGTTCATAGATATTAAAATCCCAAAAATATAGCCACGAAGGTGGTGACGAGAATTAAGTTTTGGAAATGTTGCGACTTGATTCACGTCATAAAGGTTGGAACGTAATCGGAGAAGTATGAGCATATGTTCAAAGGTGTTTTTGGTGATGAGTCTCATGCGTTTGACAATATACATAAAGGCAATGTGGAGAATTTGTGGAATTGGGCCTAAGGTTTTGTGGCTCAATTTGGTGTGCCTCAATGTTAGGTAAAAAAAGGGGAAGGAAGATATGTGCGATTATTTGTTGAATTAAAAAATACATGAAATCACATAATGGTGAAGATGTCAATCAAATCATATTATTATGGAAATGTCAACTAAATCGCTACAAAATTATATCATGGTAGAGTTGTCAAAGATATCACATGATTTTTACTATAATTATGAATTCTAAAAGCTTATATATACATTGTAAACGAGAATAGTGTAAGACTAAAACGTAGAAAAAACATAGAGAGTTAGATTTGTAATACTTATTATAACTTTATTGAATCGATTATCCAAAAGCAGGACGTAGGACATTGTTAGTCCGAACCCAAGTAAGATTCTTGTGTCGTTATTTTTATTTTTTCTTACATTTACGCTATTGTTCTGCATTCTACTACGGTTGATATCATTCTGCTTTCATTCTTATGGTGATAGTTTTTTACCACAAGATATTATATATTTGGGAAATATTTTATTTTATAGAATATTACCTTATTTATTTAGGAAATATTTTATTATATAGAATATTATGATAAAAAAAAATTCTAATTAAGGTTGTTTCTTAAATTTATGTATATAAATGAATTGCGTCATTAATTTTCAATCACACATGAATAATAACATAAATTATTATTTTTCTTCTTTCTCTCTACTATCTTTTTTTAAGTCTCAACTTCACCACCCGCAGGTTCAGGAGAAAGCAAAGTTATAATATAAAGAAAAAAATCTTTATTTGTGATTAATTTTCAATTAATATATGTTTATTTTTTCGCATAAGATCTTAACATGGTATCAATCTCAAGTTGTGATCAAGGCTAAAATACAACCAACTCATTCAACATCAAGAACAATCAAGAATGATGATGAAGAAACTATTAACGATTACAAGATGTTAAAATAATGATTCGAAAGAGTGAAAGAAAAAGAAAAAGTTGTTGGAGAATCCAAGTAAGTCTCCTAACTATGATTAATATATTTCTTTTTCTTTCAAATAGAGTATGAACAAAAATAATTTTAACCAAAACAACACAATAAAGTTAATAGATTTGGAGCTAGTAACTCAAACAAATTTTTAAAAAAAAATGTTTACTTCAAAAATAATCAAATACAATCCTAATGAAGTTATAAATATAAAATTATTTTGATTTGATCTATATGAATCTTTAGAGACATATAAAAGAAAAATTTTTGAACATAGGTTACATATATGTTGATGATTATACTAGATTTACAATAACATTTCTTTGTAAAAAAAATAAGATTTATGTTTTGTGGTTAAAAATCAATTTTATTTCAGTATTAAAATAATGAAAAGTGATAATAACACTTTAGTTATAGAAAATTCTTTTGATCTTATACACATTAATTAATGTATGTGACTTTATTATGATGATTCATTAATGAATATACATTTTATGTTAACTACTATAGTAGATGATTACTTAAGATGGACATGAATATTTCTCCTGAAAGACAAAACAAGTATTTTTTATAAAATCAAAAAAAAAATATCTCAAATTAGCTAAGAATCAATGGGAAAGAAGTGTTAAAATAGTTAGAGGGATAATGAGATATAATTTGTTAATTTGAGGTATACACATCTTTTTAATGAATTGAAATTATTCACCAAAGAACACTTGTTTACACCCTACAACAACACGGGATTGTGAAGAGTAAACACAAATGTTTGTTGAATAATTATAATTTACTAATATAATTTGGTCATTATCACTTCTCACTTAAACATTTTTAATAAACAAATTACCAACAAAAAAAAATTAATTGGAAAATTCTATATTTCATAGTTCAAAGTCTAAAGCTAATTATAAATTTCTGAAAAGTTTTGAATGTTTGTGTTATATGGTTAAGAATAATCCTAAAAAGAGTAAATTTGAACTTAGAAGAATTAAATACATATTTGTAGGATAACCTTTAAATAAAAATGATACATAATATATCAAATTGATTCAAATAAAATAGTGACATCAATAAATGTGATTTTTCATGAAAATATTTTCTCATTTAATGAGAAAATAAATGAAAAGACCAAAAGTCTTCAAAATAGTGATAATAATCATTATTTTGAGATGAAGATAATGTATATAATGAAGAGTCGCAAAATGATTTAGTAACTGTTACAAATTAATGAAAATCAGTGATCATTGTCTATATATTAGATATAATGATTAGAAAATTACAGTCTACTCGTATATTTAGATGTTATTTTGATGGATGGAAATGATATATCAGACATTACATATATAAAAAAATTTAATTGATTCTAAATCAAAATTAAAAATGGAATTGCAAAATTCATTCTTGGTCTCAAAATTGAGCATAATACCAATGATATTAATGTAATCAAAAGAAATATTATTATGTATACTTGTAAGATTTATTGATTTGAAATCAAAATCAAAGAACTTGAAATTATAAAATTATTTTATTAGTCTCGAAATTACAAATGATACCAATGATATTTATTGATAATGTTGACCTAATGACTAGTAATTCTGCTAAAAACACCCATGGTTATGGGTATTAAACTGCATTAAATAAAATTGGCATAAATCTAATTATGAACTCATGGTTGGGATATCAAACTACATAAAAAAAATTTGTATAAATCTAATTATGAATCCATTGAGGAGTATTAAACAAAATAGAAAATTTGCAGAAATTTAATTATGAACTCATTAAAGGATATCAAACTATATAAACAAAATAATTGCAAAAATCTAAACATGAACCCATTGAGGGGTATCAAACTACTTTAAAATTACATAAATCTATTAATAAGTCGAATAAGTCAATCAGACTTATTGAAATATGGTTATATCTAAATTAGAGCGAGCATGATATTTCAATAGTGTACACCAATAATTTCAGTTCATAAATGAATCATTTATAACATATTGAAAACTTGCACTCCATAGTGTGAGGTATTTAAAATATATATTTTTTAAAATCTAGACTTTATAATTTTTCAAGCATATGAAAATTTTCTCCTATTTAGATAAGTATTTATCTAGTTTTATATATTGTGAGAACCACTCTATAACGGATGAATCTCAAGATTTATCTATTATTTCTGAGAGAAGTTATTGTTGAACAAATAGTTAGTTAAAACCCTAACTAAATCCGAATAAAAAATAACACGACTCTTTAGCGAGAAAAGAAAATGTGATCAGACTAATCCTCTATATCTACATGGAGGAGATTCTACTGTTCTCACATTAACGATTTTTACTTGACTGAAGTACTTCAAATAGAGTATTCAGTTTGGTTTTTGTCTACTATCGAAGATGAAGACATGTGTCATCAATGAGACTTGCAAGATTTTTGAGGATCTTAAAAGAGAAAAAAACAACGCTTTGAAAGATAGTTGATGCAACATTAAGTACTTGGATAATGAATACACTCGACATAAATAATAAAGTTCACTTTCAAAGTACTGTAATTTCACAAGAATTATGAGATGATATCAAAACTCGGTATAAAGGCAATAACAACCCAACATATTATCAACTGAGGAATAATATAATGTCTACACTATAAAACTACTAATACTTTATTTCTAAATGATGAAGATGCACTAATAAAGATAATCAAAGAATAATATAAAACAATTCAAAAGATGTTTAAAAGAATGATGGATTAGAGAGACAAATCTCAAAAAAATTATCTAGAACAGGGAACTTCAAAGGAAAGAACATTGACTTTGAATTAAATATTCTTTTTAAAAAACTTGAGAATTTTCAGCATTTAAAAATCTCCAATCCAAACTTTTCTTCGAGATGTCCATCTTGAGGGGATATTGAGACATTATCATTTATGAAATATTTTATTGTATATAGAATATTACCTTATCTATTTAGAAAATATTTTATTTTATAAAAAAATTAGAATAATTTTATACTTTTTCTAATCAAGGTTTTTCCTAAATTCATGTATAAAAATTGATTGAATCATTCATTCTCAATTACACACATCAATAATAATATAAATTATTTTTTTATTCTTGCTCTCTACTATATTTCTTAAGTCTCAACTTCATCTTTGTTTGTGATCAATTTTCGACTAAAGTACATTTATTTTTTCGCATAAGATCTTAACAGGTAAAAACTTTGTATTAGTGAACCTCTAAGGTGCTAGAAAAGACTTTGGGATAACTCACTACAATATAATGAAGGTGTTTTAATGTTTTTTTCAATAAATACTTTTATAAGAATCAAATATGACACTTCTTTTATGGTATCATGATAGACCAAATTTGTCACTTTTCAATATGAGATGAGGCCTAATTTGAATTTTATTTTATTTTATTTTAAATGTGCCTTTGTATTGTTTAGCGGTTAATAGTAAAAAATGATAGTGTTTAAACTTTATTGAATAAAATTAAATAAACTGAGGTTGAGTTTAAATAAAACTAAGATATTTGTCTTTTTCTCTTAAAATGTGAGGCTACAAGCTAATTAAAGTTACATTTTTTAATAAACCTATTATAATTAAATGTACTTTTTTACTTTGGTCTGTATTGAATTTAGGATAAAATTCAGGCGGTTTATGGTAAGTAATTTCACTAGTAGAAAAAGGGGTATTAGTAAGGGCTAAAACCGTTACTGAAAGCATCGAACGTCGTTACTGAAACTTATTTGTAACGGCAAATAAAACCGTTACCAATCGTTACAAAAAATTACGTTACAGAAACTTCTCAGGTATCAGTAACGGTTTTCGAACGCCGTTACTGATAGTCATTAAATAACAGTAACGGTTCTAACCGTGTAAAAACCGTCACAGAAACAACACGAGTATCTGTAACGGTTTTATAAAACCGTTACAGATAGTAACAGAACAACAGTAACGGTTTTAGCCGGCTAAAAACCGTTACTAAAAGACTTATTTCATCTGTAACGGTTTTCGAAAACCGATACAGATGCTCGTTTTGTTTTTGTGACGGTTTTTTATTTCTTAAACCGTTACAGTTAGATTTTTATTAACGGTTTTTGTAATTATTTAACCGTTACTAAACCCTAATAGTTTTTTTTTTTTACAAATTTTTACCTATTTAAAACCTCAATCATTAAGAACCAATAACCAAAAACCAAAAACTACAATCATCAATAACCAAAACCCCAAAAATACAATCATTAATTCAAAACAATAATCATCCACATACTACAATCCATCCAAAAACTATAATCCATCCAAAAACTACAATCATATCACAAATTCACAAAAACGATTAATTAACGTATTTCAACTGACCAGAATTGAAGTGGGAAAACGACGATCACGAGGAAGGGGATCATCTCTAAGTAGGAGGGGCATCATCTCGAGTGGGAGGGGCATCATCTCGAGTGGGAGGGGCAGGTGGAAGTTGATCACGGGGAATCCTGGATAATAAGAAGTTCATCGTCGATCTCATCTCAAGCATCTCATCCCGCATTCTCTCACGCTCCCTTCGCGCTTCTTCACGTTCATCTTCACGCTGCATCAATAACTCTTCGCGCTCCATTTCACGCTGCCTTTGTGCTTCCTCACGCTCCATTTGATGCTCGAGTAAGGCTTCTTCGCGCTCTCTCCGTGACTGAAGCTTCTCAGCTTCACGCTCCTCTCGCATCCTATGTATCTCCTCAAGTAAAAGTGCGTTTTGCGTGTCAGTGCGCTGTGTGCTAGTACCACCACGAGCATCAGGTCTAAAAGATCTAGGTGTGACACCGGAGCCCAAACCCACAACTCGCCCATGTCCCTGAGACCCAAATGCGCACTCAGCCAACTGCAATTCATTTCTATTCGGGTCTTCTTCTATAGCAGTTCGCAAGGCAGTCTACAAACACAAATTACATTCGATTACATACATACATTAAATAAATAAAAGAAATATAACTAATAAACACGACTTACCACTTTTTCTTGAATAATAGGGGGAACCACCGGATTTGGATCTTGTAGAGTCGGTTTCTTCGTATGAGTGTGCAGAAATAATTCCGCAAAATATCCTCCTTCAATAATGACCTATATTAGGCCCATGTCTTTAATGAATTTCTTGCACTCATAATACGAATTCGGTAGTTGATTATGAATTGGCAGTATATCCTCCTTCAATAAACTCAACAATAAATCAAATGACGTGTTTGTCCACTGACCTACATTCTTGATGTGAAGAAGTTTAAGAAGAGTTGAGGCTTTGGAAATGCGAGAACCTTCATACAAAGGTAGTTTCGAATCGTCCAACAATTTGTAAAACGTATTAGCATCATCAACGGGAGGCTCATTTTCACTCGACCATTCATTATCAATGTTGACATTAGGGTACAAATCACCAATAATATCTTCCATTAGATGATCCTCAGCAATAATATCTTCCATTAGATGATCCTCGCAAACTTCAACAGGTTCGTCTTCCATGATATTAGTCTCGTTAGTCGGTGGTTCATTGATCGGTTCGTCTTCAATTTCATCATCTGATTCATCTTCCTCCACATTCTCAGTAACAGCATTTACAAGTTGATGTCCAATTGATCTCTTTTCACCGTGAAAATACCAAAAACCATAATTTTGTCTTATTCCGTATACAATAAGATGGGATCTAACCACACTCTTATTCTCATATACTCGATTTGCACACCTTACACAAGGACATGCAATCGATGATCTACCCGTAGACCTTTCAGCAAATTCTATGAATTTGTCAACCCCCTCACTATATTTAGGATCGGTACGAAGTATAGTCATCCATGTTTTGTCTGGAATTTCCATCTAACCTAACATACAAATTAATCTAACTTAATCCACCAATCCAATAATCTAACATACAATTAATCTAATAATCCAAACATGCAATAATCTAACATGCAATAATCTAACATGCAAATTAATCTAACTTAATCTACCAATCCAATAATCTAACATACAATTAATCTAATAATCCAAACATGCAATAATCTAACATGAAAATTAATCTAACTTAATCTACCAATCCAATAATATTCTAACATACAATTAATCTAATAATCCAAACATGCAATAATCTAACTTAATCTACCTAAATCCAATAATATAACATTCAAATAATTTACCTAAATCTAACATCAAATAATCTAACTTAGTATTCAATATTATATAACCTAACATACAAATTAATTATCCACTAACCTAACATCAATAATCTACTAACAATCTAACATTGATTGTAAATAAGAACTAACCTGAATTTTGAAGTGAAAACTACAATCCGCGGCAGCAAAGACAATGGCAAATTCAAACCCCGATAGAATTGAAATGGATACGTACAACCTGATTCAACAGTTCAAATGCAAAAAATGATAATGAAAACCTGATTCAACAGTTCAACATATATAAGAAGTAACATGATGGAATACCTGATTATACCGTTCAAACGGCAGTAAAGAACGAATTCAACAGTTCAAAATCTAGGTCTGGATCACGGTTTCAGGAAGCTGGAAATGGAGATGTTGATACTGATCCAACTGGTAATTAGGGATCTTCCTTTCTTCTTGTGAAATCATTATATTATTTTAGATCCATCTCAATATTATTATTAAACTTACTTAACATATGAATTTTATGATGGTCCTTTGAAAGAGGAACAATTGTGTACTCAATAATGTTTTTTCTTGCTCAACTTGTGTAAATGATGATTGTTTTGTGGAAAAAATTGGCCTAGAATATGATTGATTTACTTAGTAGTGGGGACTTCTTTCTTAACTTGTTTTCGGGTTCAGTTGACACTTAATAATATGGATGGACCATCTTATTATATTACTTTGGATTCCCTTGTCATATTTTTACATGCCACACTTGAAACCTAAGTAAAACCATAACTATATTGATCACATATTCACTGTTTGTATTCTATCATTAAACTTAGGATGAAATAGAATGTACAAACGCAAGCATTCAATCATATAGCAACAGTTGAAGTTTTGTTTGCTGTGAGGTTTCCTGTTCAAAACCTAATAGCAGAAATATATCAAACCAAAATAGAGATGCCATTTGATCTCACCTAATAACAAAACCTTATATTTCCTGTTCAACATGCATATTATACAAACCCTAATAGCAGAAATCAAACCAAAATAGAACAGCAGAAACCAAATAGAACCAAACGACTATGAAAATGCACTATTAGATTTTTAACCCTAATGCATGATGAAAATGGTGTGATTGTCTATCAAAGAATCCTAATTAGAGGGAGAAGAAGTCTTAATTACCTGTTGAATCGATGATCGATGATCGACGATGAACGGCAGAACGGCGCGGCGACTTCAACACAGCGGAACGCGCGGCGGAACGGGGGAGAGAAGAAAAGGGGAAGAAAACTTACCTGGCGGCGACTTCAACACGGGCGGCGACTTCACGGGCGGCGACTTCAACAATGGCGGCGACTGATCGGGGAAGAAGAGCAGAAAGCGCGAAGGAAGAAAGAAAAGAAAGAAGAGGAAAGAAAAGAAAGAAGAAGTTGTTCGCGGGTTACTTTAATCTATCAGTAACGGTTATTGATAACACCGTTACAGATAGATATATGCCGTTTTATTTTCTTTTTAACACTATCTGTAACGGTTATTGAACACCCGTTACAGATATATAATTAGTAACGGCTTATGTAGAAGACTGTTACTGATAACAAATTCCAAAACTGTAAATTGAAGCAGTATCTGTAACGGTTATTGATAAACCGTTACAGATAGTAGAAAATCAGATGAAAAGACGGCTTCATATCTGTAACGGTTTCTCAATAACCGTTACAGATAGCGAAAGAGGAGATGAAAAGACGGCTTCATATCTGTAACGGTTACTGATAAACCGTTACAGATAGTGAAAGAAGATGAAAAGACGGCTTCATATCTGTAACGGTTTATCAGTAACCGTTACAGATATGTAATCAGTAACGGCTAATTCCTAAACCGTTACAGATAACCAGTTCCAATAACTACAAAGTGAATCAGTATCTGTAACGGTTCTTCAATAACCGTTACTGATACCACTAATTCGAAAAAAAAGAATTAAACTGCTATTATCCGTAACGGTTCATTCTTATGTCCGTTACTGTTTCATTTTATTAGTAACGGCGTTTAATAGCCGTTACAGATATGTTCATAACAGTAACGGTTTTTAATAGCCGTTACTGATAAAAATCTTCAGTAATGGCGTTCGACCGCCGTTACTAGGCATCGTTCAGTAACATTGACTTTGAATTAAATATTCTTTTTAAAAAACTTGAGAATTTTCAGCATTTAAAAATCTCCAATCCAAACTTTTCTTCGAGATGTCCATCTTGAGGGGATATTGAGACATTATCATTTATGAAATATTTTATTGTATATAGAATATTACCTTATCTATTTAGAAAATATTTTATTTTATAAAAAAATTAGAATAATTTTATACTTTTTCTAATCAAGGTTTTTCCTAAATTCATGTATAAAAATTGATTGAATCATTCATTCTCAATTACACACATCAATAATAATATAAATTATTTTTTTTATTCTTGCTCTCTACTATATTTCTTAAGTCTCAACTTCATCTTTGTTTGTGATCAATTTTCGACTAAAGTACATTTATTTTTTCGCATAAGATCTTAACAGGTAAAAACTTTGTATTAGTGAACCTCTAAGGTGCTAGAAAAGACTTTGGGATAACTCACTACAATATAATGAAGGTGTTTTAATGTTTTTTTTCAATAAATACTTTTATAAGAATCAAATATGACACTTCTTTTATGGTATCATGATAGACCAAATTTGTCACTTTTCAATATGAGATGAGGCCTAATTTGAATTTTATTTTATTTTATTTTAAATGTGCCTTTGTATTGTTTAGCGGTTAATAGTAAAAAATGATAGTGTTTAAACTTTATTGAATAAAATTAAATAAACTGAGGTTGAGTTTAAATAAAACTAAGATATTTGTCTTTTTCTCTTAAAATGTGCGGCTACAAGCTAATTAAAGTTACATTTTTTAATAAACTTACTTTGGTCTGTATTGAATTTAGGATAAAATTCAGGCGGTTTATGGTAAGTAATTTATGGTGTTTATAACTTATAAAAATATAATAGTGGCAAATTAATTAATATATGGGTAAGATAGTGACATTTTGTTGAGTTATGTACCTTCTAAACTTCAACCTAAAACTAATTTTGGAAAACCAAATAATCCTTTTTTTTTTTGTAATTTTAAATCCCAAACCTTAAAGCTAATTTTTTTTATTTGTAAAGTTCTTTGAGTGAGATTTTACATGAATAATGATTAGAAGCAACACATTTCAGTTGTTGTCTGTCCCTAACAAGCTGCAATGAGATAAATTGTCTTCTCAACAAACCCGCAAGACTCTAAGGCGAGTGAAAGAATTTTGTATCATCTTTTAATAATATTGTCGCTAAATGTCTTTTTGTGAATGGTGTTTCTTTTGTTATATCATAAAACCATCATGATCTCTAAAGGAAGAGATATACATCTCTAAAGGAAGAGATATACATTTGATGCGCCATAGTGCGATCTAGATTATAGCGTTACCATTATTCTCTATTTTATAAATCTCTTATATAATTTTTTTTAATGCATATTAGTTATTCATAAGCTTATACAGTTTTAAAATATGTTTTTTTGTAATGAGAACGGATATTTGGTTTAGACAAAAATAGTATATAAATTTTATAAATGTACATCTAATTTAATTATATTTTAATATTGCACATTTGCTATTTGGGCTCCAATTTGGGCTGTTTTTGATGCAGCGTGCGTGGCTAGGATGAACCTTTATCAAGATTCGTTGATTCTTACGAATACCGAAAGTTGATAGATATTGAGGAAACCTCGTTTTCTAATTAATAATCTTCCCCTCACAAAGTGTTTTAAGATTCTTTTAAATACTCAAACCCTAGCTTGCAAAAGAAGTAAACAACTTTTAATAAATTGCAAAAAAACACCCGAAACTAATAAAAATGCGATTTTGAGCCCCTAAACGTTTCCGCCCGAAAAACACTAGGCAATCGTCGAAATCTGACACTTGCGAGATATTTTCGGATGCTGCAACTTTCGCATAAACGCCTCTTCGACTCGCACCGCATCATTCCCCCTAGGGTAGAAAAGATTCGTCCTCGAATCTGGAACCGCATCATCCTCATCAGAAGAAGACTCACCCACAAAAGGAACAAGATGCTTCACATTGAACACATCAGAGGTACGCACATGGCTGGAAAGGCGTAAACGATAAGCATTGGGGTTGATCTTCTCCACAATCTCAACAGGACCAATCTTCTTAGCAGCAAACTTGTTATATTCATGAGCTGGAAAACGATCCTTAGTCAGAATAGCCCACACAAAGTCACCAACTTCAAAATCAACAGCACGCCTTCTCGAATCAGCCTTCTCCTTGTACTTGGCAGTAGCAGCAACCAAACGGTCATGAGTGGTCTGATGAACCTGAGCCAACTGACCAACAAAATCCGCAGCAGTGGAATGAGGACGCACCTTGCTGGGCAGCGCTAACAAATCAAGAGGAGCACGCGGAGACAGCCCGTAAATCACATGGAAAGGACTGAAACCAGTGGAGCGATTAACAGCATGATTGTGAGCAAACTTCCCAATGAAAGGGCGAAGAGCCTGGTTCATCACACGCATAAAGGTGCTAGGAGCATTCGACAGACCAAACGGCATAACCAGCCACTCATATAAGCCCTCACGAGTCTTAAAGGCAGTCTTCCACTCATCACCCATGCGAATACAAATCTGATGGTATCCACTCTTGAGATCCAGTTCGCTAAACACAGAAGCACCACCCAACTGATCCAACAAGTCATCCAACCGGGGAATAGGAAACCGATAACGCACTGTAATCTTGTTGATAGCACGACTATCAATGCACATACGCCAAGACCCATCCTTTTTTGGGGTAAGAAGGGCCGGGACAGCACAGGGACTAAGGCTCTCTCGAATGTGTCCCTTAGCCAGCAAGTCCTCCACCTGTCTACGCAACTCTTCATGTTCTTTGGGACTCATGCGGTAATGAGGACGGTTGGGTAGGGCAGCACTTGGAACCAAGTCAATGTGATGCTGGATATCACGCAAAGGAGGCAAGGCACAAGGCAGATTCTTAGGAAAAACATCTGCAAACTCCTGTAACAGCGGCTGCACTGGAATAGGCACCTCAGAACTAGCACCACAGGTAATCAGCGAACAAAATAGAGCAAACACCATGCCCGATTCGACCATGGCGGTCTGAAAAGGACCCCGAGACAACAAGGTGGTAGGGGGGACGCATGATGAGTGGGGGCAGCACCCTTCTTGGGCTGATTTGGCATCAACACAATCTTGGTACCATGAAATAAGAACTTGTAGGTATTAGCACGCCCATCATGTATAACAGAATGATCAAACTGCCAAGGGCGACCAAGTAAAAGGTGACAAGCATCCATAGGAACCACATCACAATATACAGCATCACGATAATGGGAACCAATGGAAAAATTAACAAGTACGCGCTTGGAAACTGTAACATCCGTACCTTGACTCAGCCAGGACAGGCGATAAGGCTTGGGGTGAGGTTCAGTGGACAGACCCAGCTTCGAAACTGCAACCTCAGAAATCACATTCTCACAACTCCCAGCATCAATGATGAAGGTGCAAACTTTGCCACCGATGGTACAAGTGGAATGGAACAGATTATTGCGTAACCACTCGTTGTTAGGAGCACGAGGGGTTAAACATGATCGACGAATCACCAAAAGGGGGCCAACATCACCAGAAACATACTCCTCCACTTCCTCATCATCATAAACATCATACACTGGGGCTGAATCTGAAGGAAGAGCAGAGTCAGGATCATCCACCTCAGTAAAAAGACCACGATTAAAGGACTTTGGGTTGCGACACTCTGCTTGGCGATGGCCAACTTCACCACAATTGAAAC
Source organism: Impatiens glandulifera (assembly GCF_907164915.1). Lineage (NCBI taxonomy): Eukaryota > Viridiplantae > Streptophyta > Magnoliopsida > Ericales > Balsaminaceae > Impatiens > Impatiens glandulifera. The sequence goes on along the minus strand of NC_061862.1, from coordinate 113,288,720 downwards.
AACGCAAGCCACCGGGATGTCCCTGCGGGGGGGCTGTAGTGCCGCGAGGGGGGCTGGGGTGGGATGGGCCGGCTGGGAAGAAGAACCAATGCCACTAGTGGGGACAACCTGTTTTCCAAAGCTACTCGAACCGCGCCTGGCTAGCTGTTTCTCAGCCTGTGAAGCACGCTGATGTGCCTCAAAAACAGTCAAGGGATCAAACATATTCAAAATATCCTGCAACTGGAGGCGAAGGCCACCAATATAGCGAGAAACCAACTGAAGAGGGGACTCAGACAGGTCAACACGAGCCACAAAGGTGTAAAACTCAGTGGAATAGTCATCCACGGAACGAGAACCCTGACGAAGATTCTGGAACCGCTGGTACAGGTTACGTTCGTTATTATATGGTAGAAACGCAGCCCCAATATGCTTCCTGAATTTGTCCCAATTCGTGAGCTTTGCCTTACCATGACGAACACGTGTCTGTTTCAACTGCTGCCACCATGCTTGTGCACGACCATGTAAGCGGATCGTAACAAGGGGTACACGACGATCTGCAGGAACTTCCTTGAAATCCAGAATCTCTTCAACCTGAGAAAGCCAATCAATAAACTCTTCCGATGGTAGACTACCATCGAACTTAGGGATGTCCACCCTGAAAGCCTGCTCCCAGCGATGATTGGGGCGTTCAGGGGATCGATTCCGAAGACCACCGAGAGGGTTTTCATCTGTCATCGTAACATCATCTTCAGGGTGGTGCATGTGCATAGATGCATCCATCCGTTGCGTCAACCATTCAACCTGCCGCCTCAAATCGTCGTTATCACGGCGAAACTCAGCGTTTACACGTCGCAACTCAGCAAGGTCACCATCATCAGCACCAGGGGTAGGGTTGCGCGGCTGTCTTCGGGGCGGCATACCTCAGGGTCGACTGGAAACTGATACCAACTGATGCAGCGTGCGTGGCTAGGATGAACCTTTATCAAGATTCGTTGATTCTTACGAATACCGAAAGTTGATAGATATTGAGGAAACCTCGTTTTCTAATTAATAATCTTCCCCTCACAAAGTGTTTTAAGATTCTTTTAAATACTCAAACCCTAGCTTGCAAAAGAAGTAAACAACTTTTAATAAATTGCAAAAAAACACCCGAAACTAATAAAAATGCGATTTTGAGCCCCTAAACGTTTCCGCCCGAAAAACACTAGGCAATCGTCGAAATCTGACACTTGCGAGATATTTTCGGATGCTGCAACTTTCGCATAAACGCCTCCTCGACTCGCACCGCATCAGTTTTAAAATAAAATTCGAACTTTTAATAGTAACATATGAGCTCAAATTATCAAAATTGGAACAATATGAGGTTTCTTTCTCAAATTGACAAAACATTTGTCTTCTTATTGTTCGGAGTCGTATATGAACTATACGAAGATTATCCTATTAAATAAACTTAAGACACAATAATGGAAACCAAGAGAATTCTAATAGCTTGATGTCAACCTTTATCGAAATCTTATTAGAGGTACGATTATTCCTTCTGGATTAGATAGAAGGTTAGAATATACACAAATAAACGAATTTAAACTCATAATACAAAAGTGTAATGTACATTCACAAACAAATGACCAATTACATTCGAGTTGAGACTATCTCACGGGATAGGCGCATATGACATAATTTTTACGGCCCTCTTCATGCGTAGGTTATCTTTCGAAAGTTTACATTTAATATGTTACCTTTAGAATGTTTCATTTTCCAGAACCAAAAAAGCTTAAGAAATCATCATCAACCTTTCTAGTTGAAATCAAATTCAACATCATTTCTGAAGCATGCCGAGCATCTTTAAGCAGTAACTTCGACCCATTTCTAGATTCTAGATAAATATCGTGAATACCAATAAAATTACTTACGACATTATTACACATTTTCAACACTCCAAAATTACCATAAGCATAAGATTTAAAGTAATTTTTCTTTGCCGTAACATGTATGGAAGCTCCTGTGTCAAACACCCAAGTGGACTCATCGCATACAAGGTTAATTGTATTCTCGTCGTGAACAGTGAAGAGATCATAGGTAGTTACTGAGACGTGATCTTCACAATCATCTTTCTTTTTCTTAAATCTGTTCGCTTTATTTTTTTAGCTTGTAATTGTTCTTCTTTATGTGTTCACTTTTACCACAATGGTAACATTCAATTGACTTGTATTTTAACTTAAACTTGTTTCGACTCTTATGCCTTGACTTATCTTTCTCACCTCTACTATCATGTCTTCCCCGGTTTTCAACAACAAACGCATTTGACTGTGATGAAGAACCTTGAGATATTTGTATCAATTCTTCATGCACGACACCATTTTTGGTCATTTCCAATATTATTGCACCATTAGAAACAGAGTTACAAAGATAAACTTTAAAAGTCTTCCATGAATCATGTAGAGTAGTAAATAACCAAAGTCATTGAACATAGTCTTCGAAGTTTATTCCCATTCCAGACATTTGATCAAGAACACCCTGAAACTTATTCAAGTGATCAGCCATAGAAACATTGTCACTATATCTCAAATGAATAATCGTTTGGAGCAAAAACAATTTGCTATTTCCTATCTTTGAAGCATACAAGTTCTCAAGTTTATTCCACAAAGTATGTGCATTTGTCTCATACTATATGTGGTTGTGACCATTCTCCTCAACAAATTGAAGAATAAAACCATATACCTATTCATGTTCAAAATCCTAGTTTTTATCAGATTTGGAGATGGGTTTTTCACTACCAAAAATAGGTAAATGCAAAAACTTCACAAATCTAATATCTTTCATTTTACCCTTTCAGATATGATAGTTTGAACCATTCAACAAAATCATTATGTTTATGTTAAATCTCCATAAACCAATCAACACACTTGTGATAATAAACTATTCCCCATTAGATTGGGTCTTTAGGAGCGAGAAACAACAAACATGAATGACACAATAACACCAAGAATTTAACGTGGTAAACCTTCTTAAATCAAGGAGTAAAAACTATATGAATTTTGTCCAAAAGAAGCTTCACTATAATCAAATATTAAACATGAAATAAATAAATATAAGAGTTAAAGAAATAAGAGATTTTCATTGTCTCTACAAGTGTATAATAGATATCTCTCAGATGTGTTTTAATAAAATCACTTCCAACACAAATGGACTTCTAGGCTTCTGGATTTCTAGGCTTCTTATCATTCTTTTGTTATATCATAAAACTATCATGATCTCTAAAAGAAGAGATATACTAGTGCGATTACCATTATTCTCTATTTTATAAATCTCTTTATATATTTTTTTTTAATGCATATTAGTTATTCATAAGCTTATACAGCCTATTTAATTTTATTTTTTTAATGGATTAGGTATTTGGTTTAGACAAAAAATCGTATATAAATATATTAATGTACGTCTAATTTAGTTATATTTTAATATTGCACACATGCTATATCAAATAAAACTTGAATTTTGTGTTATGGCATACGAGGCTCGATTCATCAAAATTTGAATGGTTTCTTTTTCAAATTGACAAAACATGTATCTTCTTATTGTTCAGTCTTCTTTGGACACTATACATAAGTCATCATGTTAAATAGACTTAAGACATGATAATGGAAACCAAGAGAATTCTAATGGCTTGATGTCAACATTTATCGAAGTCTAATTAGAGATAGGATTACTCATTCTGGATTAGATACAAAGTTAGAATATACACAAACAAACGAATTTTGAACTCATAATACAAATGTGTAACGTACCTTCACAAATAAATGATAAACTACATTCGAGTAGAGACTATCCCACGAGATAGACGCATAAAACATAACTGTTACGACCCTTTCTTCATGCGTAATCAAGCACCGGACTCTTATATTATATTATTTTTGTTTTTCTAATTATTTTAACACATTTGTAAATGAAATGATATTTATAGATGTTTTGGACGTATTATTTTTATATAGATTTTTTATTTTTGAGATTTACGCATTCTAGTTTTTTAAGAAAAAGATTTGAAAATTTTTGCATATATATGTAGATTTTGTATTCTAATTTTTGTAGAACTTCAAAACGACACAACTTTTTTTTTTTTTATCAATTTGCATATATTTTTGTTTTAAAATGAATATATTTTCGAGATATATGAATCTCAAACTATCAATGCGGTTTGAATGTTTTAAAAAATTATATAATGAGTGGGATAGTTAAAAAATCGAAAAATAGATAATTGCTCTATTTTTTTATAAATGTTATGAATTAATTAAGAAAATGAAAATAATATGTTAAAGGACAAATTCATTGGAGAAAATTTTCAAATGACTAAAATTTTAATAATTAAATTTGACACGATTAAAAATTCAAACATTAATTAGTAAAAATGACCATGTTCATGTCTCAAATATATATATATATATTCTTTATATTAATTTTTTTTTCAAATGATTTATTGCATTTTGTTTAATATGATTTACAATTTTATTATTGTAATTGTTAACTTATACAAATAAACAAATTTAATCTTGGAAAAAAATAAATTTAGACTAAACAATTTTTTTATTTTTTTATTTTTTTTAATGCTTAATAATTATCTTCACAATTATAATTACATTTGAAAAAAATATCTAAATAAAATGAGAAAGTTTGTATAAAAAAATGTAGATAAAAAGAATTAGTCTTTTTTGAAGATTGATATTTTTAATAACCATCATAATAATTATGATAATATTTAAAATTGATCTAAATAAAATGTAAAAAAAATATTTGCTTTATAAAATATGTGATTTTTATAAATATATGAAAACTTTGTCAAAATATTATATCGTGGAAAAATAAAATATTAATTTTTTTTCATTTTTTTTAAAATATGTGACGTCACGTTATTAAAAAAAATACAAGTAGAGAGATTTAGGCCTTGTTTGAGTAAGTGGATTTTTGAATTTTGTCTGGGTTTTATCCAAAAACCCTTGTTCGATAAAAAAGTAAGAAAAAATTGGTTTTTAAAATTTAAAGACTAATTTGCCTTTTGACTTTAGAAGATATGGTGTAGGTGAAAGAATGATGGTTTAGAGAGAAGATAAAATTAGAGGGTAATTTTGGTATTTAAATGATAAAATTATTTGATTTGATGGTTGATAAGATGTTTGGGTTTTGGGATAAAAACTGGGTTTTATCCCGAAAACCCCTTCATCAAACGAGGCCTTAGAGCTTGTTCGGTTTTGGGTTATTTTAAAAATGTAGAGGGAGAAAAAAATAATGATTGATGATGAGTTTGAGTAAGTGATGATTATTTTTGGTAAAAAGACTCCAAGAGTATTAATATATAAATAAAATAAAAAATAATAATTTAAAATAAAGGGTATTTTAGTATTTTGGTTAATGATTTGAGTGAGGTAAAAAAGAGTAAGTGATATTTGATTTTGTATAAATTTTTTTAAAAACTCATATCGAACAAGGCCTTAAGAAAATTTTATTATTATATTATTATTTTTTTTAGACAAACAAATTAAAGTACTGTCATTACTCATTTCGCTATTATTATATTATAAATAACGCTTTTTCAAATTCAGCTTTCTCACAGTTTTTTTTCTTACGTATCATCGTAGCTGTGATGCCTGTTTAAGCTTTCAGGGCTATTTTTCTCCTACACGGAAAATGATGCAGCTATATATATGGCTAGTTTGATTAACTTTTTTGGTAGTTTATTTATTTAACTTATATTTAAGTTATGTATTTGCTAAATATTAATTTATTGTATTAGATATGTGTAATCCTTTCAATTTATCTTTCTTATTGTGTTAGATTATCAACTTATTTGCTACACACTCAGATATGTTTGATTTTATTTATTTATGATAATTTATTCATTAACTGACATTAGTGTATCCAGGGACTATCCAATATTCAGATTTGGATGGATTTGAAAAAAAATTGGGATAAATTTACAAAAATAAAGAGAATTATTTTGATAAAACGAATTAATAAAAATAAGTTTAACAAAATAAAAAATGTTTTTTTGAGTGGACTTTAGTCACCCTAGTCCCTACATAGATCCGCCCCTAAGCGTATCAATTTTTACGTAATCCCAACTTATATAAACGATATCAAACTAGCCATTAATTATAAACATGTCTTGTTTTTCATGGAAATTTATAAACAAATAAATCCACATATTTAGAATAATACTATATAAGTGGGGTTTTGACCTTGTGTTAGATTTGTTTGTTACATCAAAAGTTAGTATGATTCAGGTTAAACTTATTCCTTAATCATTTGGTGCATGAGTTTTATATAATATACAACTTATTTGCATCTGAATGTATTTAATACTTTTATAATTTAATGGTTACAATTATTTCACTTTTATATTTCAATATTTGTATATATTATTAAGAAATAGTATTGGATATTTATTTTAATCAAATAAAAAATATATTATTTTTACAATACATGTTTCATCATGTAATTCTTTTAATAAAAAATGATTACATTTTGAAAGTTTATTTTGTAGTGGTAAGTCATGTATATAAGGTTTTCTTATTCAAATTAGATTATTACATTTATTCCATTGTGTTACTTATTTTATATATTTTTTAATTCAAATTTTTTTTTCTGCTTGTTTTATTGTATTGGTATCCAATCTTTTTTTTTTATAATAATATGTGACAATGGTTGGGTTAATTTCTTCCTTTGTTAGGTGTATGAAGTCTTTATGGTACCTAAAATTAGTATATATATATATATATATTTAAAAAATCAAGCAATAACTTATACAAAAAGTTCAATTTTCACATATTGTTATTTTAGCAATGTATCTCTACAATTTTTTATTTAATACTGAAATCTTGTATAATGTAGATCAGATAATCAAATAAAAATGACCATTCTAATAACTAATAAAATACTATATATTATATGAAACTAGTGCTTTGCCGACAATAGGAAAGGAGGACATTACTTTTGATTTCTCCCATAAAGCAACAATTTATATATAATTAAATTACTAGAAAATAGAAAATAAAAACTAGAAGTGGGGGAGAATAATGAACAATTTTTTTATTTTTTTTTATTTTTGTTAATCAATGAAGAACTTCGGCTTCAAATCATGGTCCCTGTTCTTCAATCCTACTCAGGATCTCATTTACAGCACTTGCTATTTCATCCCCTGAATTTACCTGGCAATCATCTTCTATCTGCAAAAATTAAAAATATTATTAATTGAAATTAAAAATTTTAAAAATAATTTGATATTAAAATTTAAATGACCCGTCTCTAACTTTCATTTAAAATAAAGTAATAAGAAAAAACCTTTTTTTTTTCTGTCCTCTAGCTCACATCAACATCTCCAAAACAGTAAAAGTTCAATTCTTACTCTTATTTTATTAGGAAACCAGTAAAAGTTCAATTATTTAAGCAACTCATGGAGTTTGGAATTTATTTATTTTTTTAATAAAAACTTACATATTTTATTTATTTATGTATTATAATTTTATCAAATAACCCCTAAACCAATATAGTATGCGTGTGAAATAGACTATTTCCTTTTTTTATTTTATATTTTTTTTTAGTTAATCAAGATGCAACCTTTTAAATAATAAAAAGACTAGATATTTTCCTATTTAAATGTACATAAATAAATAAAAGTTATATTGGTCTTCTCCAAAAGTTATGTTATTTGATTTAAAAATAAACTTGTCTTGTCATAAAAAAATAGTGTGTTTATTTTAATTAAAAATAACTTAAAATTATAAATATAAAAAAAATTTGAGGGCATAACTAGGGTAGTATATATATATATATTATTTTATTTTTTTTCAAATGTGACTTAGAAACATTATCATAGATAAAGAGTATAAAAAGTGAGATAATTTTTGTTATGACTCTTACAAATCACATTATTTAATTTCATTATTAAAATATTTCATATTACCAAAACATTATTTTATCATTATATTAATATATTTTTTAATTTTTTACAAAAAATAATTATTTACTCAAAATCAACCCTGTTCAACATTTTTTAAATAACCCAAACTGCATAATCTCTTAATATTTTATATAAAAAATGTAGTTAAATATTTTTTAAATAAAATAATAGATAAAAGTTATAAATAAATAAAAATTTAAAAAAACAAGATAAATTTAGAGAGATGTAGAGGGAGAGAGACCTTGAGGCTGAGAGAATAGAGGACAATCTGATCAACAGTGGTAACATTAAGGTGAAGAACAGTGAGTCGGAGTCTCTGTAAACCATCAACCATTTTAAGTAACTGCTTGGGCCGTTTCCTGGACCGGATTTTCAAGTTTGCATGATTTTCCACCACCGTTACTTCCACGTCGGCTACCGCTGCGGCACTACTACTGTCCATTTCCGGCGATGAATTATTATTATAACTTCCGGTCTGATCGGAAAGCTGCCGGAAAAGTTGGTGGTTGTGGGATGCGTTAAGTAATTGAAGTCTCTGTTCTAACTCCTTTACGTAATTGATTGCAGATCCAATTATAGATGCCTGATCACTCTGCCCACCACATTATAAAGTAGAGTGTGAAAAAGGGGGCTTTTATTTTATCATATGGCGCCCATAGATTATACATTACTGCGGTTTTCTTAAGTGGGAATTTCCATATCTAACCACCATCCTTTTTTTAATTCTGCTGTTTTTTTTTATAATAATCTTTATTTCTTCAAATTATTAAAATATTAAATGAATATTGAATACAAGTGCAGGTGACATAATCAAAATGTGTGTGGTTTTATATCCATTTTTTCAAAATACACTACTTAATTGCACATGACACAAAAAACAACCTTTCTAAACAGGATTCATGATAGTGGGTTTGTCATTATGTCGTGAGGTCCGCGGTTTGATGTTGGTATTTGATGGTTTTATTTTGGGGTTTTATAAAAAATAAAATAAAAATGTTTATTATAAAAAATAAAATAAAATGTTTATTAATAATAATTGGGTTTTTAATGGGTTGAATTATTATAATGTTTTATTTATTTATAATTTTATGAAAATAAAATAAGTATATTTTAATATTTTAATTAATAAAATTAATAATTATTATAATATTAATTATATTAAAGAGATAAAATTAAAAGTAAATAGACAAATCCAAAAACAATTTAAAAAACCCACGTCTAGCTCATATAGCTTCATGTTGGATTATTTTATCAGTTTATTTATTTATTTTTTAAAATATTATTGATGAAAAATGAAAATATAAGATATATTAGATTTTAATTAGATGAATTAATGTTTTTATATCTAAAATTTATTATAAAATAAAGATATTTTAATATTTGATTGAATAAAAAAAAGATAAAACTAAAAAAGTTTTTTTTTTAAAGAAACTTACAGGCTCTTAGGCTTGTTTGAGGAAACAATTTTTTGTTTTTTTTTGGTATCATAAATACTTAAAAAAAATTAGATTGTTGAGTTAAAATACCAAAATATTCTATTATATATTTTTTTCATTTTTAGAGTTAATAAAAAATAATTTTAATATTTAAATATATAAATTGAGTAATTAAATACTTGAAATAATAGTGGAGTTTTAAAATAAATTCATAAAAAAAATCAGAAAAATCGGCACATCCGGACCCTAAAACATGTTTCATCTTTTGGTTTTAGATTATGTAAAAAAAAAATTTACTTAAAATTCAACCTCATTTCATCTATATCAGAAAAAAACAAGAGAAAATAATGTAAATGGAATGCTTTTTATAATTTAAACAAAATAACTCATTTTTGAAAAAAAATATTATCACACAAGATTTTATAAAATAATTTTTAAAAAAAACCAAGATAAGAAAAGAAAATTCTGCTAGAAAAAGAAAATAAAGTGTGTGTGTGAGAGAGAAAGAAAGATAGAGTATAATGTAGCTGAGCAGTAGTACCCTGGAAACATAGGAGGCCGGCATAAGCTGTCGGAGAGAAGAAAGATATTCGTTCATTTGTTTTCTCCGATTACGCTCAACTGTAATGTGTGTCATTCTCTGTTTTTCAATTTCTTCCTGATTCCTTCTGTTGTTCCTCAGGCGGCGGCGCTTTGACCTCGCCGGTGCAATATCGGCGCCTACGGTAGCCCCAGAACTTGGGTCAGGCTTAAAATCTTCGGTGAAATCGGTGGTGGCAGAAAATTGAGTGGGTATCAATGGAGGATCTGGGTACTGATCCCAATAACTAGGATCTATTTGGTTATTCAGCAAATCAAAATCAAACCAGTTGGCTTCCAACATGTTGAACACTTCCCTTTGATTGTATCCAAACGGATCTTGATAAACAACCCCTTCCTCCAATGCCATTTTTACACACACAACTTCTCTCTCTCTCCTCACAGGATGGCCAATTGACATATGGAATTGATATAAGGGAGAGGAGAGAAAATCTTGCATGTGAATTTTTGCTGATAGGATTGAAGATGGACATAATGATGGAAAAATTCCAAACTTATTTGATATATAAATAATAAATCAACCTCTGCCATGTTCATGTTCACACGTGTCCAAAAATTTATATCATTTTCTATTTTTATGCTCAAATTAATATATCACAAATTTATACAATTTAACAATATTGTTGATTGCAAATTTAACTATACAAAAATTCATGTTAAGTTAATTCAAATGTTTATAGAATATATAAACCAGTTTTATTGTGAAATTTAGGTTAATTGGTATTTGAATACTAGAACTAATGGAGTTTGGAATTTACCATATTTTTGTTATGGTTTTATAGATTATATGTATTGAGCTAAATCTCATAAACATTGATAGCCTTTGAGAATATTGAAGAGGTATTTGTGTTATGTGCTAATTTATTTTTATTTATAATTGATTTTGTTTTCTTCTTCTTATGCTATATTGGATGATATTATGATTTGATTTTGAAATAGTATGATTTTCCCTTATTAACAATGAAAAATCTTGGATCAATGAAAACAAGTCACATTAATTTATTTTTCTTACAAAAAAGAGCTATTTAATCCCTATTGGTCTAGTAAACCTAGCCAAGTTACTTATTCTGATGGAGATATCTGAATCACTTAGGTGTTTGTTTAGAACAAGATAAGCTTAATTTCTTTTATTTTGATTCTTGAACGAGATTTTTTTAAATAGATTTTTAACTATCTTGGTATTTTTAGTGCCTTTTCTCTTTAAACTGGCCACCATTTATGAAAAAAAAAACATTTTTCTCCCATTTTTCTTATTTTGATCTTTATTTGCTTGTTTGATTCGTTTCTATTGATTGCTTCTATTGTGAACGTACAAGGAATGATTAATTCGTTTAATTTATTTTTTAACTTCTATAAGAAATGAATTGGTGTAGGGGTATGGGGCTGGCCTATGTGATCTTGTCAAGGCAAATAAGTAAGTACTTAAATGCTTTATTGCATTATTAATTCATAAAGTATAGGCTTTCTTTCAACTTTTATTGAAATTCCACTTCTCCTTTAGGTAATTCTCTTTCTTCCTTTATTTTCTTGGTTTGGGTGAATGCTTTGTTTGTTTGGAAATGATTTATTATATAAAGAAAGGAATTTTAATCTTATACAATTTTCAAACAAATGTAAGTCAATAATAATAATAATATTAAAATAAATGTACATATATATTCTCTTGCATTGGGAGGTGACTACTAGGTTTGTTTGGGAGATACTGTTCAAATTTTGAGTTGTCTTTTGAATCATTATGATTAACATTTTTCATGGATCCAAAGTTTTGATTGATATTGAGCCTAGTTCGAATTTGAGTTTTTTTTTTTAATTTCGAGAAAACAATATTTGACAAAATCGATACACTTGTATTCTTATTTTCGCAATCAATGTGAACAACAAACAAACAGTGATTTTAATGTCTAAACCACTATTGGAGTTTGTCTTTTTTTTTTACAAAGCTTTCGATTTATTTATTCGTCTATTGTTTAGCACAATACAGACATAAATGCAAATAACCCTCTTGGACATGTGGTTTCAACCTAGCCTAATGATTATTGATCTTTATTACCTTAGGATGTTAAACCCTTCTTAGCAATCGAAAGACACGAGGACAAGAACAAATAAATATCTTTTGTCCTTCTCTTTTTCAAGGAGTGTGTATTCTCATCATTAGTGTAAACAAATTTTCTCTTATCTCTACTTGTTTCATAATATTCTTGTTTTTGTTGATTTGAAAGAGGTCACGGTTTCATCTTTTCTCAAGAGTTGAAAATACATTATGATAAGATTTGTCTGAACCTATGAATATGATGTCTTCGTATCTCCTTTGGAGGAGAATCAAGTCAAACGTAGATAATGTGATTTTGAAAAATGCAAATTTTCTTTTGTTTTTGTTAATTGTATGTTTTTGTATACATGTGTTTTCTTATTGTTTTTTTTGCATTTTTTCCCCAAAAGATCAACCCTCAATTTAGCATAGCAAAAACATATACACCATTCATTGTTCCCAAGATGTACCCACATCACATCCTCTTCTAAGTATGGTTAAGTATAATACTTCTTGAGAGTGTCCAAGTTGTTTGGAGTAGAAAACTTATTTCTTTTGAGATTCCAGCTTAACCCTCTTGTTGTATGCCAACGGTATTCAGTTTTGGCACAACTGTGTGACACAAGACATTCAACATTTTGTTCTCAAAATGAGACAATTGGTCGCATCAAGATGTAGTCTTCCTCCACAAGTTGACTTTCTAAAAGAACCCTTAGAGTGGTGAATTCTATCTCAATCGATTGGACCACATCTATACCATACACTAGTGAAAATAGAGTCTCTCCCGTAGATGTTTTAGCGGTCATTCGATAACTCCACAAAGCATATTATAGTTTCTCATGGCAATCTCAGTAATTGCTAATCATCTTTCAGATCATGGTAATGAAATTCTTGTTGGTGGTGCCCCATTTGTCTGTGGTCGGTAGAGCGACGACTAGTGATGTTAAATTTGAACTCCTCAAGAACTTTCAGAACTTCTCCTTCAAAGTACTAACAGTTGTCCGAAATCATAGAATGCAGTATTCCATGTTGAGAAATAATGTTGTTAGGTATGAATTTGGCCACATGCGACGATTTTAGAACCTTGTAAGAGTTTGCCTAGAATTTTGTGAAATAATCAATCGCCACTAAGATGAACTCATGTCCATTCAAAGCGTGAGGGTAGATCTTTTCGATGATATATATATGACCCATTAAATACAAGGATATAAAGAAATATTTTAGATACTCTTTATTTGAATGTTAAGTTAGTTGTCAAAAGTCATTTGATAGTAAAAAAAACATCAGCGTGGGTGATAACAATACAAATTAAAGATGAAGAAATAAGGAACTACTTTAGATACTATTTATTTGGAAACAAACATGTATGACATATCTCCATATAATGAATTTATTTGGAGATAAGAATTAAGAACTACAAATTATATACGGAATAAAGTTTCAACTAAAACAACTAGTAAATTATTTTGGGGTTGTCTAGTTAAGGTCATGCCTTATAGGTTAAAAAAAATAAAATAAAAATAAATGGTTAGATATTAATTGTTGGATATTCTAAAATATCTAAAGATAAATTTAGTCTCATAAGTACTACAAGATTAACCTTGAATATAAAGAAATACAAAAGACTTCTTAAACGAGAGTCAAATGTATGCTCAAGATTGTATGCATTAGGAAATTAAGTGTGTTTTATGATGTTGGACAAATACTTAAAGGATCCTGGTTTGGATCACTATAAAGCAACCAAACGGTTAATGTAATATTTGAAGAACAAATTAATCCTGAAAGAGGAAGAGGAATGGAAGAAGGCCTCTCAATGAAAATAGATGGCATGCAAAAATCCCAGCCTGGGATGGTTATGTTTGAATGTAGTCTTTTCTATTTGTAATCTCTATTTTTTTTAGAATGTATGAATGCTACTAATCCCTTTTTTTAGGGTTTTTTGATTGTCATCCTTAATCATAAATAGGGTTTGTCTAGCTTTAATTTATGACCCTCCCACTTTTGAGATTTTAATGAAATGATTTTAACCGTTTTCCAAAAAAAAAATATTTGAAGAACAAAATTTTGCATACTCACACAGTGAAATCGAATCAAATAGAGATCATTTGGTATTTTTAATTAGAATTTTAAGGGATACAAAAATAGTAGGAAATTCGTGCCATGTAATTTTATTTAATTACTAGTTGAAACAGTTAATTCTCATAAGACACTAGTAGAATTAGGGTTATTAGCAACATAATATGGCAACGACGATGTTACGCCGTGGTTGATAATTATTATTAGCGACAGCGACCAAAGCACCGTTGTTAATAAAAAATATTAGCGATGACAATGTTACACCGATGTTGATAAAAATATCAACGATGGTTTTCATTGTCGACACCGTCTCTAATAGTCTGGCTTTCCCGCCATCTCCTGCTATTATTATTAGAGACAGTTTTCATTGACAACGACGTCGCTAATAGTCGGATTTCCCCGCCCTTTTCATGCCATTTTTAACAAAGAATATTAGCCACGGCGATAGCAGAATGCATTGACTAATATTATAGATTATTAGCAACGATATTATGCTATCGCCATTGCCGATATTCTATAAATATTAAGGACGACGATAGCATAATGTTGTGGCTGATAATCTATAATATCAACCACGACACCGACAAATGCTGTGGCTAATAATATAAAGATTATCAGCCACAAAATTATGCTATCACAGTCACTGATAATCTATAATATAAATGACGTGTCGACAAATGTCGTCGCTGAGATTCTTTGCCAAATAAGTTTTATGGCCTTTAAATAACATGCTCCTCTCTCGCTTCTCCTTAAGGAATTTGAGATTTACTTTAGTGGTGAAAAGTGAAACTACTGATTTCCTTCCAACCAATAGTCAATCGGGCTCTTCTCAATGATCATCAATCTTTAAAAGATTTCCTTTAAGAAATTGAAGATTAAGATTGCATAGAAGAGCGTGATTGTCTATTGGTTATAAGAACATTGGTTGAAAAAGAAGATAAGGATCAAGAAACCAAGTCCTACAGTCACTTTAGTGTCTTGGTTTATTGATTCAAGTCGTCCATCAATGTGGTTTATTTAATTGATTACTATCGACATATAAAGTTCTAACTTCACTACTTGGATCACCACCATTTCTTTTGACCATTCTTCTTCACTACATGAAGGAACTAAAAGAGTTTCTAATGGCTCTTCATAAGTCATCACATTCATATTCGTGGTTATAAGAAATTTATCAAATTGCATCAAATTATGTGCGAAATCAGATGGAGCAGATGCGCGAGACATCTATATAGTAGGGATGTGCATGGATCTAAGTGGGGTTTTATTATGGTCTTATATTATATATTAATTTTTTTATTGTTTTAATTTTTCTTTATGATTTAAAATCTAAAATTATAACTTAGTTGAAAAAATACCAGTTTCCTGAATCATGTCTATGGCTGTCATCAACAAGGTTTCCATGTTTTCTAAGTAAAACAAAAACGGATGTAAGGTGAGAGTGCAAGCTCATCTATCTTCCATATATGATGACATGTGGAATGTCATCACAGATGGTCCAATAAAGATTGAGAAGCTGAGATCTGAATGGACCAATGAAGATAAGAGGAAGAACAATGTCGACAACATTACTAAAGACATTCTCTATAAAACATTGGATGATAAAATGTTCAACATGAGCATCACATGCACCATTGGCAAAGAAATTTAGGAGAAGTTGATTTAACTATGTGAGGGCAACGAATAAACCAAAGAAAACAAACTCATGGTTGCCACACAACAATTTGATAACATCGAGATGCGTCCTAGAGAAATGATGACTGAGTTTGATGAGAGATTCAGTATGATTATCACTACTCTCTATACTTTGGTCAAGACTTACAGAAATAGAGAGGTTGCGATCAAATTCATGCGTGCTCTATCCAGAGAGTGAGATAATAAGACGATGGCCATGAGGGAATCTAAGGACTTTAACAAGATGGAGCTCTATGATTTTCTAGCCGATCTAAAGGCCTACGAGTTTGAGATAAACTTTAGGAACGAAGAGGAGCCTTCCACTTCAAGGCGGAATGCAAGAAGCCAAAGCGTGACGACAAGAGAAAGGATGAGAAGAAAAACAAGAAAGAGCTGAAGGCTCTCATGGTTGCTGATAGCAAAGCCAAGTGGGCCCAAAGCGACTCAAATGATTCATCATCCAGCGACATCTATTATGAAGATGTTACCTACTTCATGGTAGAGGAAGAATATGAGATATTTAACTTCTCCTCTAAAGAGTTCACAAGAGATGACTTAACTACTACACTTAATGATATGGTCATTGAGTACAAGAAGTTGTCATATTCTCTCAATGAGATGAGATTGAAAAATGAAACGGTTAACATCTCTTCATCTCAAATTTTTGAACCAAAAGATTTTGAAAACAAAATGACTGAGCTCTCATCTGAGAATGAGAAGCTCAAGGAAAAGGTTCAAACTCTTTTTTCTGAAAACCAACGTTTGACTTATGTTGTCATTTCCTGGACGAGGTCTAGAGATGAAGCCATACATAAGATTAGTCTGCTGAGGCATGTCGGATGCATATCCAATTTAGGATTTAACAATGCCAGCCTAGACAAGTCTTGTAAAAAGTTAAATCTAGTGAAAGACAAGCTTAAGTCTATAAGTTTTGTCAGGGGTAGTTTAACTGATAAAGGGACTTATCTAAACTGTAAGGACTTAACATTAAATGATGAGATTATTTATGAAGGCCAACTAAAAACTGGCTGAAACACAGAAAGGGAGCCGCTAGCTAGTCTGGCAAACCAAAACTTGACAAAAAGTTAAGGAGTTTTAGACAAAAACCATCCTTTAAAGTTAATGGAACAACTGATAGCAGGAAGACGTCTGTTAAGCCTAAATCATACGCACTACTCACAATACAACATGGTAAATCCATCAAGATAACTCAAATATGGATTCCCAAGGTACTAATTAACCGAGGACCCAATTAAATGTGTGTACCAAAAGTTGTAAATATGTCTATTTATAGGTACAACATGTCAGCTGCTTGGATGAATCCGTCTGATATTTGAATAGTGGTTGCTCTAGACACATGACCGGTGATAGACGACTTCTAACTAAAATAACAAAGTGCATTGGGCCTAAGATCACTTTTGGTGATAACAACAAGGGTAAGACCGTAAGTAAGGGTAAAATTATCCATGGTAACCTCACCATCAATGATGCACTACTTATTGAAAACCTGTGTTATAACCTGATTAGTATAAGCCAATTGTGTGACAATGGATTTACTGTTGATTTTCAAACTCATGCATGTCTAGTTAAGGATCAGTAGCGTAACACCCTACTAACCGGAAGTAGAGTATAAAACTCTTATAAAATGAACTGGAAAAATAAGATATCTAATTTCGTATGCATGATAGCCAAAAATGATCAAAACTAACTATGGCATAAGAGATTAAATCATCTCAATTTTAAACTATTAACAAAATTTGCTCTCATGAGTTAGTTTTTGGTTTACCTAAATTGAAATTTTCAAAAGACAAGGTTTGTCTCACTTGCCAAGATGGCAAATAGGTCAGATAAAGTTTTAAGAGTAAATAGAAATCTCAATCCAACCGATGCCTAGAACTATTGCACATGGACCTGTTTGGTCCAATTCTAGTAAAAAGCTTGGGAGGAATGAGATTAACTCTAGTCATAATTGATGATTTTTCAAGATTTACTTGGGTTATTTTCTTACCTTCTAAGGATCAAATTGCTGAAATTTTGATAAAGATCCTTAGAAGACTTCAAAACGAAAAATCTTTAATCATCATCAAAATTAAAAGTGACCGGGAAACTGAATTCACCAACAGATGCTTATCTTCTTATCTCGAGGAGTCTGGAATTAGACACGATTTGTCTAGTGCCAGAGCTCCACAACAAAACGATATTGTAGAGAGGAGAGTTAGGTACTGAAGGAAGCAATGAGATCTATGCTTGCCAACTCAAGTGTTTCTCAGAAGTTATGGGAAGAAGCCATAAACACAACATGTTATACTCAAAATCGGTAAATGATTAATAAATGCTTTAGCAAAACACATATGAAGTATTTTATGGAAGAATTCCCAAAGTTTCATACTTTTGAATTTTTGGGTGTAGGTGTTTTATTCACAACAATGGGAAAAATCATTTGACTTCTTTTGATGAATCTATTGAAAATAATTTTGACGAATTCTTTGAAATTTCTAACATATTAGAAGCGATAAGTCTTGAATCGGATAGTGATGATGAAGCTTCAGTCAATAGGATATACTCGTCTGATCAGATGGATGAACCAGTTGAGAGTCAACCAAACATCCAAACTACAAGTCAGTAGACGACTAACAATTCAGGCATCGCGGGGCCGTCTGACCAGACGTCTGATCCCTTAGGACCAAGCTTTAAATGGAACATAAATCATTCACCTTAATAATTGGCAATCCTAATGCTCCTCTTAGAACTAGACACCAATTAATGGATGAAATGGAAAACTCCATCTTTATTTCTCATATTGAGCCAAAGATGATCAATGAAGCACTATTTGATCCAGATTGGATTAATGCAATGTAAGAAGAGTTGAATCAATTTGAAAAAATGAAGTGTGGCATCTGACTCCAAGGCCGACTGATCAATCGGTTATTGGAATCAGATGGGTTTTTCGAAACAAGCTTGTGAAGATGGCTTGGTTGTGAGAAAGAAAACCCGATTAGTAGCTCAAGGCTATAGATAGGACGAGAGAATTGACTTTGAGGTGTCATTCGCCCTTGTTGCTAGACTTGAAGCAATCCGAAATGAATGTGAAAAATGTATTTTTAAATGGAATTTTAAATAAAGATGTGCATGTTGAACAACCTCCTAGATTTCAAGATCACTCCTTACCAAATCATGTTTTTAAACTTGACAAAGCTGTATATGATCTTAAACAAGCTCCTAGAGCTTGGTATGATACTTTAACAAAGTTTTTATTTGATCATGATTTTGTAATTGGCATAGTAGATAAAACTTTGTTTAGATTTGTTAAAGATTCTCACATTTTGATTGTTCAAGTATATGTTGATGATATCATATTTGGGTCAACTAATCACAAACTATATGAAAAATTCTCTAAGTTGATGCAGGACAAATTCGAGATAAGCATAATGGATGAATTGAATTTCTTCCTTGGTCTTTAAGTTCGCTACCTTGAAGATGGCATTTTCATCAACTAGGCCAAATATACTAGGGAGATACTAAAGAAGTTCGGAATGAAGAGCTGTTCTGTCGCTGCCACTCCAATGAACTCTTTTAGCAAGCTCGACAATGATGAAGATGGATAGAGTGTCATCTAACTGCTTATAGAGGGATCATCAGTTCCTTGCTCTACCTAGCTGCTAGCTGGCCAGACATCCTGTTTGCTGTCGGCGTCCGCGGAAGCTTTCATGCTAACCCTAAACAATCTCATTATGTTGTTGCTAAACATATCTTAAAGTATTTAAAGGGAAATTAAAATGTGGGACTATGGTATCCGAAGGATTCTAGTTTCAATTTAATTAGCTATTCTGATGCAGACTATGCATGCTACAAGATTGATCGAAAGAGCACCAATGGAACTTGCCAGTTCCTTGGTGATCGTCTGATCTCTTGGTTCAACAAGAAGCATAGAAGCATATGTCTGTCGCCACTTCTACAAAAAGGGTTGAATACCTTGCTACATGAAGCTGCTACTCTCAGCTCTTGTGGGTTCAACAACAGCTGAGGGACTACGACATTGAGGCAGACGAGACACCAATTTTCTACGACAACACTAGTGCCATAACGATTACATATAACTCGGTGTTGCATTCTTGGACTAAGCATATCGATATCCGACACTATTTCATCCGGGAGCATGTCAGCCAGAAGCATATTCGTCTAGAATATATCCCAACAGATCAGCAAGTGGAAGAGTGTTCACGAAGCCACTCCCCGAGACTAAGTTTTCTTACTTTAGAAATGTTTTGGGTCTTGTAGACCTAAATTAATTTTATTCATTTAATCAAGCACAAATTGAGGGGGAAATTTATTGATTAAAGTTATTGGACAGACGTGTGTAGATGGAGGTTTCAATCGGACTAATTATATCAGTTATCTAAACGAACCACGTACTTAGACGAGTTGTGCTTAAGCAACTTGCATAAAAACTTGGTTAGACGTCTAACTTTGAGGAAGATGTCTGAAATGTCTGTAGATGTGCGTGATCAAACGTCGTCCAGACTTATGCTGAAGCGCTTGTAGATGTGTGTGATCAGACGCCTTCCGAACAGATGTCTACCGAACTTAGACGCAATGTATGCGGATAGCTTAGACAATGTCTAACTATGTGTGTCCTTAGACGTCTCATCTTCGGACGTGTTGTGGACAGTTGTTATCTCTTCATGAGATGTCCATGTACTTTTCCCGCCCATAAATCGAACAGTCATATCTCTAAGTTTCGAATAACTAGAAGACACGTGTCTCTCAATGTTAAAGATATGACTAATATTTATGACAGTTAATTATTACACGCTTTTTTATTAATGATAAATTTTATGATAGTTTTTAAATGATTACCTTTCTTGGGAAAACGTTTAAATAGCGTTTCATTTTCATGATATCTTTCATGGTCATATGACAGTCTTACTGTATAAAGAGTAACTAACACATCTAAAAAAAATCACTATCCGCTTTGTGATTTTGAATACTTGTACTCTCTCTAGAAATCTCTTGAGATTCTTGCTTGTTAAAACCCTAAACATTCTTCGTCATCTAAACACTAAAACGTAGAAATGGCCTCATTCGTATCTAACAAATTGCATGTAAACTTTGAGTCCGTCCTCTCTTTGTAGCTCCCAAAAATGGTTGCAATGTTCAGATCTCTTGAAGCTTCCGGCCTGAGGAAATTTATTAGAGGATCTTTCATCATTCATGAACTAGAGTGATATGATCGATGCTAACAATAGAGACTAGGGTCTGACTATTGATAACAACTTATGATAAACGATTCAATAATAATCCTGTAAGGAATTAATATATATTTCTATTCTTCACAAATCTTTCGAACTCTTGAAACAGATTCAAGTGCGGAAGTGTTCGTTGGATTTGAAGCTTTGAACCAATTGAAGGTAAATGACAGAAAGTAAAGAACACATGGAGTTTTATTGATGTTGGGAGATAAAACTAATACGTCACCCCTTCTTCCACAACCGGAAGGATATCCACTAAATACTTTGAATTAAATACAACTTACTGAGCTAGTTAACTCTATGTTGAACAGAACAACCTCTGTTCAACTTACAATATTTTCAACAATATTCTCACAACTAGACAACAATTGATTTTCTCTCTTGAACAAAAATGATGATAAAGATCAGTAAGAGCAAGAGTAAACTTGTGAATTCAGTGACCAAGAGAGAGATCCGTTGTCCTTGAGCATCTATTTGTAGTAGAAGGACACCAACGGTCGAATCTTCTTCGTGAACACGTGGCAAGTGTCCATTGGAAGGCCGCCCATAGTACCAGAATGCAGCAGACTCTGAGCAAATGGATCGTGGCCGTACCAAACTTGTAGTGCGCCGAATATCCTCTAAAGTTGCCTTGTACTAGACAGGCAGTTGGAAGGATATTTGCATACGTGGTGTTCGTTCATTTGATACAATTAGCTGACTTGTCAGACTACACAGAAGTGAGTAGAGCAGGAGTAGCAGACAACTAGTTGATCGTGGTTAAAAGTATGATTTCTTTAGACGACTGCTAAAGTTAGGCATTAGACGTGCTCCGTTAGACCGAGTCTAAAGGACTTAGACGTCCTCGTCTAACTACGCGTCCCTTTAGACCAAGTCTAAAGGAGTTAGACGACCTCGTCTAACTACGCATTCCTTTAGATCAAGTCTAAAGGAGTTAGACGTCCTCATCTAACTACGTTTCCCTTTAGACCAAGTCTAAAGGAGTTAGAATACCACGTTTAACTATGTTTCCCTTTAGACCAAGTCTAAAGGAGTTAGACATCATCGTCTAACTACATTTCCCTTTAGTACAAGTCTAAAGGAGTTAAACCACCACGTTTAACTACGTTTCCCTTTAGACCAAGTCTAAAGTAGTTAAATGTCCTCGTCTAACTACATTTCCCTTTAAACCAAGTCTAAAGGAGTTAGACTACCACGTCTAACTACGTTTCCCTTTAGACCAAGTCTAAAGGAGGTAGATGTCCTCGTCTAACTACGTTTCCCTTTAGACCAATTCCAAAGGAGTTAGAAGTCCTCCTCTAACTACGCATCCCTTTAGACCAAGTCTATAGGAGTTAGACTACCACGTCTAACTACGTTTCCCTTTAAACCAAGTCTAAAGGAGTTAGACTACCACATCTAACTATGTTTCCCTTTAGACCAAGTCTAAAGGAGTTAGACGTCCTCGTCTAACTACGTTTCACATTAGACCAAGTTTACAGGAGTTAAACTACCCTAACTATGTCTAATTAGCCTACTTAGACCACGTCTAAATTAACATAGTCTTATGCACCTGCACAAAACAAATAGACAACTTAGCTTTATTCATAACTAAGTTTTAATCACAGATCATCAAAATAAGGTCGGCATAAAATAATCTTATTCTTTAGTTTATTTTAGTCAAAATAATTTGACCCAACAATTTCCCCCTTTTTGTTGATGTTAAAACTTAGTTAAAAGATTACGAAAAATATACCAGATTGATAAATAACAAAACAACAATCAACAACAAGACAATAAAAGATCATATATTCATATTTTCAAAGGACGTGGGAGGTTAAACAACTTAAACAAAAATTTCCCAAAAATTGCAAAAAGATTGGATCTTTCCTATCCCTTTCTACCCATAATTCCCCTTGGGCCTAAGGCCACTTATTTTTCCCCTTTTTAACATCATCGGGAGTAATAAATTCCTAATAAGCTCTTTCAGCTAAATAGGTCGCCCGATTTCTTCTTTTTAACCTAAGCCTTCCTACCCTAATAACTAAGCCATCTTCACTAATCTTGTTTCGAAAAACCCATCTTATTCTAATGACCGATTGATCAGTTGGCCTTGGAGTTAGATGCCACACTTTATTTCTCACAATTTGGTTTAACTCCTCTTGCATGACATTAATCCAATCTGGATCAAGCACTACTTCACCAATTTTCTTAGGAAAGTAGGACAAACCTTGTCCCTTAAAAACTTCAAGTCAGGTAAGCTGAAAACCAAATTATGCAACAAATGTTGTTAATGGTTTTAAAATTGAGATGATTTAATCTTGTATGCCAAAGCCAGTTTTGATCATTTTTTGCAATCATGCATATGAGATTAAATATCTTATTTTTCCAGTTCATTTTGTAGGAGTTTCCTACCCTGCTTCCGGTCAACAGAGTGTTACCCTATTGATCCTTAACTATACATGCATGAGATTAAAAATCAATAGAAAATCTATTGTCACATAATTGACTAATACTTATCAGGTTATAACACAGGTTTTCAACAAGTAACACATTGTTGATGGTTAGATTACCATGGATAATCTTACCCTTACCCATTGTCTTACCCTTGCTGTTATCACCAAAAGTGATCTTAGGATCTGAGCAGTCTTTTATTTTAGTTAGAAGCCGTCTATCTCTAGTCATGTGTCTGGAACATCCAATGTCCAGATACCAAACTGAATCCTCCAGGTAGTTGATCTGATGTACCTTCACAAAAATATATTTACAATCTTTTGGTACCCACATTCACTTGGGTCCATGGTCAATTGGTCCTTTAGGAATCCATATTTGAGTTATTCTGATAGACTTACCTTTTTGTGTTGTGATTAGTGCGTATGATTTAGGCTTAGCAGACGTCTTCCTGCTAGCAGCTAATCCCTTAACCTCAGATGATGATTTTTGTTTAAAACTCCTTGACTTCTTGTCAGGTTTTAGTTTGCCAGACTTGTTGGCTGTTTTCTTCCCAAATTTTAGCCAACTTACAATTGGTGGAACATAATTAATCTCATCCTTTAAGGTTATATCCTCACAACTTAAATTAGTTCCATTATTAGTTAAACTCCCTCTGACAAAGTGTTACGACTTGTTTCGTAAGGTGTGTTTATGGGTTCTTGATTTTAAGAATCAAGTTCTTGATCTCTAGGATCGGATGGAATATATATAATCAAAGGGCAGCGGAAGGTTTTGTAATAGAGAATTTGGGGTGAGAGGATAGAAGAACCAAGGGTGAGAAGAGAAATATTGTTGGTCTATACCAAACAGTCCAAAATAAATAATCAAAACATAATATACAAATGGGGGGGGGTGAAGAAGTGAAGAACTTTCACAAGTAATTTCATATATTCATTATTCCATTCATGGGTCCTTGGGGAAGAGTGATCATCCTTTTATAGGTGATGTCTTGCCCCAAAATATTCAGTTACAACTACTTAAAAAATAACATAATTCGGTTTGAAAAACATAAAGGGAAGGAAAAAACAGAATTATTAAACAAAAAACAGAAACTGGCCCATGTGCACAATAGGACCGAGAAAGGGCGCTGGAATTATTCTAAGACCGAGGCATTAATTTGGAGACCTTAACATTATCCCCCCCTTCAAAGTTTGTCGCCCTCGATGAAAAGACCGTGGCCTGGTCAGCCATAATTTGTATCCTGCCAACTTCAAAGAGAACTGTTAGGATCTAGGTCGCGGCAGGAGGACCGGGGTTGGGCCGGTTAGCGCGTCTCACTCAAAGGGTGGTGATTAATCCGGTTAGAGATTAACACCGGGGTTTCAATACTACACAAACTGTCACAAACCCTTGAACTAGGTTCAAGCGCGGAAGTGGTTTGTTTCAAGTTGAAGCAGCACACTCACGAGATAGGCAGAACCGGTTTTGAATAGGACAGGTTTGAAAATTGATGGGTCGGTTTTTGTAACTTGGTGATTCGGTTTAGGTAGAGTAGATTCGGTCAAAAGGTGTAGGTCGGTTAGTACAGCTCGGTTATAAAGTAAGTCAGACAGAAAGTAAATAACAAGACAAGTTTTTATGGATATTCGGAGATAAAACTCCTACGTCACCCCTTCCTCTCGAAACCGCGAGAAGGATATTCACTAAGGAATACAAATACAATCCGATCGAGACTTATTTCCTGCTCGATAACACCCGTACAATTTACACCGAAATTGTAAATACACACTTCAACTTTAGTACTTAGGCCTTTTCTAGAGAGAGAACACGATCTTATTACTTGTAAATTAATTGTTCACTGTGTCCCCCATTTACTCCTCTTCAAATGCTCTTTTTATAGGTGAAATATGCCAACGGTCATATTTCATTTCCTTGAATTTGATTGGTTGAGCAGAGGTTCAGTGATTCAGACCTGGCGGTCAACCTCACAGAGTTGACAGTCTGTTCTTCCAGTATGTATGACAAACCGGCTAGATTTGTCTTTTACTCAATGTGGTAACTGTTGGTTAGACAGTTGTCTGTACTTGGAAGATTGCCTTTCTGATTTATCCTGAAGTGGAAAGATCTTGTAGGACTGTCTTCTGCAGGCTGCAGACTTTTCTCAGACTTGTATGAATATGGAAATGTTCAGTCTGTTCCTTTGGTATCATTCTCAGCAGATACCCGAAGTATCTTCTTATGCTGGTCGGTTATTTGACTTAACCGGATGACTTCCGGTTATTGCTTTGGCTTCTGAATGACCGATGTCTGGTGTTTTCGGCCTTCTTTGAGCGATCATGTTTCTGGTCGGTTTGATAGTTTGACCGGTTGAGCTTCTTAACCAGTTCATTTATCTGATCGGTTGGTTTTTTCAAACCGCTTGGTTACTTTGACTGGTCCGGTTCTTTGTTCGTGCATGGAAGGTTTATTTGTGTTAAGTTCTATTAACCGGTCTAATTTTATCTAACAATTTCTCCCTTTTTGATTATTTTATTTAAAATCATCAAAATCATGTAAGATTGCAAACGTAGGCCGGTTCTTTATTTAATCGAATTTTTGAAACTGACTTGGGAGAATTTTTCGAAAAGTTTGGAAAAAAATTTTGAGAAAAATTTTGGAAAATTCTAATATTTTATCTTATCAATTTCTCCCTTTTTGATTATTTTATTTAAAATCATCAAAATCATGTAAGATTGCAAACGTAGGTCGGTTTCAAAAATAACTTTATATATATAAAAGTAACCGAAAAAAAGGGAAAATATTATATATGCAGAAACCGAAATACGCATAGATTAAGAAAAGAGAGCCCTATTATGATTCGGATGGCAGGAAGCCTTTCATCATGTCATCGGTCGGTTGTTCCTCATCCGGTTGAGCCGGTCTTGAAGATGATCCTTCAGCTTGCGGTTGACCGACTGTGCTGACTGGAACCACATAGGAAACTCGCTGTCTTGTAGATCGCGACTCTAGATTCTCTTCGATTTTATCCTCGGTTTGGGAAGCCGGGTGCGGAGTAGTGTGGAGTTTCTATATTTGTCTCGGTGATCCTTTCCAGCATCCCGGTTACCTGAACCTTCCTTGAAGGTGTTTTCCTTTTCCGTGTTGCCGGAACCGAAGAGGAAGAAGCCGCCCTGGTCTTCTTGTGAGCCTTGGCATATCCTTCGAGCCTTTGTTTTTGTGCTTTTAACCGCTCTGCATCTTTGGCTGCTTGAGCTGCCATGGACTTCGCAAGTGCCGGATTTTTAGCCGCTATGTTTTGTTCGCGCACGACTATTTCTTCTTCAGACAATCGCGGTGCCTCCTTTGCTTTTCGCGTTTCTTCGTCCAGCGCATCCTGAATATCCTTAGCAGCTCGAGCGTTTGCCTCTTCAACCGCTTTATCAACATTGATCTTGGCATTTATCAACCCAGTCACCTGTTCAGTGACCGCCTTAAGGTCGGCTTCAAGCTTGTCATTGCGCTCCTCAAGATTCGCATTCTTCTTTTCAAGATCTATGACCCTGTCAAGGGTCGAACCGATTTCGCCGCTTGACCGCCCTAGGTCCTCATCGACCTTTGTGAGCTGTTGTTCGGTTTTCTCTTGAAACCGATCCATGTCATCCACCACCTTGGAGGTCTTTTCTTCCAAGTCTTCGGTTCGCTTAAGATGTTCGTTGTGCAGAATAGTATCGTCCCGATAGTCGGCTTCGATTTCTGTGATCCGGGCATCCGCCTTCACGAGATCATCCCTCGCTTTTTCGGCTAACAAGATTGTTTGGCGCGCGACTTTCTTGATTTTCCTCTTCCACGGTCGAACCTTTGAGTTGGCAAACTCTTGAATCAGAGTCTTTACTCTTTCTTCTGTGACAGCCGATTCTGAATCCCCAGGTTGATCGGTTTCAAGTGGCCCGGTGAAAGGAGTCTCTGTCCTTTCGTCGGTTTCGTTGATGACCGGATCCGCTAGAGGAGGCGTTTCACCTCGATTCTGACCGTCACCGGTCTCAGGACGCAGAGAGCACGCTTATTCTCGCTGTCTGCGTACCGCTTCAATATGCTCTATCTCGTCAGTGAATTCTCCTTTCTTGACCTCTAGCATTTCCAACACCAGGAGGTGTAACTTAGCCTTCGGTGTTCCCGCAACATACCTTTCTGTAAGCTTTCGTATATATGCGGTTAACTTTTGTAACCGAGCACGCGGTTCCACTATTGCGTGTCGGTCTATGGCTTCGTTGGGATCCTCGGCGTTTGTGAGCTGGATAACGTCTTCCTCTATTTCCAGAATTCTTTCAAATCTTTGTCCGGTGGTTAGGTCCGGTAGCACATGTTTGAAGAATTTATTGCACCGGATCAGGAACCACTCATTGTATGCTTGTGCTACCTTTTGAGCCTGCAGATCAATTCCTGCCAAAATTTTGCGGACAATGTTCTTGACTATCTTTCGGTCGTTATCACCGGGAACCTTTTCCTCCCCACGGCAGTCTGCTTCGGCATCAGTGTTTTCAAGGCTTGCGGCCGCACCGGCATTTTCAAGACTTGTAGCCGATTGTTCCTCTTCAATCGGTCCTTCTTCTTTATCGGATGGATTGTCATCGGTTTTCTGCGAGCCGGTTCGGTCAGACGTGGAAGCCGAGTCTTCCTCATCTTGCATTTCTGAGCGCGGTTCCGTGAATATTATCGGTTCCTTACCCTTGCTTCCGGACTTGTTTTTTACCGGAGCCGGTGTCTTATCGGTAGATTTTTTTCCTTCGGCCACCTGTAGAACCGGGGGCCGGCTGCTTCTTCTCCAGGAATTGTCGGGATCTTATTATCTTGCTCGATGAGAGAAGAACACCCGGACCGGTGTTGATGTTGTGGTGGAGCATGATCTTCCCAAGAGGGATGGCGTATCCCAATGACCGGGCGGAATCCGGTTTCACCATGTCTTTCAGATTGTTAAAAATCTCCTTCGCCCAGTTGACGTTTATACCGTCTAGTAAGCCGATAAGCATCTCGATTTTGGCCTTGGTGAGGTTGTCGAAATTTCCACCTCTAGCTTGAACCGACTTAGTGAAGATGTCACAGAGCGGTATATATTCCGGCCGCAATGATGACTTCTTACCGGATACTTTTACAGGGGCCCCGGTTGCCGAGAGAATTTGGCAAGCCGCCTCGAAAGTTGTTGGATCTAGTTCCATCGAAGCGTTGCGACCATCTGTTGGAAGACGTAGGATTTTCGCAACCGACTCTTCGGTTATATCGAATTGCTTGCCGCCAACAGTTGCGGTTATTTTGTCGCCAGAGAGAGATGCGGTTTTGAAGAATTCTTCAACCGCTTCCCTGTAGGGAACAAAAGGACCGCCTAGAAAGTACTCGAGTCCGGCTTCGGAAATCCGGGTAAGAACTTCCTTTGCCGGAACCGAACCGTTCTGTCTGATTTCCTCAAAGTCCACCTAAATGATGTGTTTGAACAGTGCCGAGTCACGACTCATTGTTGATGATTAAGAGAGTTTGAGTGATCAAAAGAGTAGCCGCTTTGAGAGAGTTTGAGAGTTTAGAGAGAGAAAGTTGTTTCGCGTAAGAGAAAAATGAAATGGCCAAGGACCCTTTTTATAGGCGCGGTCCGGAAGCCCAACCGTCCCATAACCTTTTGGCGGGATTTTTCCCTACAAGCCAAAAGGCGGCAATCAGTGGGCGGGAAGCTAAAGGCGGTAATTAAAGAGGCGACAATCAATGGGCGGGAGTCTAAGGGCGCCAAATTAGAGGCGGGAAGTCAAGGGCGAGATTTATGAGCGGGAATTTCTGGGCGCGAAATTTCCCTCAAAAATTTCGAATTTGGTTTTGATTTCACAATCCCCTTTTTGAAACCGTATTATGAGGTGATTTGTGAACCGCAATGATGCGGTGTTTTGACCTTGACCGGAAAATTCTACGAACATAGATTTGTCTATCGATTTAACCGGTTATTTAGATGAGTGTTCTGGATTATTTACAACCTTTGATTAAACGGTTTTCTTGATACCGTGCATAACTGCGAAGACGCGGTTTCTTTGATATTGACCGGATATTTCAATGAAAACGAAGTTACTTGATAATATTAACCGGTTACTTAGATGGATATTCTGATTGTTATTTGGACCCGGTTATTTAGACTGAAATAGAGTTTCATTGAATGAAGGTACAGGATAGAGACCGATATATAGATCGGTTTGGAAATACAGAAAGGAAGGAATACAAAAGAGATAAAAATGACTATGGCCTAGGCAATAACCATCCTAGAGAACTTATCCTCTACCTCATCCACATCAAGAATGTTTGAGAGGGATGTCGGTGCACCCGGTCCAAATTCTGGACGATACTTGAGTATGAGTCGACTGATATGAGGAGCGTAACCGATGCCTCTTTTGGTCAGCACCATAGTTTTCAGGTTGTTGAATATGACCGATGACCAGTTTATGAGGGCATAACTCATGATGTAGGTCATCATGTTATACACCTTTTTAGAGTACCGCTGGTTAGGGGATTGGCAGATTAGCGAGCGATTGATGATTTCAAGTAGGAGCTGGATGTGAAACCGAAGACAGGTCCTTGGCCCGTTGTTCTCCATCGGCCTCCCGATTCCTGAGAACAGCCAAGAGTAAGATACCGCGGCACTTCCTTCCCTGGGTGGGAAGTCTGAAAACCCTTCAGTGGGCAGATTGAGCATCTGAGCAAATTCGGTGTGGTCTCTCACCGTAGAAACAATATAGTTTCCTCTGATGCAAGCACTTCTAAAGAAGGTCTTGACATCCTCAAGAAGTATTGGGCCGGATTCTTTGAGAAAAGTTCGAAGGCCGGTGTCGATGAGAGACTTAAACAACAGCTCCTTTGTTTCATGATCATTGATTTCAAGGCATGAGTCAAAATCAATGCTTAAGAAGTTTGGTAGAGTTCGGCTAGGCATGATTCGAACTTTGTTAGTAGAGAGAGAAGGAGTACAAGAGATTTTTGATTTGAGATGTGTTAATTTGATAAGGAAAGGTCCCTTTATATAGATTCGGTTTTGGAGGGAAAACATCAACATTGAATGTCAGTTTTGTCTTATTGGAGAAGAGAATATTTATGTTTCCAAAGTGTGTTAGAAAGAGGTTGCTTTTGACTAATTACGGAGCTCGAGGTAGGATTTAGTTGAAAAGTAACCAAGTTAGTTGGGTAGTAATTACTCATGTAGTTGGGGGTTACCTCGTTAATTAAATGTTACTTTTTCATTAATGACTGATGCAACAACACACTGAAAAGTAACCGATTGAAACCGAAGATAACTTAGACTAAACCGAAAAGAGCATAGATGAAACCGAAATGATCATAAGGAAGTTGAGCAAAGATACACCCGGTGCGTGTAGCAAAATGACCGTGTGTAGGAGGGAGTGACCTAATATCCGCTTGAGTTGGTGTGACCGTTGGAGTAGATGTGACGGTTCCTCCTCTTCAAAGCCTTCTCAAACCGCTCATAAAAAGAGTCGGTAACTTCCTTGGTAAGTACTTGGGCTTGGTTCAGCCCTTCCCCAGGGCATGTTGAAACTCCAAGCTCCAGAAGCAGACAGCTTATTTGAGGAACGAAGCCGACTGTTTGAACGCCAATCATCCAGACTAGGACGTCGAACAATACCCTCGACCAATTGACTAGTGTGCCAGTAATTATAGCAGCCATCATGTTGAAGGCAGCGGTGCAGTATGTGTTGGTCACATCCCTTCCCAGGATGCCTCGACCGATTACATCATTGAGAAGCTGGTATTCAACTTTCAATAGTGACTTAGCACCGTGGTCATCCACTGGATGGCTTGACCGGGCAAAGGCTAAGAAGATCTCGGCTTTTAGTTCGGCCGGTATGTTGAGATCGATTAACCCCTGCTTTGGTAGGTTAAAGCATCTGGCAAAGTCATTTTCGGTAAAGTCAAATACGATTCCTCTTACCTTTGACTGGATGTGAGTATCAAAGTGAGGAGTTCCACGAAAAACTCTGGCGTTATAAAAGAACTCCAGGATAGACTCATAATAGATGACATGTTTGTCATCTAGAAAGTGTTGGAGACCAGTATCTTCAAGTGACTTGATCATCATGAAGACCTCATAATGTTCAGTGCTTTGAGCAGAGTTGAAATCCACTTGAAGGATGTTTGGAAACTGAGACATTTTGTCTTAGTGAGAGGAAGAGTTATACAATTTGTGATTGTTTTGTTTAAGGTTTGTTCAACTTATATACTAGTGGGGAGAGGAGCCTATTATCTAGGTATCACAGGTGATAATGTCTATTAACCATAGGATAAAGAGTTTTGCATGTCTACAGCCTAGGATGTTGGTCATAGACCTGGACCATGAAAGATATCAAATCTTCACGTCTTTTTAGGTGCGACCATTTTACTTTGAAAAGGCAATGTTTCAGGACAGATAAGTTTAAACACAAATAATTATTCCACTTTTGTTCGAAGACCAAATAATCTAAGATAAACTATTTCCGAACCGGTCAGTTATCAGTTATTCGTCCCGATGCGGTTATTTGGTGCATGCACTAAGTAACCGGTCGGTTTACTCTGTCTGATAGACCAGGCGGTTCTTCCATAGATACCTTGGAAGATTTGAAATCCGACAATTTAGGAGGAACTACCGGTTTTGTCTGTCCGAACCGATTTCCCTTTTAAGCATCCTTAGGGATGATCTGACTAATATCGGTTAAACCGAGTGTAAGTCTGAATTGAGAGAACTTAGCTTCCTGTAGAGGCTTGGTGAAGATTTCGGCTACTTGTTGATCTGTTGGTACGTATTCCAACCGGATATGCTTCAACATGACATGTTCCCGAATGAAGTGATGCCTTATGTCAATGTGCTTGGTTCTAGAGTGTAGAACCGGATTGTAGGTGATTGCTATGGCACTTGTGTTATCACAGAAGATCGGAGACTCTACGGTTGTGACACCGAAGTCCTTCAGTTGTTGTTGGATCTAAAGAAGTTGTGAACAACAGCTTCCGTCCGCCAAGTATTCAGCTTCTACGGTTGATGTTGCAACTGATGTTTGTTTCTTGCTATGCCATGAAACAAGCCGGTCACCTAGGAATTAACATGTTCTGCTGGTGCTTTTTCTATCAATCTTGCAACCTGCATAGTCTGCATCTAAGTAACTCGTTAGATTAAAGGATAAATCCTTTGGATACCACAGGCCGACGTCAGGTGTTCCCTTTAGTTATTTTAATATTCGCTTTGCGGCTGTGTAGTGGGATTGTTTTGGATTGGCTTGGAATCTTCCACACACACCGACTACAAATAGAATGTCCGGTCTACTTGCTGTCAGGTATAGAAGAGAACCGATGATACCCCGGTACGCGGTCAGGTCTACTAATTGATCCTCATCATCTTTGTCCAGTTTGACCGATGAGCCCATTGGAGTAGCCGCTGAGGAGCATGTGTCCATCCCAAATTTCTTTAGAAGCTCCTTAGTGTACTTGGGTTTGCTTATGAAAGTTCCTTCTACGAGTTGTTTAACCTGAAGACCTAGGAAGAAGCTTAATTCCCCCATCATACTCATTTCAAACTTGTTAGTCATCAGGGTTGAATATTTATCACATAACTTAGGATCGGTTGAACCGAAGATGATATCATCTACATAGATTTGAACAAGTAGGATATGTTCCTTCTTCTCAAACTTAAATAACGTTTTATCCACCGAACCGATGGTGAAGTCGTGTTTTAACAAAAATGCGGTTAGTGTGTCATACCAGGCTCTAGGTGCTTGCTTTAAACCGTATAAAGCTTTGTTTAACCGGTATAAATGGTTGGGTAGTTCGGCATTTTTGAAACCGGGTGGTTGTTCAACATATACCTCTTCACGTAAGTCACCATTCAAAAATGCACTTTTAACATCCATTTGGAAAACCTTAAAGTTTTTGAATGCAGCAAAGGCTAGAAAAATCCTAATAGCTTCAATCTTAACTACAGGGGCGAATGATTCTTCAAAATCAATGCCTTCTTCCTGTTTGTAACCTTGTGCCACTAATCTGGCTTTGTTCCTCGTGACCAAACCGTCTTCATTGAGTTTATTTCTAAATACCCATCTTGTTCCTATGACCGGTTGATCTTTTGGTCTAGAGACTAGGTACCAGACTTTATTACTCTAGAACTGGTTTAATTCTTCTTGCATTCCCAAGATCCAATCCGGATCTGATAATGCTTCATCCACTCTTTTCGGCTCAATCTGGGATATAAAAGTGGAATTAAAGTATTCCTCCAGAATTTGACGCCTAGTTCGAACAGGTTATGAAGGATCACCTATAATCTGCTCAGGAGGATGTATAGTGTTCCTTTTGAAGTTCGGTTCAGGGATGTTTACCAAATTACCGTTTACTTGATCAAGGCTAGACATATCAGTAGGCTGAACAGGATTGTCAGACCGACCGATTTCCTCGGTTTGGACCGAAGTGTCAGCTTCCTGTCGTGGGACAGCTTGATCCGGCTGGGTTTCAATATTACCCATCTGGTCATGGATAAACCGCCTGAAAACTGGAATCTCATCTTCACTATCAGAATGGATATTGTTATTTTCCAATCTGTTGTGTAGATCAAAGCATGATGCAGTATTACTTTCAACTGATTCATCGAAAACAACATGAAGTGATTCCTCCACGGTTAAGGTTCTATTGTTATATACTCTATATGCCTTACTTACTACGGAGTAACCTAACATGATCCTAGTATCGGTTTTTGCATCAAAAGTAGAAAGATAGGTTTTACCATTTATATGAATATAGCATTTACACCCGAAAATTTTAAGATACTTAAGGTTGGGAACCCTGTTAAAATAAACCTCATAAGGTGTTTTGTTGTGAAATTTGTTAATTAAAGACCGATTTTGTGTATAACATGCAGTATTGATAGCCTCAGCCCAAAATTTTTGAGCAATGCCCGAATCGGCTATCATAGACCGTGCAGCTTCCTTGAGAGTTCGGTTTCTTCTCTCAGCCAGGCCATTTTGTTGAGGAGTCATAGCACTAGACAACTCGTGTCTAATACCGGATTCATCAAGAAATGCGGTTAAGGTACTATTGGTGAATTCGGTACCTCTATCACTTCTAATACTATTAATGCGAGTTGATTTTTCATTTTGCAAACGTTTAAGCAGTGTGATCAAATTTGATGCGGTGTCACGTTTGGATGGTAGAAATATTACCCATGTAAATCGAGAGTAATCATCAATAACTACCATGGTGTAAAGCATACCTCCTAGGCTAATGACCTGAATCGGTCCAAATAAATCCATGTGAAGAAGATCTAGGCATCAGTTAGATTGAATGTGTCATTTACTCTTAAAGGTTGACCTAGTTTGTTTACCCATTTGACATGCTGAACAAACCTTGTCTTTGTTAAATACTATGTCAGGAATTCCGTCGACTAACTTTTTACCGCGAATATAGTTTAAGGTTTTCATGTTTAGATGGTTTAGTCTCTTACGCCACAGCCAGGTTTGATCAGTTTTGGCTATCATGCATACAGGATATTCTATCTTAGTTTTTCAGTCTACCTTGTAAATATTTCCTAGCCTATTTCCAGTTAGCAGTATGATACCTTGAGAGTTCTTAACTAAGCATGCATGTTTAAGAAATTCTACCGTGTATCTAGCATCACACATTTGACTAATACTTAGTAGATTAAAACGTAGGTTTTCAACTAAGAGTACATTATCAATTGTTAGGTTACCATGGACAATCTTACCCTTGCCCACAGTTCTACCTTTTGAGTTGTCACCGAAAGTGATTAATGCATTAGTTTCTATTCTGATGTCGGTTAGCAGGTTGTTGTTCCCAGTCATATGCCTAGAGCATCCACTATCCAAGTACCATTCAGAGTTTCCTAGCCGTTTCTTTAAATCCTGCAAAATGTACATATTTACAACTATTTGGTACCCACATTTACTTGGGTCCACATGCGATTAGTCCCTTGGGCATCCAGACCTTGACAAACCGGACATCTTTCTTTGCTAAAGTCTTGACCATCTTTTTGGCACTCGGTTTTGGATACTTCGGTTTTTCTACGAAGGCTTTAAATGAGGGTGATTTGTGGTTTGACCTATGCGGTTGAGGATTGGTTCTCCTATTTTTGAGTAGGTCGGCTTTCCTTTTTCTCAGGGTGAAGCCATTTTTCAGAATCTGTTGGACCTACATAAGTTAGTTTTTCTGCCATATAGTATGCGGTCAACTCCTCTTCAGCGGTTAAGGAACTTCTAATGAAACTTATAAGAGGAAGGTCACCCTTTGTAAACCTTACATTGTCTACAAGTTTTTGGTTTTTGGATCTATCATTTTTGTAACCTAAACTAAACATGCAAAAAGGGTGTCTCTTATAGCTACACATCTTCTTTACCATGTCACTAGATCTCTTATATGCGGCCATTTTATACTGGAGGCGGACATTTTCCTCTTCGGTTAGTTCTCGAACTGGTTCACTAGACTGTTCGGTCTTGAGTGGTGATTCAGGTGCTAACTCGGTTTCTAAGGTAGGGGTTTCATCAGGTTCTATGATCTCTGGTTCGGTTAGAACGGATATTTCTGGTTTTGTCAGAATGGGTACTATAGGGTCGGCTCTAAAGTTGAGTTGCTTAGGTAACATGGCTAGTAGGTTCTTATACTCAACTACCATATCATTTAATGCATTATATAACTCATCTTTAGTAAATTCTTCACAAGGAGAGTCAAATACTTGTTCCTCATTTGCCATGAGGCATGTGAGTTCATCATCACTGTCAATGTGAGCCCATAAGCTTCCTTCATCATCGGCTATCAGTGCTTTCTGAACCTTACTTCCTTCACCGGTTTGTTGGTAGTTATTTCGGTTATTTTGATTATCCGGTTTCCGGTCATCTCTCCTCGGTTTTCTGCATTCCCACTTGAAATGTCCCAAACAGTTACAGTTATAGCATCTTACATTTGATTTATCACCATAGTTGTAGTTTGTCGGTTGGCTTCTTTTCATGAACCTCCCAAATTTCTGTGCAAGCATTGCCATGGCATCCTCGGTGAACTGTTCGGCGATTCTGATTGGTGCAGGTGCAACCGGTTCTGTAGATGTGATCAGTGCTCTGGTTGAGGTTGAAGCCGAAACCTCTTCTTCAGTCCTAGATCTCATTTCGAACTCATATGCCTTAAGATCTTCGAATACATCATGTAGTTTCATCTTACTTAGGCAGTTTGATTCCCTCATCACCATTGTCTTTATGTCCCACGCACTTGGAAGAGATCTTAACGCTTTCATGATGAATTCTTTGTTATCATACTTCTTGCCAAGAGTTACTAGTTCGTCTAACACACCAGTGAACCGGTCACTGTATTCTCTCATTGTTTCTCCCGGTTTCATCTTGATGCTTTCAAACTTCTGAGTAGCCACCATTACCTTGTTTTCCTTAGTTCTTTCATTTCCCTCATAAATCTGAATAACCGTGTCCCATGTTTCCTTTACGGTTTTGCAGTCTCTGATATTGCAGTACGTGTTTCTGTCCACACTGTTGGAGATCCAGTTTCTGGCATGGTTATCTAGGTTATTTCTTCTCCTGTCTTCAGCTGTCCATTCCTTCCTGTCCTTGTCAATGATTATCAGTCCTTCGGCCAAAATAAACTGCATCTCGTCATCCATGGTGATTAAGTGCAGGTGCATGCGTGCCTTCCAATTGGCAAAGTCATCACCTTCTAGCATTGGTGGCCTATCAAACGACATGATTGCTTGAGGATTGAAACTAACTGCTTTGATACCAATTGTTAGGATCTAGGTTACGGCAGGAGGACCGGGGTTGGGCCGGTTAGCGCGTCTCACTCAAAGGGTGGTGATTAATCCGGTTAGAGATTAACACTGGGGTTTCAATACTACACAAACTGTCACAAACCCTTGAACCAGGTTCAAGCGCGGAAGTGGTTTGTTTCAGGTTGAAGCAGCACACTCACGAGATAGGCAGAACCGGTTTTGAATAGGACATGTTTGAAAATTGATAGATCGGTTTTTGTAACTTGGTGATTCGGTTTAGGTAGTGTAGATTCGGTCAAAAGGTGTAGGTCGGTTAGTACAGCTCGGTTATAAAGTAAGTCAGACAGAAAGTAAATAACAAGACAAGTTTTTATGGATGTTCGGAGATAAAACTCCTACGTCACCCCTTCCTCTCGAAACCGCGAGAAGGATATTCACTAAGGAATACAAATACAATCCGATCGAGACTTATTTCCTGCTCGATAACACCCGTACAATTTACACCGAAATTGTAAATACACACTTCAACTTTAGTACTTAGGCCTTTTCTAGAGAGAGAACACGATCTTATTACTTGTAAATTAATTGTTCACTGTGTCCCCCATTTACTCCTCTTCAGCTGCTCCTTTTATAGGTGAAATATGCCAACGGTCATATTTCATTTCCTTGAATTTGATTGGTTGAGCAGAGGTTCAGTGATTCAGACCTAGCGGTCAACCTCACAGAGTTGACAGTCTGTTCTTCCAGTATGTTTGACAAACCGGCTAGATTTGTCTTTTACTCAATGTGGTAACTGTTGGTTAGACAGTTGTCTGTATTTGGAAGATTGCCTTTTTATTTATCCTGAAGTGGAAAGATCTTGTAGGACTGTCTTCTGCAGCCTGCAGACTTTCCTCAGACTTGTATGAATATGGAAATGTTCAGTCTGTTCCTTTGGTATCATTCTCAGCAGATACCCGAAGTATCTTCTTATGCTGGTCGGTCATTTGACTTAACCGGATGACTTCCGGTTATTGCTTTGGCTTCGGAATGACCGACTGTCTGGAGTTTTCGGCCTTCTTTGAGCGATCATGTTTCTGGTCAGTTTGATAGTTTGACCGGTTGAGCTTCTTAACCGGTTCATTTATCTGATCGGTTGGTTTTCTCAAACCGGTTGGTTACTTTGACTGGTCCGGTTCTTTGTTCCTGCATGGAAGGTTTATTTGTGTTAAGTTCTATTAACCGGTCTAATTTTATCTAACAAGAACTCTTTTCTCTTGTTCTTCGGTCGGATTTTCAGCAAGTCTAGAAAATGTCGGGATCTAGAACCGCAATCCTTAAAAAATCTTCAATAGAGTCCTTTCAATAGTGCAGCTGACCGGGACCTAATGTAGATATGAAAATAATGTCTTTCAGCTCCTCTTATACACTATGGTGTTATCAAAAATCCAGAACCAATCTTTCTTTCGGCCTAACACCCCATGAGAAACCAAACATCCATTCTTCTTCCGATTATACTCTAAAGTGTCTTCAAACATCTAAGCCCAGTCCTTTTCCAAACCAGCAACACATGTGTAACAACATAGCCATGTCTTCTAATTACCTTCCTGGCTGGTGGTCGGTTGTTGTGTTGCTGGAATAGCTAATTGAACCCTTTGATTATGTGTTGGAAATTTTCAGTAATGTCTTCCAAAACAAGTGAAACAATTTGGCATTCGTTTTTACTCTTTATTTTGTATCGTGACAGCAACATTATAATTTTCAAGGTCTTTTCTAGCTGGTTGCCTTGTATTATGTTGACCTGCGACCGAGGGGTACCCTACTGGACCGTGAATGTGTGCAAAGAAATGACATGTTCGTCCCCTTTCTCAAGCAGCAAAGGTGTGTTTATGGGTTCTTGATTTCAAGAATCAAGTTCTTGATCTCTAGGACCGGGTGGAATATATATAATTAAAGGGTAGCGGAATGTTTTGTAATACAGAATTTGGGATGAGGGGATAGAAGAACCAAGGGTGAAAAGAGAAATACTGTTGGTCTATACCAAACAGTCCAAAATAAATAATAAAAAATAATAGACAAATGGGGGGTGAAGAAGTGAAGAAATCTCAAAAGTAATTTCATATATTCATTATTCCATTTATGGGTCCTTGGGGAAGAGTGATCAGCCTTTTATAGGTGATGTCTTGCTCCAGAATATTCGGTTATAACTACTTAGAAAATAACCGAATTCAGTTTGAAAACATAAAGGGAAAGAAAAAACAGAATTATTAAACAGAAACTGACCCATGTGCACAATAGGACCAAGAAAGGGCGCTGAATTTATTCTAGGACCGATGCATTAATTTAGAGATCCTAACACAAAGTTTATTGGCTTAAACTTGTCTGTTGCTGAGTTTAACTTTTCACTGGACTCATCTGGGATAGCTTTGTCATATCCTAAACCGGATTTGCATCCGGCAGGCCTTAGCATAAAAATTTGCTGTCTGACAGCGTCTCCAGACTTTGTCCATGAATTGACTATATATGTTAAACGTTGGTTTTCAGATGAAAGAGTTTGAATCTTTTCCTTGAGCGTCTCATTCACAGATGATAGCTTATCCACTTTGTTTTCAGAAACATTTGGTTCAAAAGCTTGAGATGAAACAAAGTTATTGATTTCATCCTTTTATTTCATTTCATTAAATGAGTCTGATAATTTATTGTACTCAATGACCATGTCATTGAGTGCAGAAGTTAAATCATTTCTAGTAAAGTCTTTCGAGAAGAAGTCGAATACCTTGGATTGGTCGTCTGCCATCAAGCATGTGACGATTTCGTTCTCACAATCGCTAGGTGAGTCATCTGAGTCGCTATCGGCCCACTTTGACTTGTGTTCAAGTCTCATAAGAGCCTTCTACTCTTTTCAGTTCTCATATATTTGATCGTTGCATCCATATATTTGAATAAGCTTCTCCAAAATTTCTTTAGCGGAGGAGCATGGCTTGATCTTACTGAATATGTTCATGTCAATCGACTTGTACAAGATATCTTTGGAGACGTTGTCCAAATTGTTCATTATCTTATCTTCATTCGTCCAATTACATATTGGCGTCGTCTTACTCCTTTAGACACAGTCTAAGGAAAGAGTAGTTAGACGTCGTCTAACTCCTTCAGACGTGATCTAAGGAAAGCGCGGTTACACGTCGTCTTACTCCTTTAGACGCAATTTAAGGAAAGCATTGTTAGACGCCATCTAACTTCTTCTTAGACGTGGTCTTAGACAACGTCTAATGAAGAAGCGTAGTTAGACACTGTCTAACGTTTTCTTAGACGTGGTCTAATGAAGAAGTGCAGTTAGACACCTTCCTACTTGATCAGACGTTCGAAGGAGCGTCTGTTTCTCTACTCAGTTCGTCTATTGTGTTCGGTATTAGTATTCTAACAACCCAGATAATCTCGACAAATGAAAGAGTGTCAAGTATGTGTTTATCATTCAAATTGCCCACGTTGTATCTCTCTAGTACAACATAATATTAGAGGATATTTGACGCACTATCAGTCCTGTATGGCCACGATCCCAATACTCACAGTCTACTATACTTTTGTACTACTGGTGGCCGTCCAACGGACACATGACACGTGTCCACAAAGAAGATTTGACCGTTGGTTCTCTTCAAGTATTAATAGAAGCTCAAGGACAACGGACGAATAACTTGCTTGCAAATATAGCTGGAACTATCAATCTATGTTTGTCATATCTTGCTTAAACTCTTGTTATCTTATTGCTTAATCTCTCTAAAACTTAAGTGTGAATTAACTACTCACTGTGTGATTACTCTGTAATTCATTCACTATTTTTTTTGTATGAAACTCAGTGTTATAAGTTGAACATAAGTTGTTATATTCAATGTTGAGTTAGCTAGAAGTTCAGAAGCAGGCAGTTGTTAATTCCTATTGTTTATGACAGGGTTTGTGTAGTGTGTTCTATACAACTCAAAGTCTTCTAGTGAATATCCTTCTTATTGAGGAAGAAGGGGTGACGTAGGATTTTTATCTCCGAATATCCATAAAACTCCCTGTGTTCTTTACTTTCTTCCATTTATATTCATCTGTCTAAAACTTCAAATCCAAGAAACTGTTCCGCACTTGAACTTGTTCAAGAGTTTGTGAAGATTTGCGAAAAATAAAAAATATATTTTAAATTATAACAGAGTTAAAATCGAATCGAAGTTTGTAAGCTGTTCACAATAGTCAGACCCTAATATCTATTGACAACACCGATCCTAACAAAAATCTAAATTTATAACTTAGTTGAAAAAATAAAGTGATTTTGTAAATTTTATTATATGAAAATAATATAAATATATAACACTATTTACAATTGTCAACTTAATATTAATTTGTAAAGAGATGATGGTTTCTGATGAAGGAGTGATTAAGAGGGAAAGGGTGGAGGAAATTGGTTTTGTTTTAAGGAAAGCTATTGAAGAAGGTGGTGCTATACGTTTAAGGGTTGATTCTTTTGTTAAGCACATAACAAGATAGATAAAGAATCTTAAGATATGATCTGGTGTAGGACTGTGTAATCATTTCAAATAATCAAATGATATGATGTGATGCAACACTATTTTAATTAAATCTTTTATTATGATTCTAAAACAAATAACAAGATAGATAAAGAATCTTAAGATATGATCTGGTGTAGGACTGTGTAATCATTTCAAATAATCAAATGATATGATGTGATGAAACAATATTTTAATTAAGTCTTTTATTATGATTCTAAAACAAATAATTGAGGATTGAGAGGTGTAATAGTGACATTTGATCTCGAAATATTCAACCAATTTAAATCTTCAAAACAATCAATCAATTCCATTTTCATTAACTTATCATTAGATTTTATGGGTATTAAAAAAAAGGTTCTATTATTAGCGTCAACTTTACCCTAAAGACGATGCTAATAAATGAGAGTTTCTTACAAATTTGAAACGTTTTTGGAAAAGATTAGTAGCGTCGGTGTTAGCCTAACGTCGACTCTAATATGTTATATTATTAAAGTAGACTTTACCTTAAAGCCGACAATAATAAAGGGAAGTTTTTGCCAAATTTAAAATATTTTTGGAAAAGATTAGTAGCATCAGTGTTAGACTAATGTCGACGCTAATATGTTGTAATATTAGCATCGACAAATGATAATGTCATCGCTAATGATTAAATAAAACTTCAGCACCTTTTCTTTTTTTCTTCTTTCTTCTCCGCCCACGATTCTCCCTCTCTCGCTTCTCTCTCTCTTGCTCCATCGTTCAGTCACCGTTCGTCCTCCGTTCATCCGCCGTTCGTCCACCATTTGTCTATAATTCATCCGCCGCTCCTCTCTTCTCCGACTACTACTTACTCCTCTCTTCTATGCTCCAGGTAACAGTCTTTCAAATAATGTTGATATATTGATAGATTTTAGGCTTGATTTAGGTTGATAAATATTATTGATAGATTGATAGATTTAGGTTTAATTTAGGTTGATAGATATTATTGATAGATTGATAGATTTTAGGTTTTATGTGATAGATTATTTGATCTACTTCCAAATAATGTTTGTTGTTTGTATATTTGATAGGTTTGCGGATAAGTTATTGACAAATTAGGTTATTTAATAGATTTGCTGATAGGTTATTGAAAAATTAGGTTAGTATATTGATTAGTTGATTATATGTTGATATTAATTAAACTAAGTAGATGTTAATTGTTTGTATGCTGATAGAAATTTTTTGGAACTATAGAATAAGATTTGTAATAATTTAAAATGGAAGTCACTAATAAAAGTTGGATGACTTTACACTGATATAATCCAAATTATATTCAAGGGGTTAAAATGTTCATAGACTTCGCGATTATGTCTACCAACAGAAATTCGATTGCTTGACCATGTGTAAAGTGTGTAAATCAAACTTATGAGAATAGAACCGTGGTCAATGATCATCTAATTGCATTTAGAATACGTCAAATTATAATTTTTGGTACTTTCATGGAGAAACTAGATCTACTAATTAAAGGGATGATGAGAAGAATGATGATGAAATACATGACCTTAAAAATGAAAATCAGGTTGATATAGGAGAGAATTTCGTTAATGACGAAATAAATGAAAAAATTGATCAAGATGATTTGTATCCAACTGCCGAAGCCTTAAATAATGAATACATTATTGACGATGCTAAGATATTCTACTAACTGTTGGATGATTCGAAACTTTCCTTGTACGAAGGATCCCGAATTTCAAAAGTTTCCACATTACTTAAATTACTTCACATAAAAAATGTTGGTCAATGGATCAACACGTCATTTGATTTGTTATTAAAATTGCTCAAAGAGGAAATATTACTAGCTAATTCTGAGTTGCCAAGTTTATACTATGAGTGAAAGAAATTTATTACAATGATCGGTTTAACTTATGGCATAATTGATACTTTTAATAATGATTGTATGCTCTTCCATAAAGAAGATAATGATTTGGACAAGTGTAAATTTTGTGGTGTGTATAGATGGAAGATCAACAAATTAAATGGTACACTTCAGAAAAAGATGAATGGGAAGTTAATTCTAAATAAATTTTATGATATTTCCCACTTGCACCAAGGTTGCAAAGGTTGTATATGTGCTCTAAAACTTCTCTTTAGATGACATGGCATAAATATAATATTAATGTTGATTATGAAGTCTTAAGGAATCCAACTAATTCAGACATGAACGAAAAACTTGCATGTCCGTGTTGTAATAAGAATATAGTTTCTCTGAGATTGGTACACTACCAAAACGAGTGTTATATGAGTCATCGATGATTTCTTCCACCCACTCATCGTTGGCGTAGGAAAATAGATTCTTTTGACGGTAATATAGTTAAAACCGGTACCTAATATTTTGTCTGAAACCGAAATATTAATACAAGCAAGAGATTTAAAAGTCACCTATTTGACTAAATACCGTCCAAAAAAGAGAAACTTTTATCATTAAACTCGGGATGATAATTGGAATAAACTCTGCATATTTTTCGAACTACCATATTGGAAAACGTTATTATTGAGGCATAATTTG
Source organism: Impatiens glandulifera (assembly GCF_907164915.1). Taxonomy (NCBI): domain Eukaryota; kingdom Viridiplantae; phylum Streptophyta; class Magnoliopsida; order Ericales; family Balsaminaceae; genus Impatiens; species Impatiens glandulifera. The sequence continues at coordinate 113,244,514 of NC_061862.1, read as the reverse complement.
GATATAATGTGCATTAAGAAAACATTTTTGATAGAGTGTTGGGAACTATAATGGATTTAAAAAAATGAAGGATGGACTTAGAGCTCGTAAAGATTTAAAATTATTAAACTTAAAGCATTCATTGCATCCCGTTGAGGTCGATAATGCTCTTCAATGTTCGGCAGCTCCATAAGCACTTTTCTCGGATCAGAAGAAACAATTATGTATGTTACTTAAAGATGTAAAAATGCCAGAAGGGTTTTGCTCCAATATTGAAGGGTGTGTAAATGTAATTGATAAGAAAAATTTTGGATTGAAGAGTCACACTTGTCACATCCTATTATAGTATTTGATTCCACCTTCCACACATGTTTTACTTTCGGATTATGTGTACGATACTCTAGTGTACTTGTCTAGGTCTTCCAATTGTTTTGTAAAAATTTCTTAATCGAGATAAATTGGAAGAGTTGTAGGATGACATTGTTTTGACCCTTTGTAAATTGGAATATATATTTCCACCTTCATTTTATGATTAATGGTACATTTTCCTGTACACTTGGCCTTTGAGGCTTTACTAGGGGGACTATCCAATATCGATAGATGTATCTAATTGAACAATATATGGGTACCTTGAAAATGTTTATTCAGAACAAAAACTTTTATGAAGGGTCAATTACTAAGAGTTACCTTTTGTATGGGAATATGAGTTTATGTGCTCGATACTTAAAAGATTATGAATCAATAAAGACATCGATACAACAAACTTCGACACTTTCTATATTCTTGGAAATGGAAGATTTATCGATTCTAACACTTTACACATATGAACCGGGTGATTGGGAGTGTGCTCAAATATACATTTTGAAAAATTGTCTCAAATTCGAACAATATTACAAGTAAGAGTTCATAAGCTGATTAGTGACTAAGTGTGAATTTTGTAATTAACTAATTACAATTAAATTTCATTATATGCAACGAATTCACACAAGAGTTGACCGATACAGGGCGACTGAATCTTTCTAATTTTGAACGCGATAAACTTTACATAAGTTTTTTCATGACGAAAGTGGAACAATTGAATGATAAAATTAGATCAAATTTTGAGTCTAAAGATTCTTGGGAATGTCACGACAATTTATGCTAAGAAGTATAACTCCTGTAAAATAAACGGGTACATGTTCAACACCGAGAAGCATGAATAAGGGTTAATCATGCAAAATAATGGTGTCTTAGTAATTGGGAACAATGGGGCCGAAACGATAAATTACTACGGAGTACTCATATATATAATAAAAGTTCAGTATTTTGGTGGTTACCGAGTAATTCTTTTTAAGTGTAGATGGTTTGATGTACATTCCAAGGATCGTGGTATAAAAGTAGATACATATGAGTTTATAAGTGTTAATGTGAACATGACATTGAGAACTCAGATTCATGAACCGTTTTTAATGGTCAGTAAAACACAACAAACATTTTATGTTACTGATATGTCATCTAGATATGGATGGAAAATTATCACAAAGATAAATCCTTGTTATTTGAACATCTAGCCATGTCTTATTTGTGTCAAATAAGATGACCTCTTTAAATTTTGAAGTTTATTTTTCTTACAGATATCATGGTGCCTAAGGGATGATGTACACAACTAGTCTTATTGAGATATTTAGATGAACTCTGAGTTCGTACAAATGAAGTACAATCTGATGAGCATATGAGTATAGGGGATTACTTACGGACATTGAGGACTAAATGATTCCACCATTCCCGAGGTGTCTGTCAACTCGGAGGAGGGAGGATTCCCCGTTCCTAAGACTATATGTAATTAATTACTACTTATACGTGATATTTAAATGATTATATTAAATTTAACAAATGTTGTTTCACGTTTATTTTTTAGAGTCTTCATCGAGGAGGAGAGGATGTGGGAAGAACAAGAACACAATTCTTGAGAAATTGCAAACTAGGCAGAATATGCATTTAGAATTCAGAGAGGTGGATGAAAAGCCCACTTGCGAAAACACCAACTACTGGTCTCGGCATATTGACACCATTGTCCGGAATCCCATGGTGGTTCCACATCGTCTTAAAAATTGGTATGATTTTTCACATGCCCAATTAGACCATATATGGCGGTCCATCTCCGTGAGTTTGATTTTTTTAACGTGTTATCTTATAATTTGAAGCTTTCATAATCCTAAAATATATTGTTATTTTTCAGGACCCTTTTGAGTCTTCACCTAATCACATTGACACCTATAGAGATAGGGCGATGACACATGTGAAGAAAACCTGTGATATGTGGAGATATACGAACAAAAGGGACTATATACAACCACATAATGGCGACAATGATGTAATTATATTAAACCCTCCTCCTAAATTCGAATACGAGGATTAAAATTATCTCCTTGACCATCACTACTCACGACTGAATTTAAGGTATTTTAATTCATTTTAATTATAATTGACTATTAACTAATAACTATAACTATTTTATAATTGCAGAAAAAAGTACGAACAACACCGACAATAGAGCGAAATTAGTATATAACTACCACCCAGTAGTAGACTATTTTCGCAAGTGGAGCGACAAATGGTAAGTTTTAGTAAGATTATTAAATTTTTATAATTTTTAGCAGATGATATATATGTTATTTAAACAGGAGAGAGATATTGGACACACTCCTAATTATGTAGACTTCTTCCTATATACGCATACTAGGAGAATGACCGTCGAGGATCCGACTCCGGTGCCTTCTCCACATGTTTAGTAGACCGTCGTAAGTTTTAATCTTTTCTATCATTTTAGTTTGTATTCCTAAGTTTAAAATTACTAAAACTGTTGTAAATGATTGTAGTCTGTGATGCGTGAGTAGCTAGAAGCAAACCATGATATGTCGTCGTTTGAAGTGTTTGAGGCTGCTTTTGGAGCATAGGAACACGTGATGGTGACCAGGATGGGATTGGGAGTATGTTCAATGCACTTCAGGGAAGATCAATAGGGAAGTTCTTTCTTGAGCATCAACAACGGACGGGTGTTACAACGTCAACAAACGAAAGCGATAATCGAGGAGAATAGGACCCTACGAGATGAGATGACAAAAATGCGCACACATCAGGAATATGTAGAGGCATAGATGCGCGCAAAGTAGGACGCTCTAGAGGCACATATGCATGCACAATAAAAGACTATACATGCTCTTATGTCTAGGATGTCCCCTACTCCCCCGATCAATGTTGATTGACATACGATTTTAGATTTTTGTATTAATATGATTGTAGATTTTTATAATTTAGAATTGATTTTTATTTATGAATGATATTTTTATAATAGTAGTAGAACAAAATATGAAACATGTTTATTAAGAATAAAAAATTCCAAAAATACGAGAGCAAGGATTCTCAGCGACGACGTTAATAATGTCGACGTTGATAATTAACTATATCGGCGACGAGGTTATGGAATGCCAACGTTGATAAGAGAATTAGAAATGTACCGAAAACCCGAGAACAAGGATTATCAGCGACGGTATTAAGAGAATGCCAACGTTGATAAAAGAGGATTATCAACAACAACATTAGAGAATGCCGATGTTGATAAGAGAATCAAAATTTTGAAAAAAGCCCGAGAGCAAGGATTATTAGCGATGACATTAGGGAAATGCCGACGTTGATAAAAGATTATTATTAGCGATGGCGTTAGGGAATGCCAAAGTTGATAAGGGAGAATTATGAACGACGACGTTAGGCATAATGTCGTCGCTAATATTGTTCATTATTAGTGACGGAATTCCCTATTCGCTGTCATTGGTATTTTAATTATCAACATCGGCCTATTGCCGTCGATAAAAGTCATTATCTTTTAACGACGAAATTTTTAGCGATGAAGGGCGACGACTTTGTTTACCGACGCTAATATTTATTAGCGACAATATTATGACTTTTAGCAACGGTTTATGTCATCGCTAATGATGTATTTTCTACTAGTGAGAGTGTTGTACAAACACTCGAATTCTTGTAAACATGATGTCTTTATTAATAGTATTTTGTGGCATGCAACTAAAGAATATTACTATAAAATGTTATCATAGGGTTGCAAAATATGGATAGAAAAAAGACCACTAAAGTTATTACATGACAATAATCTATAGTCTTTTAGTCTAATATAATATGAGTTCGATTAAGTCGAACTAATTGGAAAATAAAAAATTCAGAAAGTTTAGTTATCTATTGAGCATATTTGGACAAACTCTAAAATTACAGATTTGTTCTCTAAATATTTGACATATGTGGTTTTCATGAACATATTTGTTTATGTGGGTATTACATATTTAAATGATATTTAGTTTTAGTGGGAGTTTGTATTATGATGATTGTATAGATATAATTTTAAATTTAGGTGCGCATTAAAGAAAAGATTTATTATAAAAAATATAGATTATAAATTTATTTAGATTAATATCTATAAGGAATAAAAGAGGATCAATTATGATTAGATATGTTATCACACTACATGTTAATTCACACTACACACTCATAATTGATCTATGTCATTTGATTGTATTGATGTATGTGACTATTGAGGGTTTAATTATGAATTAAAGTAACAAAAATCGTTTTAATACTCTGATGATATAATTGATGGATGAGATTGATATAAATATATTTGGAAATGATAACAATATTTTAAGCTCTTAAAGTTATAATATACAAATAAATGAAATATAAATATGACTCAAGTGAGAGATTATTGGAATTATTTTGAATATTTGAGTACATATATTATTTAGTAATTTTATATTAATTTTTATCAAATAAAGATTAAAGTTCAATTAAAGTGATCTATTAAAGTATAAGGGGTTATGAGCTTATTTAGACATCTATAATAAAATGGGAACATATTTGTGTAAAAGAAGAAATACCATTTACCATTTCGTTGATGGGCCGAATAGTAAATGCATATTTAAGGGCTAGTTCCTCTACCCATATAGATAGTCTACCTATTATTTTAATCACATTAGATAAAAGATAGAACCTTGTTCATTTTCAAGAACACTTAACGGCTATCGATAGAGGGTTGGAAGGCCCAAACCCTACTCACATCAAATATTCTGATCTAGGTCAATGGGAGATTCTAAATCGAGAGAAGATCCTAAGAACGACTTAATTAATCGTTCTTAATTACAAATCCAAGTATATTCTCTGAAACTTAAGTTTATATCAATTTATCTATATAGAGTATACCGATTATAGATTTAAAGAATACATATGCAAATTAAAGATTCTAACATTTCCAACTCACTATAAGTCTTAATTTATGTTGTCATCTTTATTCTCAATAAAAAAAAATTGTGAATTAGTTTGCATTCTTTAATTTAAATTGATATTTCGATTCTTTGATTCATTTATAAACTATTATTGTGCCTAATTTTATTGAATCTAATGTATGATTGATTTGGATGATGTAAGGATGATTTCTTAACCTTTTGACCGATGATTGAAGAAAAGTTAAATGAATATCTTAACTCTCAAATTTGTATTGATGATAGATGGTAAAGTGGTTTAGGTTAAGATTTAGTAGTGTAAAATAATTCCTAGGTTGTTTAAGAATAATTTAAGCATAGATAGAGGTTTTGGAACAAAATAAAGAGAATCATATTTTTTTGATTGAGCTTTGTTTCTCTAACGACACAGGTTAGAGGTTTTAGGTGCTTGAGTGATGTCTATTTTTTTTAGAAATATTTTTTATGTAGAGAGGATTATGGTTGGTTTGTTAGTTTGTTAAATCACAGATGAACTTAGACTTCGTTAAATTCCAAGTTACGAACTTGTAGGTGTTGAGGTGATGAACTTGACCTAAATATTTGGTACATGGCTTCTAATCCGATTGTGGCCTTCTATGCAACCATGGCCTCTCCCACGACCAAGGTTACTGAAAGCATTGGCTTATTTTTTGACAAGGAAGGCTCATTTCCTAACCAATAATTGATGTTAGCCTCGAGATTGAGAGAAATCCATGGCGATTGAGAACATCATTCAATATGACTGAGAAAGCTCTTAGGCGACCATTGTCCAGGCTCTGCATTCGACCGTGGATGTCTAACCTCCTTCACAAACTAGTGCCTCAATATCCAATTGAGGTGACCTATGTTCCCTAGCACCCTTTCAGACTAAAAACTGTTGGTTCTGATTATTAGATCTGTTGGGTCAAATTATTTTAACTAAGGATCAAATCATTTTGACTATCGAAATTTTGATGATGAGTTTGTGTAAAACTTAAAGGAAACTAAGTCGTATAATTGTTTTTGTGTAGGTGCATCAAAAACGTACTAAATTACACTTAGTCTGAATGAGGTTCATTAGACTTACTGGCTATTAGACGTATTGAGTTAGACTTATTGGCTATTAGACGCATTGAGTTAGACATGCAGTCTAACAGACGTAGTTAGACGTGCAGTCTAACAGATACGCAGTTAGACGTGCAGTCACACAGACGTAGTTAGACGTGCAGTCTAACAGACGTAGTTAGACGTGCAGTCACACAAACGTAGTTAGACGTGCAGTCTAATAGACGTAGTTAGACATGCAGTCTAATAGACGTAATTAGACGTGTAGTCTAACAGACATAGTTAGACGTGCTTTCTAACAAACGTAGTTAGACATGCAGTCTAACAGACGTAGTTAAATTGACAATGTCTCATAATATTTTTCTTATGTAGAGCCTTTTAAAAGGCTACGGGAAAAATAAAATATCCCCGATAGTGGATTTCAAAATAGATATCAAGAACGCTTTCGACTATGTTAGATGGGAAGTCATTCGGGACTTTCTGATTATTTATGCTTTTCCTATGATTTTTATTGATTGGATTATGTAGTGTGTTTCATCATCTCGCTTTGTTGTTAGTGTCAATAGAGTCCACGGAGGCTATTTTAAGGGAGGAAACGGGGTAAGGCAAGGGGACCCCTCTCTTCTTACTTTTTTGTAGCTATCATGGCGATCTTTGAGAGTATCTTTGTAATGTTCCGAAAAATCGTCCATACATCTTTCACCCATTTTGTTTGGTAAAGGAGGTAACCCATTTATGCTTTGATGACGATTTGTTCATTCTAGCGCACGCAAACATTGATTCCATTAAAACTATTAGGGTTGCACTAACGTTCTTTTCTGAGGTTAAATGTTCACTATTAATGAAAACAAAAGTGTGACATTTTATGGAGGCGTGAAGGAAGAAACAAAGTAGGACATCTTCAACATCATGGGCATCAAGGAAGGATACTTTCCCGTAAGGTACTTAGGAATTGCGTTAACCACAAAGCAGATCTAGATCTCACACTACAAGCCGCTAATTGAAAAGGTAAAAACACGATATCTGGCTGGGCAGCGAAAAAGCTTTCTTATGCAGGGAGGATCGAACTTATCAAAACCGTGGTCATTGGCATAATTGGTTATTGGGCGCAAGAGATGGTCATTCCGAAGAAGGTAATGAAGGAGCTCGCCGCGCTGATGAGGAACTTTATTTGGGGTAGTAGCGGAAGAGGAGGAAAGAAAGTCAAATGGACCGCTCTCTGCAAACCGAAGGACAGGGGAGGAATCGGTTTGAAGAACTGTATCGAGTGGAACAAAGCTCTCACCTTTAAGCATTTGTGGGCTTTGGAGCGCAATCAAGAATCACTATGGATCAAAATGGGTGCATATGAGACTTATGAAATACGAAACTAACATCTAGACCTACAAAATTCATGAATGTATGAGCTAGTCTCTGAAAAAAGATTCTTAAATTAAGAAGCGATATTGTAGATCTTTATGACATCCGGCTAGGGGACGGGAAATGAACTATATTCTGGCACGAACCCTAGTTCGAAAACCAGCCTATCATCCACAAGGAGAAGTTTCAAAATACTCGTATCAGAAGGGATTGTGCAGAAGCAAAAATAAGAGATATTAAAGACGAGAATTGAGACTCACTCTTGAGAAGAAATCTAGAAAGATAGAGGATACTTAATCATATAAGTAACATACAACTACATGAATGACCGAATATTCATGAATGGAAAGCTGAGGAAAATGAGAAGCTAGTATCGAAGAAAATATGGGAGGTAACCTGGGAAAAGCACAGAAAGTAGAATGGGCTCCTCTTATATAGTTAACGAAGATTATCCATCGACACCAGTTCATCCTATGGCTCGCCTTCTGGGAAAGACTCAGGACTCGTGATCGTATCATCAAGTATATGAGTATCCCGTACGTGAGTTGTCTTCTATGTAGAGGAAATGAAGAAATCATAGATCACATATTCGGGAGTTGTTGTATCGCTTCAGAGCTTTGGGACAGATTCTATAAAAACCTGGAGCTGATCAGTTTCCCGAGTAAATGGAATGAAATCAAAGAAGCGACACTACTCAAAGCCAAGGAAAATAGATTTGCAACAAGCGTATTCAAGTGTGGCTTTGGAGCAGTGGTGTATAACATTTGGCAGGAACGGAATGCAATGGTATATGGAACAACCCACAGGAGCGTTGAAGAGTTATGGAAATATATTGTATCGGATTGCAGTGCCCTTGCGGGAATGTGGAGAAGAATTCCAAGCACAGAGCAGAACTGAAATATCTATAGGAACTGGAATTGACCGTTTTTTGAACTCACTAGAATTGAAAGTATTGTAATCAAGATAATTTATTTACATTTTTAGCTTTTTAGCTTTTATTCATAATGTTACAACTTCAAACTCGTGGATTTTTTCCTGTTTTTGGGAATTTTTAATGAAATGACGCTAAGTCATTTTTCTAAAAAAAGTATATGTATTATAAGGAAGTTATTGGATAAATCTTTACACTTCCAAACAACTTTAAAATCAAAACCCCAATTCTCGGTCCTAGGTTTGAATTTCTCTGTCTTAGGTTTTGGCTCAGACTAAGATTTAGGATGTAGCGCGAAAGCCCTTTCCCGATTATCACCAAACTACAAACTAAAAGAAAACTCTGGTCATATGTTTGTATGTGTATGCAAACTTTTGTTGATTTTTCAAAAAAAAAAATCAATTGGTGACTATGTTTCAAAATAAATAATCTTTTAAATTAATTATGTTTAATTAATTTAAACTAAATTATTTCTAAAAAATAAATTTGTGATTTGATTACTGTAATCTCGCATTATTTAAAATTGAACCCCGAAATTAATTTTAATTAAATTTCAAAAGTTGCCAGAAATCATTGACATCTTTTAAATAATGTTTTGTTTTAAAAGAAAATTCCTAACACGTAAACCAATGTTAAATTTCTCGAATCTCGACTTTTTCACGGAAACCACATAAGTGGTTTTTTGGGGTTATAATACCTTATTTGGAACTTCACTGTCCAAAGCAATTGTACTACTCAAATTAATAACATGTACCACAATGTGTAATGATTCACCCTAAAACGTTAGGGGAAACTTTGTTTCTAGAAGAAAGCATTTAAACCTCTCAACAAATTAATAACATGTACCACAATGTGTAATGTTCATCCTTTCTACAAGACCATTCAACTTGGGAGTCTTTGGAGGCATCTTCTGGTGTCTGATCTCATATTGTTTGCATATGCATCAAATGGACTACAATACTCACCATCATTATCATTGTGAATGCACTTGGTCTTATTTCTAGTCTCTTTTTCAAAAAGAGCATGAAATTTCTTGAACTTGTTTAAAACTTCATCTTTAATTTTCAAAACACAGATCCAAAGCATTCTTGAATGATAATCAATAAACATTACAAAGTAAAGAGCATAATAATAGTTTGTACCTTTAAAGGTTCACAAACGTTTAAAATTACCAGCTCTAAGATATTTGACTTTTTTTTAAAGAGGATAATGCTTGAATGATACTCGAGTTTGTTTTCATACAAGACAGTGAGAACAATTATCCATATCTGTCTCACTTAAACTCGAAATAGCATTTTTCTTAATCATCAAATTCAACCCCTTTTCACTAATGTGACCAAGTCTTTGGTGCCATAACTTTGAAGCTTTTTTTTACTTCGTACAACATTCACATTATCTTTACTTATCAAAGATTTTATTAAATATAAATTTGAAAACTTATCTCCTCGAGATACAACGAGGTTACCTTTTGAAAGTTTCTATTTTCCATAACTAAAAGAGCTTAAGAAACTATCATCGTGAAGCTTTTCAGTTGAGATCAAATTCTACCTCATGTCTAGAGCATGTTGAACATCTTTAAGTAGCAACTTCGACCCATTGCTAGATTCTATGTAAACATCACTAATACCAATAACCTTACTTATGGCATTATTAACCATCTTCAATACTCCAAAATTACTAGAAGTATAAGATATAAATAATTTTTCTTTGGAGTAACATGTTTGGAATCTCATGTGTCAAACACCCAAGTTTACCCATCACATACAAGGTTAATTGTATTCTCATCGTGAAAAGTGAAGAGATCAAAGGTAGTTGCTAAGACGTGACTTTCACAATCATCTTTCTTTTGTTTAGATCCGTTCGCTTAATTTTTTAGCTTGTAATCGTTCTTCTTTATGTGTCCACTTTTACCACAATGGTAACATTCAATTGGCTTGTATTTTGACTTAGACTTGTTCTGACTCTTACGTCTCAACTTATCATTTTCACCTCTACTATCATGTCTTCCACGGTTTTAAACAACAAACACATTTGAATGTGATGAAGAACTTTGAGATTTTAGTTTCAATTCTTCATTCAAGACACCACTTTTGGCCATCTTCAATGTTACTACTCCATTAGAAATAGAGTTAAAAATAGAAACATTAAAAGTCTCCCATTAATCAGACAGAATAGTCAATAATCAAAGCCATTGTACATCGTATTCAAAGTTCATTCTCATTCCTGACATCTGATCAAGAACACACTAAAACTCATTTAAGTGATCAACCATAGAAACACTATCACTATATTTCAAATGAATAATTTTTTGGAGAAAAATAATTGTTAATTCGTATCTTTGAAGCATACAAATTGTCAATCTTACTCCACAAAGTAAGTGCATTTGTCTCATGTTATATGTGGTTATAAACATTTTTTTAACAAATTGTCGAATGAAACCACATACATGTTCATGCTTAAAAGCCCAATTTTCATCAGATTTGGTGATGGGTTTTTCATTACTAAAAATAGGTAAATGAAACAACTTCACAAAAAGAAGATCTTTAATTTTACCCTTTCAGATAAGATAGTTTGAACCTCTAAACAAAATCATTATGTTTGTGTTAATCTCGATAAACCAATCAAAATAAAAATGCTTAGAACCAAGATCTGATACCACCATGCTGGGAATAAAGAGGAATAATCACACTTGTGATAATAAACTATTCTCCACTTGATTGAATCTTTAGGAGAGAGAAACAACAAACATAAAAGGAAATATAAATAACACAAGAACACAAAAAATTTAAAGTGAAAAATCCCCTCAAATCAAGAAGTAAAACCACAGGACTTTTGTCCAAAAGAAGTTTCACTATAATCAAATGTTACACACGAAATAAATGAAGATAATAGCTAAAAAAAGAGATTTCACCATTTATCTACAATTATAAATAGATGTATCTGATCAGATGTGTTTAAATAAGGTTACATCCTTTAGCTTTTATAACAGAACGAGGAAAACTCAAGAGTCTTTTTCTAATAAGACAAGCATTACACTATTTAACACAAATGAGCTTTTGGGCTTTTTAAACAAGTTGAGTTTTTTATTACATAGTTGAGAGTCCAAACAAATAACCCAACACAATGGATAGAGTTATGCATGTTTGGTGTTCATTACTGGCAAATTACATAAAACACATTCCCTAGTCGGCATGAAATTAACCAAAGCGACAATGATAGTTATTAATATTTATTTTTCTCATCGAAATAATAAGAATGAATCAATTTGCATATTATGGACCAATATAGAATCATATTTTGATATGAATAAGCTGAGTTTGTATACTCTTAATTCAAGAAAATATTCGAAATTGAAAGCCAATAATGTAGAAAGAAAAGAAAAGAACGTAATACAATCAATTATTGTTTGATTGTCACTAGTACACACAAATTTTTTTATTAGTTATTTAATCTTCACAAAAATTCCATTTGTTAAGTGTTATTAAAGAGGGTTTGTTATGTGATATAATTTATTGAAATGTTTTTAGTTACAACGGAACATGTAATTGTTTAGCATAGAAAACCCACTACAACAGCAAATTAGACAAAAATACCTGAATCATAATCATCAGATTTCACGCAGAGATGATCAAGTCAAAGACTCAAAGAATGCTCACAAAGATAAGGAAAGACTTTTGGAATTCTATAGTGGAAACCGATAGGATGTTATGTAGACATATATTAGAGTAAAGGAATATATATTGCTAGAAATTAAACCATAAAACCATTCATTAATTCTTTAATCGAACGACCACTAATTCATCCATACAATTATTAGCCTTGTTTGCCTCTTCATTACAATAACAATTATTTTTCATTAGAATAATGAAAGTGATAGAAAAATTAAGTAGATTAATTTTTGGAACCGGCCAGACGAACTAAACAGAAGTTAACCTTCATGTGCAGGTACAGATCAAAGTCGTATGAACCGGTTGGCGTATCAAAACCGGTTGCTTCTCTACTTCAAAGAAACCAGTTTCAAGTGATCAAGTTAAAGATCAGAGAAACCGGTTTTCACTTTCTCAAGCGACCGGTTAGCCAAGACAGAAACCTTCATTCCAACCGAATCATACTACACAAGACACAAAAACCGGAAGGTTCAGAACAAAAGTCAGAAGATTCAAACTTCAAGAGTGACGTACCGTGACGGAAGAAACGTGTCTTGAAAGAATAAAAGAAGATCGGATCCGATCGGAAGCATGCGAGGAAAGCAATGATGCTTTATTGATCTGAAATTGACAACCGGAAGTGCATGTTCAACACGTGTCCAAATCTGAAAACCGGCTACGTCATCTTTTGCTTAGAGCTGCCTGCATGAATGCCAGGTGTTGAGGAAAGTGAAGCGTGCAAGCAACCTTTTCTGCAACAGGCGTGATGACGATCGACCAATCCGCAGGAGAGAGAAGAAAGTAACCGTTGGAAACTTTCATCTATAAAAGGAAGATCAAACGTCTTCATTTAAGGCACAAGCAGTTCGAAGAAGTTCAGAAGTAGTTGAAAGTTGTAAAAGCATTAAATTCTAGAGAGATAAAGTCCTATATACTGTAAAAACCGGTGTGTCTAAAACCGGAAGCTCTTTGTGTGACGTTGTGTTGTGTTGTGTTGTTGTATTACATCAAAGTGTGAGTTTGGTGTAACCGGCGAGTAGTGAAGTTGGGCTCGACCGGCAGTATTGTTGTAACTCTAAAGAGTTAGTGGAGATCCTTCTCATAACCTGAGAAGAAGGGGTGACGTAGGAGGGTTTGCTCCGAACATCCATAAACAAATCCTTGTCTCGTGTTCTTTTCTTTGCTTTTATTACTTACCCTAACCTCAAACTAATCATACTCCTAAAACCGGTCACTCACCTCCATTAAACCGACTCCTTCTTAAACATCATCTAAAGTCGCATTCTTTGCTTCAACCTGAAACAGACATTTCCGCCCTTGAACCCGGTTCAAGAGTCTGTGACAGTTTGTGCAGTGCTGAGAACGGTTATAGTCTCTAACCGGACTATCACCAAAGTGTGTGTGTTGTAAGCGGCCACCCTTACCGAAACCGGAAAACACCCCGGTCCTCCAAGGGCATCCCCGATCCTAACAAGTGGTATCAGAGCGAGGTTCTTAGCACTCAAGCAACCGAAGAAGATGGGAAGCATGACCCACAGCGACAAGCCGCCAATGCTAAACAGCGAAGCGTTTAGCAGTTGGAAGAAACAGATATATCTACATCTGATTACGTTAGATGATGAAATGAGCCGAGTCCTGAAAGAGAGACCTATCAAGATCAACAAGGAGGAAAACCAATGGACGAGTAAAGACCGAAGACGGAGTAACCTGGACAACCATTGCATGAGGCATATCTATAAGGCTATAGATAATAACACTTTGAACAAAATATCAGAGTGTGAAAATGCAAAGGAAGCCTGAGAAACGATCATTCAGATCCACGAGGGAAACGAAAGAACCAAGGAGAACAAAATCTTGGTGGCTACACAAAAATATGAAAACATACGGATGAAACCGGGAGAAAACATGAAGGAATTCAGCAACCGGTTCACCAGTGTAGTCAACGAGCTTCAAACACTCGGAAAGAAATATGACAACCGAAAGTGATCATCAAAGCTCTAAGATCCTTGCCAAGCACGTAGGATATCAAGACCATGGTGATGAGGGAGTCAAGCACCCTTGGGCAGATGAAGTTGCATGATATGTTTGAGGACTTGAAAGCCTACGAATTCGAGATCAAGTCTCGGATCGAAGATGAAGCATCCACATCAACCGCAACTAGAGCTTTGGTTACATCGGTGGAACCGGCGGCTCAAGTATCAACCGCACCGGCTCCAGTCAAAAACACTGATCAAATTACCGAAGATGTGATGGCGATGCTAGCTCAGAAATTCGGGAAATTCATGAAAAAGAGCCAGCCACCATCTAATAATGACTTTAATTATAACTATGTAGATAAATCAAACAAGAGATGTTATAACTGTGATGGTTTTGGACATTTCAGGTCAGAGTGTAGAAAACCAAGAAGAGACGATAGAAAACCGGAAGGAAATTATCAAGGAAATAATTATCAAGGGAATAACTATCAAGGCAACCGGTATCAGGGAAACAACTACCAAGGAAACAATTATCGGGGAAACAACAACAACCAACGAAACGACTACCGAAGAAACGATGATCAACATGCTGATGAAGGAAAGGAGATTCAAAAGGCGCTCATTGCATCTGATGGTGGAAGCGAGTGGGCATACTCCGACAATGAAGATGGCGAAGAGAAAGTGACATGCTTCATGGCAAACGACGAAGAGGTATTTGACTTTTCCTCTGATGAGTTTACAAAAGAAGATCTAGTTTCTGCACTCAACCAAATGGTTGCTGAGTTCAGAAACATATTTGCGTACATACCAACTCCAATAGAAACTAAAACCGAACAAATAAATAATGTATATGATAAAACGTGTGGAATCGAAATGTATGAACCGGATGAACTATTCTCCGATAATGAGAAGACAGTTCAACCGGTAACCGAAACCGATGAACGAGCAATGTACGTCACAGCTGCGTGGGAGAGATCACGTCAAGCAGTGAAACAAATGTGTAACTATAAAAGACATCCGAAGTGTAGGTATGGTATCGGTTATGAACCAAATAAACAAAATGAAACAAAACAACCTAACGGGATGAAACTCACGAAAAATAATCTTCCATTTATAAAATTTGTCAAGAGTTCACAAACCGAAAATAACCTAAAACCGGAAGAAACGCTTAAATATGTAAGTCCTAACGAATCTGAAAAATGGCTTCATCCTGAGAGAAGGAAAGTCAACCGGAAACCAAGTAAATCTAATAAAACCCGACATCAAAGAAGTCCATCACCACATAAGGCATTCTTGAGCAACAACCAAGAAGTTAAGCCAAATATTATCAAAACAATAACCGGGAAAGTGATCCGACTCATTCAAGTCTGCATTCCTAAAGGACTAATCAACCATGGACCCAACTGAATGTGGGTACCAAAAGGGTGTAAATAATTGTTTGTTACAGGTCAGGAGAAGCAACCGGCTAAAGAACTCAGAATGGTACTTGGACAGCGGATGCTCAAGGCATATGACCGGAAACAAGGAGCTACTAACAGACATCAAGTACGAAACCGGAGCAGTCATCACATTTGGGGATAACTCAAAAGGTAAAACTGTGGACAAGGGTAAGATTGTCCATGGTGAATTATCCAGAAGTAATGTATTATTGGTAGAGAAACTAAGCTTTAACCTGTTAAGCATAAGCCAAATGTGTGATGTGGGCTACAAAGTCGAATTTCATAAAAACTCATGCTTAGTTAAAAACCAAAACAACGATGTTCTTCTAACCGGTAACCGGATAGGAAACATTTACAAAGTTGATTGGAAAACTGATTTCGAAAAACCTGTGTGTATGATAGCCGGAAATGATCCAAACTGGCTTTGGCATAAACGGTTGAATCACTTGAATTTCAAAACTATTAACTTTATCTGTTCCAAGGAACTAGTTCACGGTTTTCCAAAAGTTAAGTTCTCAAAAGATAAAGTATGTGCTGCATGTCAAATGGGCAAACAAGTGAAATCATCTTTCAAAAATAAAGGAAATTATCAATCTGAAAGATGTTTAGAACTCTTGCATATGGATCTGTTTGGTCCGGTTAAAGTAACTAGTTTAGGAGGCATGCATTATACTATGGTAGTTATTGATGATTACTCCAAATTTACCTGGGTTACTTTTCTAGCTTCTAAAAATCAAGCAACTCCAAACTTGATTAAACTGATTTTGAGAATACAAAATGAAAAATCTATTCGAGTAAACAAAATCAGAAGTGAGAGAGGAACTGAGTTTATAAACAGTAACTTAACTACTTTTCTTGATGATTCTGGTATTAGGCACGAGTTGTCTAGTGCCAAAACTCCTCAACAAAATGGCCTGGCTGAGAGAAGAAACCGAACTCTCAAGGAAGCCGCAAGGTCAATGATAGCCGATTCGGGTATCGCTCAAAAGTTCTGGGCTGAAGCTATCAATACCGCTTGCTATACACAAAATCGATCTTTAGTAACTAAACGGTTTTCGAAAACTCCTTTTGAAATTTATTTTGATCAAATTCCAAGTGTACGGTATTTTCGAATTTTTGGTAGTAAATGCTTTGTTCACAATAACGGCAAGAATTACTTGACCGATTTTGATGCTAAATCCGATGAGGGAATAATGTTGGGATATTCAGCTGTGAGTAAAGCCTACAGAATATACAATACTAGGACTTTAACAGTTGAAGAAACCGCACACGTTGTTTTCGATGAATCGGTTGAGCGAAACACTGCATTGCCTTTCGACCTTCACAACAGAATGGAAAATTTCAATATCTATTCTGATGATGAAGACGAGGTTCCGGTTTACAGACGCTTTGTCAAGGACCAAGCGGTTGATGCTGAAATTCAGCCTGATCAAGCTGCTTTACCGCAGAAAGTTGATGCTTCAGTTTCTACTGAAGAAATCGGTCGGTCTGACTCTGTTTAATCTACCGACCAGTCTAACCTTGATCAGCCAGCCGAAAGCTTGGTAGACACGTCTCGGATTAACCTCAGAAGGAACAAAAATCATCCTCTTGAGCTAGTAATAGGTAACATATCCTCACCCCTCCGAACTAGGCAACAAAATTTGGATCACTATGGAAACTCTGCTTTCATATCACAAATTGAGCCAAAAAAGGTGGATGAAGCATTGTCAGATCCAGATTGGATCTTGGCAATGCAAAAGGAATTAAACGAGTTTGAGAGAAATAAAGTCTGGTACCTAGTCCCTAGACCGAAAAACAAACCGGTTATAGGTATACGATGGGTATTCAGAAATAAACTCAATGAAGACGGTTTAGTTACGAGGAACAAAGCCCGGTTAGTGGCTCAAGGCTATAAACAGGAAGAAGGCGTTGATTTTGAAGAATCATTTGCCCTTGTAGCTAGACTTGAGGCAATTAGAATATTTTTAGCATACGCAGCTTTTAAAAACTTTAAAGTTTATCAAATGGATGTCAAGAGCGCTTTTCTAAACGGTAAGGTAAATGAAGAGGTGTATGTTAACCAACCTCCAGGTTTTAAAAAATCCAGAACATGAAAATCACGTTTACCGGCTGAATAAAGCCCTTTACGGTTTGAAACAAGCTCCAAGAGCTTGGTATGATACTTTAATACAATTTCTATCTGATCACAAATTCACAATAGGTTCGGTAGACAAAACACTTTTCAAATTTGAGAGAAAGGAACATATTTTACTTGTTCAGATTTATGTTGATGATATCATATTCGGGTCAACCAATCCAAAATTATGTGACAAGTTTTCGAAAATGATGACTGATAGATTTCAAATGAGTATGATGGGGGAAATGAGTTTCTTTCTAGGACTTCAGGTTAAGCAGATTGAAGCCGGAATCTTCATAAGCCAACCGAAGTACACAGCCAAACTGTTGAAGAAGTTTGGGATGGATACATGTGCCGAAACGGCTACGCCAATGAGTCCTTCCGTGAAGCTGGACAAAGATAATGATGGTTAAGCCGTTGACATCACAGCATATCGAGGAATGATCGGATCGTTGCTATATTTAACAGCCAATCGACCTGATATTCTATTTGCGGTTGGAGTGTGCGGGAGGTTCCAAGCAAATTCAAAGCAGTCTCATTATACGGCGGCCAAAAGAATCCTAAAATACCTAAAGGGAACTCAAGAAGTGGGACTTTGGTACCCAAAAGATTCAAGCTTCAACCTTATAAGCTATTCAGATGCCGATTACGCAGGATGCAAAATCGACAGAAAGAGTACAAGTGGAACCTGTCAGTTCCTGGGTGACCGGTTAGTCACTTGGAGCAGCAAGAAACAAACATCCTTTGCAACCTCAACCGCAGAGGCGGAGTACATAGCGGCTGGAAGCTACTGTGCACAACTCCTCTGGATCCAACAGCAACTAAGGGATTTCGGAATAGAAGCAAAGGAATCTCCAATCTTCTGTGACAACACCAGCGCCATAGCGATTACATACAATCCGGTGTTGCATTAAAGAACAAAGCATATCGACATCCGACACCATTTCATCCGGGAGCATGTTCAGGAGAAACACATCAGGCTGGAATATGTCTCGACCGAGCAACAAGTAGCGGACATCTTCACGAAACCGCTACAGGAAGCTAAGTTTTCACATTTTCGAAATATCTTGGGTCTTACTAATCTTAATCAATTGATATAATCATCATGTATGCATGTAAGAAACCGGGATATGTGTTCAGGGAGAAGTTAAAGCTTCTCAAACCATATTCAAATAGGCCATTAATAAATCAAATATGCTAACCGGGAGGAAGTCTCCGGTTATGCCCGATCACTTCATAATTTCGAATCAAATGTATGTTACTATACGGTTGAAATAACCGGGCTAAAGTGGATAAGTCAAATCCAAAGTTGAACAACTGTTGACATTAATCAACTTTTCTTCACAAATGGAAATATCCTACTAAAACCGGTCATGGAAAACCGCTTAGTACAAATGCATTCTGGTCTGATGAAATGAACTTTTCCGGTTAACCTGGGATGACTGACTGAGTTTTCGTGCATGTCTTGAAAAATGAAGCCTGTAATTAATAAACACAAGTCTACCACAATCGAGATGACGACATGTGTCCATCATCAAGAGAGGGAGACTCACATCTTGTCAATAGATATTTTTCATCATTGCTATCTTAGTAATAATTAGATTTACCTTGGAAATAAACTATAGTTACTTCAACAAGTTAAGTCTATTAAGTAGCTAATGACATCATCAAGCATGCTTAAGCTCATTAAAGACCAGCCGAATCCCGGGCTATATAAACCACCCTCAATCCTTCTCAAAAATATCACAAGTTCACTATTCACAAGTATCATTCTTGAGATAAAATCATCTCTCTCAAAAACATGAATTCCAACTCCTTAGCAAAGAAAATTCTATTGGCAGATTTTGAATCAATCTACCAATATGAGGATCACGAAGTAAGGGAAATGTTCTTAGCCATAGAAAGGAGCGGGCTAAGAAGTTTTCTTGAGAACAGGTTCATCCTCGACTACCTTGTAGTCGAAGAACTCTTTCAGACCGCGAAAGAGGTGCATCGAGATATACTCGTTGCACAGGTCTACGGTCAGAAATTCTTATTCAACGAGACGGATTTCGCTGTATATTGCGGTTTGCCCAATGAAGGGGTAACCGACCTAACATACTCCCCGGTGACAATGGAAGAAATGTGTCGCCGGTTCTCAGGATTTGACATCCCGGTTAAACCCTGGGGTGCTAAGAGTCAACTTTCTCACAAGTACCAGCTTCTCTGCGAGATTCTGGGAAAATCTGTCTTGTGCAGAGAGAAGAGTTACTACTACACCCAAAGGGTCTTCGAGATGATGATCGCCGTAACGGTTGGGACACCGGTTAACTGGTCCTGGTTCATCTTCAGTAACCTGAAGAAGATGCTTCTCTCCAACAAAACCGGCTACGCTCCTCAGCTGAGCGGCTTCTGTGCAAGTCTGGACATCCACTCCGGACCCTTCGTCACTCTTCATCCAAGGCATGTGCTCACCAAGGAAAGAGTACAAGAGATGATCGACCGGTGGGAAGCTGTCAAAGCCAGAAGAATTCAAGCGGTTGAGGCATCAAATGCTCAAGCGGCTGAGTCATCAAATGTCTAACCTGTTCCTTCTTCTTTCTTTTATCTCTTTTCTTACAAAACCGGTAATTTTGCTGTACTACCGGTTTTGTACCTCAGTTAATGAATCAGATTTCTTTCCTTTTCAAGTCAAAATCTAAAATATTTAATGCGCCATATCAAAATAAATCATATCACTCTTGGAAACACAAATTCCCATTATCAAAAAGCATGCCTGACTTGATTAGACAAGACATGTCTTTATTCTCTTGGAAAATCACAAAAACATTAATGACTAAGCATAAACGGCTAGATTTTTCAAATCCTCTCATTAAATGCTCTCATTCATTCCAGGCCATAAAAGGGGACTCAACCTCCATTCTCAAATCACGCTTCTAGCATTTCTTCTCTCTAAAACTCGAAAGCTCAAAAACCCTCTCAAAATCTTCTTCACTACTCATCACCATGTCTGCCGAGCTAAGAAACACTCTTATCATTGATTTTGAAGATATCAAAGATAGCGTTTACTATGACTGCATTTTTCAGCATATCATAGATTCTGGGTTGCAGGGCTTCCTTAAGGGTTCAGACACCATCCTCGTGGAGGAGGTGTGTGAATTCTACAACAATGGTCACATCTTGGATGATGGCAGCATTCGCACCATCGTCGACGGTCAGTTCCTCCAGTTCACCGAGGAGGAATTCGCCACCTTCTTTCACCTTCCGACCGAAGGTTTTTCTGATTTTCCAACGCCGTTCTTACCGGCTAAGGAAACCTTCTTCAAGATCTTCTCTTCTTCCTATACTCCTATCAAGGACTTTGGGAAGAAAGAAAATCTCGCTCCTCACTACCAGCTCTTTCACGATCTGGTCCAAAGGTCTATCATAGGCCGAATGCCCAACCAGAACTACAGCCGGGAGGCATTCTACATTATGATAGCCATCATCCGCAACTCCGCCATCAACTGGGCATCCTACCTTTTCAACAAGCTGAAGCAGCTTATGACCGGTGCAAGAGGGAAGATCAGCTACGCCCCTCAAATCACCCGGTTTCTCATGTCCAAGCGTCGCAACCTTGGAACCGGTGTTCTGGTTGGACCATTCAACACCATCACCATAGACATGATTTATAGGTTTACGTCAAGAATTGAGGAACGGTTTCCTCAAAACACCATGGAGAAATGGTATGAAAGGAGGATGGAAGGAGGATGGTTCACAGAAGACTAATTCGTTTTCTTTCTCTTTCCTTTTCCGGTTTCTGGTCATTTTGCTGTACGACCAGAACCGCCCAAATGTTAACCATTTTCCTTATATATTAATGAAATATTCTAATTCTCAAAATCTCCGGTTTTCATTCATAGTATTCCTTCCGGTTTTCTAAAAACTCATACAAAATATTAAAGTTAACCTAAAACTTCCGGTTAGCAAGTCGTTAAGTAAAACCGGACCTTCGAGCAAAAATGAAACTTTGAAAACTTAAACTGCCCACAGTTTTACCTCTCAAAACTTACCGTCCACTGAAATCCCGCTTTTACCGCCGAAAGTTACGGCAGTAACTTTTTGGAGGGAAAATTGGCGCCAAAAGCATCAAATCGACGGTTCATCTTCAAAACCGCTTGGAACCGCCACATATATAAGTTCATATCAATCCATTCAACACTTATGCTTTCTCTCTCTACAGAATCTTCAAATCTTCAAACCCTCATCTCTCCGATCTTCATCGCTCTTCCCAAAAAATCATCATGGATCTAAGCAAGGCTCCATTTCAATGGATGTTACAAGTAGATTTCGCAGATATTGACGAGCATGCTGACGACAAGAACAAAGCTGTTCTTCAACTTCTACGGGAATCTGGGTTGGAAAAATTTCTTTCTGGTCCGTTCATCATCCATCCGGCGGCGGTGACGGAGTTCTTGGCGACGGCGACGCTGTCGAAGAGGAAGATCTCTGCATCCGTCAACGGGAAGGCCATCCTCATAACCGAAGAGCTATTTGCTGAAGCTCTCGGTCTGCCAAACACCGGTATGGATCTGAAGACAGACCTAACCGATGGAGAATCCAACGCTGCTCGGTTGGTGGTTTCATTCTCGGATCAAGATCTAGTGATCCACTCCAGCCGGAAGATCAAGCTCAAACCAGAATATAGATGGTTAGTGACCGTCATCGCCAAATCAATCCAGGGAAGGGGAGGTAACTTCGACAACCTCACAAAACTCAAACTTAGAATGCTGTTAGCTATTGTCCGAGGTGACAAGGTAGACTGGGGATATGTGATTTACGAAGAATTCTGCCAAATGGTGATAAAGAAAGATGGGCGGGTGCAGGCCTTTGCTATGCAAATCGTCAAAATCCTTGAGTTCCTCAAAGTGGAACTAGGTGAAGGCATACCGCTTCCGATCTCCAACATTCTTGACTCAGAGTTAGTGATCGAAAAACCGGAGAAGACACTTAAACCTAAATCCTCAAAGACCAAATCATCCAAGGGAGCCAGTTCATCGGTTCCGGTTGAAGAAGAAACCAGACAGAAGAAACCGTCAAGAAAGGCGGTTGAAGCAGAAGTTCCACCAGAACCAAAGAGGAGGAAGAAGGTAGCTGCGAAGAAGAGCTCAAAGAAACCGGCAGACTCCGAGAAAACGCTTTCCTCGGACAATCCACCGGAAAGAACCGCAGATGTATTCCAACCCATTCCCATCAACACAGTTATTCCCGTTCCCATTCCATCCCATTCTCCAAGGCAAACCGAATCTTCGGGGAGCAAGGAGAACAAGTCAATCTCCAAGGAGGAAGCAGAGGTAAGCATTCACTCTGAAACCTCCAAGTCACCGAGTAAACGAGTTGGAGAGGTATTGGCCGATGTGGGCTTGAATACCTCTGAAGCAATTCAGAATGTGGTCCAAGAGATCACAAAGGAAACCGAAGAGGACGATGTTTCAAGTCGTCGGAAGCCAGATGATCAGGTTGAGATACCTGATCAGACAGAAGCTCAACCGGTCGAAGAGGCGGCCAATACAACAGAGGTTACACCTCCGGCTCAGGAGGGAAATTATGAAGAACAGGAACCTTCCGGTTCCGCAGGAAGGAAGACAACCTCAGAAATCCAACCGGCCACAACACCTGACGGTTCCACTCAAGTAAACAAAGGGAAAGGGATTCTTATTGAAGATACAACGGTAACCGGAACGAGCGCGCTGCAAACCGACCCTCAGCAGGAAGCTATAATAGGAGACGAGGTTCCATACACCGCAGAGCAAGAAAATGAAATCTTCGAGGAACTTATTCAAGACATGAACAAAGGTGCAAGTGATGCGTTAGCTCCATACATCTTGTGGGTGAAGCTCAGATGCGAAACCAAGTTATCCGACATGGTTCCAGGTTTAAATGGCAACAAACAGTGGGACAGGCTCATCAAGCTGGAAGAGAAGGCACTTCAGCTAGCTAACACCAACCTAATTCAACTGGCGTTTAGCAAAGCTCCGGTAATCCTTGAAAACGCTCAGTTGCAGGCAGTTGAGAATGCCTTTCAAGAAACCCAAGGATCGACGCTAAACCCGATTGAAATGAGGATGGCTGAACGGTTTATTGCGGTACGAGAATAGCTTGTGCGAAATCTTGATCGTCTTGACAAGCAGTGGAGGAAAGGTTGCCAACGCCAACTCAACAATGCCGAATCATATCAAAGCAAACCATTCTTTATGAGTGGTGAGACATCCGGAACCTCTGACAATTTGGAACAAGAAACTTCTCAACCGGTCAAAGCTCCGGAAATTGATCAGATTAAGCAAGCGATGGCTGAAACAGTTGACTCATGCCTGCGAAATTTTAAGGTCACAACCGACGAAAGAATCACAACGGCTGAGGCCAACCTATCAAACTCTCTAAGGTCCATGATGGACACGGCCATGCAGACAACAGTAAAAGCCTTGATAAACGAATCCGTCCAAACCGCAACCGCTCCATTATTGGACATGCTGCAAGCAATGGCCATTCAGATCGGGGAAATGTCCAAGGTTCAAGTCACCACAACTCTGACGCAAATCGAAACGGATGCTGAAACCGCAAAGAAATTGCAAGAGGAAGAAATAGAAAGGGAACGGTTACAGAAGGAGATTGAAGACAAAGACTTCGCGCTTGCCCAACAATGCAACGAAGAAGAACAGGCCAACGTCCAGAAACTCCAACCGGTTCCATCGTCCCACTCAATGGATACAAGGAACAAGAAGAAGCGAAGCGCAGTCAAGAACGTGATCAAGCGGGCAGAACAGAAAACAGCTTTACCGGTCGTGATAAATGCGCCACCGCTTGATGAAGAAGAAGAAGAAGATGCTGAGGAACTTAACCGGCGAAAGAGAAGGGCAACCGGAGAATCCACCGCAACTCCAAGCTTCAGACCTTCAAATGCTCCACCGCCTCCACCACCAAAACCAGTTTGTGCCAACTTTAGTTTCAAGAATAAGGGCACCGGTCACTCAAGTGTATGGGCCGGAGTACTGATTGATGCCGAAAGACGTGATAGAGAGTGGAAAGCAAGAAAAGAGGAAGAAAGAAGACAGTTGGAGAAGGAAAAGGAAAAGGAGCTTCACAAGGGGGGATCATCCAAGACCTAAATCTCTTTCTTTATTTATTTCAAACAACTATGCCTTACTATGTTTCAGAACTTGGTTACTTTGTATTTTTCTAATAAGTTTTCACATTTTTCTTCAAAAACAATCAAACTCATGTTTTTGAAACACTTTCTCCAAAAAACAATATAAACACATGCTTTTCAAAACCGGCCACACATTACATGTTTTGAATATTTATTCTAAATAATCAAAAAGGGAGAAATTGATAGAAAAATTAAGTAGATTAATTTTGGAACCGGCCACACATTACATGTTTTGAATATTTATTCTAAATAATCAAAAAGGAAGAAATTGATAGAAAAATTAATTAAGTTAATTTTTGGAACCGGCCAGACGAACTAAACAGAAGTTAACCTTCATGTGCAGGTACAGATCAAAGTCGTATGAACCGGTTGGCGTATCAAAACCGGTTGCTTCTCTACTTCAAAGAAACCAGTTTCAAGTGATCAAGTTAAAGATCAGAGAAACCGGTTTTCACTTTCTCAAGCGACCGGTTAGCCAAGACAGAAACCTTCATTCCAACCGGATCATACTGCACAAGACACAAAAACCGGAAGGTTCAGAACAAAAGTCAGAAGATTCAAACTTCAAGAGTGACGTACCATGACGGAAGAAACGTGTCTTGAAAGAATAAAGAAGATCGGATCCGATCGGAAGCATGCGAGGAAAGCAATGATGCTTTATTGATCTGAAATTGACAACCGGAAGTGCATGTTAAACACGTGTCCAAATCTGAAAACCGGCTACGTCATCTTTTGCTCAGAGCTGCCTGCATGAATGCCAGGTGTTGAGGAAAGTGAAGCGTGCAAGCAACCTTTTCTACAACAGGCGTGATGACGATCGACCAATCCAGAAGAGAGAGAAGAAAAACGACCGTTGGCTCCTCTCAGCTATAAAAGGAAGACGAAACGTCTTCATTCAATGCATCATCAGTTCTGAAAGTTGTACATTACAAATTACGAAAAGCATTAAATTCTAGAGAGATAAACTGCTTTATTCCAAAACCGGTGTGTCTAAAACCGGAAGCTTTTTGTGTGTTGTTGTGTGTTGTTGTATTACATCAAAGTGTGAGTTTGGTGTAACCGGCGAGTAGCGAAGTTGGGCTCGACCGGCAGTATTGTTGTAACTCTAAAGAGTTAGTGGAGATCCTTCTCATAACCTGAGAAGAAGGGGTGACGTAGGAGGGTTTGCTCCGAACATCCATAAACAAATCCTTGTCTCGTGTTCTTTTCTTTGCTTTCATTACTTAGCCTAACCTCAAACTAATCATACTCATAAAACCGGTCACTCACCTCCATTAAACCGACTCCTTCTTAAACATCATCTAAAGTCGCATTCGTTGCTTCAACCTGAAACAGACATTTCCGCCCTTGAACCCGGTTCAAGAGTCTGTGACAGTTTGTGCAGTGCTGAGAACGGTTATAGTCTCTAACCGGACTATCACCAAAGTGTGTGTGTTGTAAGCGGCCACCCTTACCGAAACCAGAAAACACCCCGGTCCTCCAAGGGCGTTCCCGATCCTAACAGAAAGTTATATAGGTTATAGCAATAAGTATCTTACAGTTACAATAGATATTAATACATTTTTTAATTGCCTCATTCAAGGCATTAATGATAATTATAACCATTAACAAATTCATTTTTATTTGGATTAAATTTCACATTAATTCACATTTGAATTTGGTGTGAATTTCAATTACCCAAATTCTAATTTTCCATTTAATTAATGGATAGTTTAATTCTAATAATCCCTCATATTAATGGAAATTAAAGATTAATCTGGTGAAAGATTCAACAGTTGAATTCTACGTAGGATAAGTATGTATAAAGTTTTGAACTTTCTCTAATAAAAGTATTTAAATTAATTAGCTGATTAGTAGAGTCAATGTCCTTGAACTATTTTGCCTTTTGTGTAAACGATTAGACACTTTCAAATAAAATTCTTCTTGATACATGTCAGTTCTCATGATTGTGTTTGTTTTGGCCATGAACACTCTCCTAGTTTAGTGAGAATCTCTATAATTGAGCCATATAATTCTTTTTAAGTGGCCCCACTTCTCTCTCACATGGGTGATCTCTTTGTTTACAAAGAATCAATAAAAGCATGTGTGTTTATCATTTCCCAAATACTATTTTATCGTAGGATTTTTCACCCATAACAATATACCGAGTTTAGTACAATTAGGTTGTCCCGTTGAACCTAGTTCTTGGGATCTCCATTCATTATAGGCTGGATTTCTCTTCATAAACTTCATACTAACTTATTATAGGATTAAGTCTCATTCCCTATGAGGACTTTAACACCAACTCTCTAATTAACCATTTGGTTAGTAGATTCGTAATATTATTGTTTGATTTTACGTAATCAATTGAGATAATTCTAATAAAGAGTAATTGTGTAATGGTATTATGTCTAAGAAATATATGTATATTCTTATCATTATACATATGAATTTCATCTCATCCGATCACAAATTGAATATCACAGTGAATAGAAATCATTGGTACAGGCTTAGACCATATTAGAATATCTTCTAAAAATAGACGCAGTCATTCAGCTTCTTCACCACACTTTTCAAGAGCTATAAATTTAGATTTCATTGTCGATCTAGAAATAACAGTTTGTTTAAAAGATTTCCATGACATAGTTTCACATCCAAGTATAAATACATATCTACTTATTGACTTAGAGTCTTTCATATCTAAAGTCCAATTAGAATTAGTGTATTCTTCAATAACTACAGGATGTCTCGTGTAGTGCAGACCATAATCACGAGTATCTTTCAAATATCTAAATAATTGTACAATGGTTTTCTAATTTTTATTAACCGGATTAGTCATGTATCTACTTAGTTTACTTACTACATATGCTATGTCTAGTCTTGTACAACTGATTAAGTACATTAGACTCTCAATTATTCAAGAATATTCTAATTGAGAAATACTATCTCCATTATTTTAGATAGATGTTGACTCGTATCTGTGAGAGTCTTAGACAACGCAAAATCATTCTTGTTCAAAATTTCAAGGATCTTATATATATAATGCGATTGACTTAGAATTATCCCTTTTAATATTCTAATCACATTGATTCCAAGAATCAAATTAGCCAATCCCATATCTTTCATGTCAAATTTTGAATTTAACATATCTTTAGTAAATATAATAATTTTATCATTACTTCCAATGATAAGTATGTCACTTACAAAAGACATAAAATGACGAAGCCATTTGAGATCATAGCATGATCAAATTTCTCATGTCATTGTTTTGGAGCTTGTTTTAAGCCATGGAAAGGCTTAACTAATTTACAAACTTTATTTTCTTTCCCTTGAGTAGAAAACCCTTGAGGTTGATCTATGTAAATTTTTTATTCCAAGTCTCCATTTAAGAAAACTATTTTAGGTCCATTTGATGAACTTCTAGATTGCGCAAAGAAGAAATCACAAGAGTCAATTGAATAGAAGTTATTCTCGTAACTGAAGAATATGTATTAAAATAATCATGACCTTCTCTTTGATGATATCATTTTACCACTAGTCTTGCCTTATATTTATCAATTGATCCACTAGCTTTCATTTTCCTTGAAAATCCATCAACAACCTAGTGGTTTATTTTCCAGAGGTAGATCCATTAGTTCCCACCTATAGTTTTGCAAGATAGATTATATCTCCTTATTAATTGCCTTTTTCCATTGATGTCATTCAAACGAGGTAATTGTCTCATTATACGTTTGAGGTTCACTTTTCATCATGAAAGTAATAAAATCTGGACTTAATGATTTTTCTGTTCTAGCTTGTTACTTCATCTAAGTTCAACCTCAACTTCATTTTCTTTTTCTTGTTCATTTAGTTCTATAAATCTTTTTAGAGAACGCGGTTCTTCATTATAATAATATGGAAGTACATGTTCAAAAAACGATGCATTTCTTGATTTCATTAACGTATTCTTATGAATATCTGGAATGTCCAATTTCAACACAAGAAACGATATGCATTATAGTTATATGCATATCCAATAAATATACAATCAACAATTTTTTGGCCAACTTTTATCTTTTTAGGTAATAATAGTACGACTACCTTAGCTAGTCGTCCCAAATTCGTAAGTATTCATATAATGGTTTTCTTTCATTTCATAACATATATGAACTTATATCTAACTTCTTTCATGGAACCTTATTTAAAAGGTAATTAGCCGTTAAAATAGTTTTTCCCCATATGTTTTGTGGTAGATCAAAACTTAATAGAAGTGAATTCATCATTTTTTTAATGTTCTATTTTTTCCTCTCAGTCGTACCGTTTTGTTGAGGAGAATAAGGTGTTGGCATCTCATGGATTATACCATATTGAGCACATAGCTCCGCAAAACGTGATTCATATTCACCTCCTCTATCACTTCTTAACACCTTAATCTTTTTATTAAATTAGTTTTCAACTTCATTTTTATAAAGAGTGAATTTCTCTATTGTTTAATATTTACATTTAAGAATAGTAACATAATAATATCTTGTGTTATCATCAACAAAATTAATGAAGTATTTGCATCCCCCATGTGTTGGTGTTCCTTTTAAATCACACACGCATGTATAAATTAAATCAAGTGATCTATTATTTCTTTCAATGTTTTGAAAGGATGATCTCATCAATTTTTCTTCAACACAAATTTCACACTTGTGTTTCTTATTTATTTCAAATGCAAGTATACTCTTCAGTTTTATTAATCGATGCATTGAATCATAACTAATATGTCCTAGTCTACCAACTAATATGACCTAGTCTACCATGCCATAAAATGGAAGACTCCAACAAATAAATAGAAGATTTGTTCTTTTCATTCATACTTGGCTTAACTGTCATTATCTTGAGCTTAAAAAACTCATCAGTCTCATAACCTCTACCCATAAACATTCTACCCTTAGATAAAACAATTTTATCTTACTCAATCACAATTCTAAAACCATGCTTACTTAAACGAGAACCGTATATCAAATTTTTCCGGATCTCCAGAACATACAACACATTAGTCAAAGTTAAGTCTTTTCTTGAAGACAACCTTAACACCACTTTTCCTTCACCTTGTATGTCGAAATTTGCAGAATTCCCCATGAACAACCTTTCACATGCTTCACTTCTTCGAGGCTTATAAATACTTCTTTGTTGGAGAAAATATGTATTGTAGTTCTCGTGGATTAGATCCCACCAAGTTAACCTAAAATATCATCGCACATAGATCCATGTCCGACAATCCTTGAGTTAAGTTAGCCTCTCGAACTCTTCTCAGCTTCTTGCAATCAGAAAATTTATGGTCCATACCATTGCAATTGAAACACATTCTCGTGAAATTTAAAGAAATTCTACCTTTAGGATGAAGGTTACGGTTTTGACAAAAGAATTTTGTTTCTTCTTGTCTTTACCATGTTCCACCACATTTTCTATAGCCACATGTTGACTAAAGAATTTCTTAAAAGCACTTTTATTTTCCTCATCAATACGTTGATGAATCACCAATTCTTCTACGTTCTTCTCCTTTTGCATGTATTTAAGGTATTTCTTTTAAAATTTTTCCAAGCGGTTGCAACTTCTCAATAATAGTTTCCACTTGGAAAGTTTCTCCTAAACGCATGTCATCAGCATGAATTTCGTGCAAAATAACTTTGATATATTGAATTTGTTTAATGACCGGTCTTGAATATACCATTTTATAGTTAAAGAATTGACCGACCATAAACTTTTTTGCACCCGTATCGTCAGTTTTATATTTAGGTTCAAAAGATTGTCATAGTTCTTTGATCGTAATCATTTCACTATACACATTGTACAATGAATTCGACAACTCATTCAATACGTAATTTTTACATAAGAAATTTGAATGGTTGCAAGAATCAATGGCTAAAACCGCTTGCACATCAACTTTTGGATGCATGTTTGCATTTGATGATGAAGCCACATTTAGCTCATCAATTGTACGAGACTCAAAGTTGTGAGGTAGAAAATATTTTATGCTATCATCTCTTAAAGTTTGAGCCGTCAAATTTTTCCAATTTATCTAGATGGTTAGCGGGAATCAGCATCCTCATGTTGGAAGTAAGTGTTTCGGTAGTCATTTCTGAAATAAAACCAGAAACATGTAAAAATCTTAGATAAGTAATATTGAGACTGTTTTAAGATTGTTGGTAATCTTATCTCGTAACAATTACACATAAGTATTATATCAATACAACAAAATGATAATAGAAAAATACAATAGATTATTAAATAAAATGAGAAAAAGTCTTATCGTTTGCTCTGAGGCCTGTGAAATGACAATTCACTTAAAACAGTTTAATCTTCCCCTATATGTGTTGGAGAGTTTTGTCGATGGTTGTTTCCCAAGGTACAACTGAACCTACAATGGTTTAGCACAGAAAAACCACTATAACAACAAACTAGACAAAATACCTAAATCACAATCACCGGGTTTCACAAAGATATTGTTGAGTCAAGAACTCGAAGAACGATCACAAAGAACACTCACAAAGATAATGAAAGACTTTTAAAATTCTTAGTGAGAAATGATAGGATGATGTGTAGAAAGGAATTATATATATTGCTGACCATTTATCAATTCTTTAATTCAACGGCCACTAATTTATTCATCTATTAGTACTCATTTTGCATATGCATTGCATTGACATTTCTCTTCATTAAGAGAATGCAAGTTACATAAGTTATAGTAATAAGTATTTTGTAGATACAATAGCAATTAATAACATTTGTTAATTGCATCATTCAAATGTTGATTGTAACGATTAACAAATTCATTTAAATTTGAATTAAATTTCATTCACAATTAAATTTGGTGTGAATTTTATTTGGATTAAATTTAACCATTTATATACATTAGAATTTGATGTGAATTTTATTTATCCACATTTTCATTTTTATTTAATTAATGAAATAGTTTAATTCCAACCTGCCTAACTTTAGTTTTTCCAAACCTCACCGCTAAAAAAAAGAAACAGAACAATGATATTGGTATTTCTAACTGTTTTATTTCTACTATCGTAATGTGTCCTTTAGTGTATTTCTCGGTAGTTGTCTCTTTTGACCAAACCAAGATTTTGAGATTTCATTTTAGACAAGAGAGTGACTCTCAAGTCTCTGACGTTTAATTATTTCCAGCTTTATGAAGTTTTGAAACATGAAAGTCTTGTTTAATTCGATGGTTGAACATAACACCTGTGACAATAAAAAAGTTCTCGATGCAATTTTTTTTTTCTTAAAGAGGGCAAGTGTTTTTTTTATCATGTTCCATAGAAGATTTTTATAAATGTTTTAAGATCTATTAATTAATTAAAAAAAAGTATTTTAATTTCTCTTTGTTCCATAAATGTTAATGTTTAAAATATTATATTTTCTTTAACCTAAAAGCAAGAATGAACCTTTGACCTGGTGCTTGAGGAACTTGTACACATTTCATCCATGGTTTCAATTTGTGTTATATTTTAGGTTTTTTTTATTGGGATTTCCAACATAATTACATATAAAAGAGTTAAAAAAAAATTAAAAATTCAAATCTATATATAGCCACATTAATCAAGTTGCAATCACTGTTTCTTAAGGTAATTTAAATAGGATTCACAACTTGCATTACATCTAGTTTTTTATTTAATCTCGGTTTGTACTTTTATGATTCGACAAATTCTCTAAAAGGGATAGAATAGATGGGCAACCATTGTCTAGACTATATACTAAAGTACATCGTCTCTAAAGTGTATAGATATTATTTACAGATTCAATATGACAACTCTACATGAGAATTATTTTACTTTTTCCCTAAAACTAACTAAAAATTAAAAAGTATGTAAATGTAAACAAGTAAAATTAAAGTTGCCAAAATTAAATACTAACTAGGGGAGAATTATTAGTAAAGGAAAGTGACACCTCCAATCCTAGCTATCTAGTTAAATAATGTAGTCCTGTTTACTAACAACAACATAGGAAAAAAGATCAATTCTAATGTAGATTTATAGCTATCTAGGAGTATCATGATCATAATAGTTACTAACTTACGTTTATTCATTACAAAAATTAGAATTTTTCTATAGTTGTAGTTAAGGAAATGCTGGTTTTGGCTTGCTGTTGCACAATAAAAATCGAGTCAATCTTCGAAATATTCAAGTGAACATGCCAATATTTGTTTTGAAAATCTTTAGTATGATATAACTAAATGATGCACCTAATAATAACTGGACCATCATTCATTTTTGTGCAAATGTGCAATTAAAATCATCTTTCACCAACCAGACCAGGTTTCCAAAAATCCCGTCCACATCGGTTTGATGTGTATTCTAAAATCCATCTTAGTCTATATAAAGGGATGTCATAGCTTCTTTTTCAAACACATTATTGATATATCAAATTAAACTTTCTCTTTTAATATACTTCTTACTCTTGATATTATTGGTAAGAATTCATTATTTATGAATTCTAATATTGTAACAGAGCCATGTTAAAATTATTCCTCTCTAGTTTACTTGTTGTTTCGTTGTTCGTGGTCTTATGGTTTTGGTTATCTCCATCGCTTTCATATCTGAATGGTTAGATCTGCCCTCAATTTTGGATTTTTTTTTTTAGATTACATACGGTTTTCTTTTTTGCTTGTCTTGATCGTTTATTAATTGGGATTTGAGATCGTTGCGTGTTATTTTGGATTGTTTTGTTAAAATTGTTTACAATGACTAGAGGTGATGATTCGTTGCAATCTATTGACGACTAATTTCAGAAGTTTCTTGCATTCCAGCAATTTCAAAAGTTCCCTCATAATTATATTCTTTCTTCTCCTTCCAGCTCATCTTTATCTATTGAATTAGGCATTCCTTCATCTTTCTGGATTTTAGACTCTAGAGCTTGTAATCACATATCTCATTATTCGTCTTCGTGTACATATATCTCTTGACCATCCATATATTTATGTTAAAACAACTCATTCTACAAAAATGTCATTGAAAGGAATTGGTTCTATCCAAACATCCTCCTTATCTTTACATGATGTTTATTACATCCCTAAATTACATATGAACCTTGTTTCCATTGGTCAATTACGTGACTTTGGGTATTTTTTTGGTTTTCTTCCAAATTATTATTATGTGCCTGATCTAAAATCCAAGAGAGTGATTGGGACAGGTCATAGAAAAGGGAAAGGTCTTTATGTTTTGGATGAATGACACTTTCTTCTTCAAAATTCTATTTGTGGCATTCTAAACTTGGTCATTTATCAGGTTCTCAATTACCTTTTATGTGTACTTTTGATGTACTTGGTGATTTACCACCTGATGATATTTTTGATTGTATTGGATATAATATTGAAAATTTTTATGTTTTTCCCTTTAATTTAAGTACTTCCACTTTTTCGGTATCTTTTGATTTAGTTCATTATGATATTTAGGGACAAGCACCTATTCCCGCTAAGGGAAACACTAGATATTACATTTCATTTATTAATGATCACATTCGTTATTGTTGGATTTATTTAATGAAACGTCATTCTGATCTTATTCATGTTTATGTTGAGTTTAAAGTTTGCGTAAAAATTCAACATTCTATCACTCTCAAGTGTTTTGAAGCTAATTTTGGAGGAGAGTGTATTAGTGGAGATCTTTCTAATAGTTTCAAAACTGATGGTACAATACAACAGTTCTTTAGTACTAATATCCCACAACGGAATGGAGTAGCCGACGTAAAGCATATGCATATTGTTGAGACTATCGTTAGTGTTCCTAGTGAATTTTGGGGAGAAATTGTCATTACATCTATTTATTTTATTAATAGGATCCATGCCGCTCATAATTCTGGTATTTTCTCATATGCTAAATTATTTGGTCACACCCCATTATATTCTCATTTAAGGGTTTTTGGATCTACTTGTTTTGTTCATCGTCCACATGTAGAACGTTCTAAGTTATCAACTCGTGTGACCATTTGTGTTTTTCTTGGATATGAGATTATGCAGAAAGGTTATCGTTGTTATGATCAAACTTCGAGAAAATTGTATGTTTCTCGTAATGCTTCATTTATGGAACATATTCCTTTCTTCATTATCCCACTTATCTCCCATGACATGTCGAAATCTGACTTTATTCAAATTGATCATTTTACCACTAATTGTCCATTTGAAAATACTAACACACATAAAACTATACCGAATGTTCCGTTTCATCCTTTCTGTAGAACAAATGATGTTGAAACTCATTGTTAGGATCGGTGGCAACTATAGAGATGGGGGTCTGAATATTGTTGACAACTTAAGAGACTTTCAATTCAATTTTAATCCTGTTAGAAATTAATTTTTTTTCTATTCTTCACAAATCTTTGCAAGCTCTTGAAGGGATTCAAGTGCGGAAATACTTGCTCGATTTGTAGCGTCAAATAAGAGATTGGAAGTTGCAGAAATGAAAGAACACAAAGAGTTTTATATATGTTCGGAGATAAAACTCCTACTTCACTCTTTCTTCTGTTTCCAAAAGGTTTTTCACTAGAAGGCTTTGATTCGTATAGAACACTACAAAAATTCGATCAAACACACAAGACTTAACAACTGTCTGTTTCTGAACTTTTAGCTAACACTTTGTTGAACATACAAACCCTATTCAACTTACAATACTAAAATTTCACACCAAAAGGACAGTAGGTTAATTACATAATAGACTTAAATCTCACAACACTTTAGTAGTTCGTAATAAGGAAGATTCAGGAGAGTTAGGGAGCGGAGAACGGAGAGATTCGACGTTGTACTCTACTGTATATATATAGGGAGATTGGCAACGGTCGAATCTTCCTCTTGAATACGTGTCAACTTTCTGTTGAATGTACGCCATATATACGGGAAGGTACATAAGAAAATAAATGTTGGATCGTGGCGTACCAGATTGTACTTCAAAATATTCACTGGAATGAGGTGTACGGAACAGTATAAGACGTGGGATATCGGAATATTTGAGTACATGACAGATAAGCAGTTATAGCGGGTTGAAATGTCTTGGCAGATGGATGATAACAATCACTACTAATTTCCAAGTTGAGGAGCTGAGTAGATAGGAGGACGCTTCTTTAGACGGCTGCTGAAACAAGGCATCTACTCACACTTCTTCAGAATGCACGTCTAATGAAGTTAAACGTATGCTCACGCACTTCTTCATACTACACATCTGATGAAGTTAGATTTCTAATGAAGTTAGACATACGTCTTCTCGCGCACTTCTTTAGACTTCACGTTTGACGAAGTTAGAGGTCTACTTGCGCACTTCTTCAGACTTCACGTCTCATGAAATAGACAACTTCTTGCGCACTTCTTCAAACTACACGTCTGATGAAGTTAGACGACGTATGCTCGCGCACTAAGACTTCACTCCTGATGAAGTTAGACGTCTGCTTACACACTTCTTCAGACTACATGTTTGATGAAGTTAGAAAACGTCTGCTCGTGCACTTCTTCAAACTACACGTCTGATGAAGTTAGACGACGTCTGCTCGCGCACTTCTTAAGACTTCGCGTCTCATGAAGATAGACGTCTGTTCGCGCACTTCTACATACTACACGTCTGATGAAGTTAGACGTCTTCTTGTGCACTTCTTCAGAATACACGTCTAATGAAGATAGAAATACGTCTACTCGCGCAATTTTTTAGACTTCACATCTGATGAAGTTAGACGTATGCTCGCACATTTCTTCATACTTCACATCTGATGAAGTTAAACGTATGCTTGTATATTTCTTCAGACTACATGTGTGATGAAGTTAGACGACGTCTACTCGCACACTTCTTTAGACTTCACATTTGATGAAGTTAGACGTCTGTTTGCGCACTTTTTCAGACTACACGTCTGATGAAGTTGGACGATGTATGCTTGTGCACTTCTTCAAACTACATGTTTGATTAAGTTAGAAGATGTTTTCTTGCGCACTTCTTCAGACTGCACGTCTAATGAAATTAGACGTTTGATTGCGCTTGCTCAGACAACACGTCTGATAAAAGGAAGACATCTTTAGACGTACATGCGCAAAGACAATTTACACAACTTAGTTTTGTTTAGACCAACCACATCATTAAAAATATGTCGTATTGAATTAAACTTATTCACCTAAGTTGATTAAGACGTTTTTCTTAACTAATTATTTCTCTTTTATTAGTTTTCTTTTTTCTTTATTTAACTTATTCTAACAATTTCCCCTTTTTAATTATGTTAAAACACTAAGTTAAAATTGAGTTAAGAACAAGGGACTTAAAAGATAACCAATATATTTATATAAATATAAAAAATTTAAAATATACAAAATTTAAAGATCAAGATCCCCCCATTTTCGTTTTTTGATCTTCTTCAAAGGCATTTACTTATCCGAGGATAACTTCTTGCCATCTTTTCTTCTTTCCTTGACCTGCTCCACGGCTTCCTTGATCTCCCCCTTGATCTGGCATTCTCCTGTAGCGAGAATCCCGATTGCTTGTTCCCCCTCCATTACTACCAACACTACTAATTGCCAAGCTGTCTTACTTTTAAAACCATTAACAAATATAAACAATATTTTAACTAAAATGCAGGGTAAACCAAAAACTAAATCTTTTGAACATATATTATTAATGGTTTTAAAATTAAGAGAGTTTGGCAATCAGTAGTGTTGGTAGCAATCAAGGGGGAACAAGAAATCGGGGTTTTCACTCCAGGAAAACTCTAACTCAAGGAGGAGATCAAGGAGGCCGTGGAGCAGGTTGAGGAAAGAAAAAAATATGGCAAGAAGTTATCCCCGGAGAAGTAAATGCCTTTGAAGAAGATAAAAACCAAAAAGGGGGGATCTTGATCTTTAAACTTTGTATATTTTATATTTTTCATATTTATATAAATATATTGGTTATCTTTTAAACCCTTATTCTTAACTCAATTTTAACTTAGTTTTAACATCTTCAAAAAGGAGGAAATTGTTAGAGTAAGGTAAATAAATAAAAAGGAAAACTAATTAAAAGAGAATAATTAGTTAAGGAAAAACGTCTTAAGAAACTTAGGTGAATAAGTTTAATACAATACGACATAGTTTTAATGATGTGGTTGGTTTGAACAAAGCTAAGTTATGTAAATTATCTTTGTGCAGGTACGTCTACAGATGCCTTCCTTCTATCAGACATGTTGTTTGAGCAAGCGCAATCAGACGTCTAATTTCATCAAATGTGTAGTCTGAAGAAGTGCGCGAATAAACGTGTAGTCTGAAGAAGTGCGCGAGAAGACGTCAACTAACTTCATCAGACGTGTAGTCTGAAGAAGTGCGCAAGCAGACGTCTAACTTCATCAGACGTGAAGTTTGAAGAAGTGTGCGAACAGACGTCGTCTAACTTCATCAAACGTGTAGTCTGAAGAAGTGCGCAAGAAGACGTCTAACTTCATCAGACGTGAAGTCTAAAGAAGTGCACGAGCAGACGTCTAACTTCATCAGACGTGAAGTCTGAAGAAGTGCGCAAGCAGACGTATGTCTAACTTCATCAAACGTGTAGTCTGAAGAAGTGCGCAAGTAGAGGTATAACTTCATCAGACGTGTAGTATAAAGAAGTGCGCGAGCAGACAACTAACTTCATCAGACGTGAAGTCTAAAGAAATGCGCGAGCAGACGTCGTCTAATTACATCAGATGTGTAGTCTTAAAAAGTGCGCGAGTAGACGTCGTTTAACTTCATCAGACATGTAGTCTGAAGAATTGCGCAAGTAGACGTCTAATTTCATCAGACGCGAAGTCTGAAGAAGTGCGCCAGCAGACGTCGTCTAACTTTATCAAACGTGTAGTTTTAAGAAGTGCGCAAGAAGACGTCTAACTTCATCAGACATGAAGTCTGAAAAAGTGTGCGAGCAGATGTTTAACTTCATTAGACGTGAAGTCTGAAGAGTTGCGCGAGCAAACGTATGTCTAACTTCATCCGATGTGTAATCTGAAGAAGTGCGCAAAAAGATGTCTAACTTCATCAGACGTGTAGTCTGAAGAAGTGCGCGAACAGACGTCTAACTTCATCATATGTGCAATCTAAAAAAGTGTGAGTAGATGCCTTGCTTCAGCAGCCGTCGGAAAAAGCATTCGCCTATCTACTCAGCTCATCAGCTTGGCAATTAGTAGTGTTCGTTATCAGTCGTTTGCCAAGACAACTCAACCCGCTATAATTGCTTATCTGCCACGTACTCAAATATTATGCCAGCCCATGTCTTGTACTGTCCCATACACCATGTTCCAACGAATATTTTGAAGTACAATCTAGTACGCCACAATCCAACATTTATATTCCTATAACCTTCACGTACACTTGGCGTACATACAACAGAAAGATGACACGTACTCAAGTGGAATATTCGACCGTTTCCAATCTCCATATATATATATATATATATAAAGCAGAGTACAATGTCGAATCTCTATGTTGTCCGCTCTCTAACTCTCTTGAATCTTCCATATTACGAATTATGAACAACTAAAGTGCTATAAGATCTAAGTCTATTCTGTAATTCACCTACTGTCCTTTTTATATAAAATTTTAGTATTGTAAGTTGAACAGGGTTTGTTTGTTCAACAGAGTGTTAGCTAGAAGTTCAAAAATAGGCAGTTGTTAAGTCTTGTGCGTCTAACCGGGTTTGTGTAGTGTTGTATACGAATTAAAGCCTTCTAGTAAAACACCTTCTAGAAACAGAAGAAGGGTGACATATGAGTTTTATCTCCGAACATCTATAAAACTCCTTGTGTTATTTCATTTCTACAACTTTCAATCTCTTATCTGACGCTTCAAATCGAGCAAACATTTCCGCACTTGAATCCCTTCAAGAGCTTGCGAAAATTTGTTAAGAATAAAAACAAATTTAAATTTCTAACAGGATTAAAATTAAATTGAAAGTGTCTTAAGTTGTCAACAATATTTAGACTCCCCCTCTTTATAATTGCCATCGATCTTAACATGTCGTATCAAAGCAAGGTTTTCTAATCTCAAGTATCATCAGATATCAAAATCATGCATCTCCCAAGCAAGATCCCTATGTTCTGGAAGGAAAACTATAATCACTTTAAGATAAGAATGCAAATGCATTTGGCCGCCCTAGATGATGACATGTGCTATGTCATCATCAATGGTCCAATGAAAATCATGAAGGCCATCTCCACCACAACCTCTGATGGTACTCTTGTGATGAACGAGAAACCAAGGTCTGAGTGGACCGCTGAAGAGAAGAGGAAGAATAACAATATGATAAAAGATATTCTTTACAAGACGTTGGATAATAATATGTTCAGCAAGATCATATCATGCACCTATGCCAAAGAAATTTAGTAGAGGCTGACTCAGTTGTGTGAGGGCAAAGAATAAACTCATGGTTGCCACACAACACTTTAACAGCATCAAGATGCGTCCCGGAGAGAAGATGACTGAATTCGATGAAAGATTCAGTCAAATTATCATTGATCTCTCCACTTTGGGCAAGACATATAGCAACAAAGAGGTTGCAAACAAAATTATGTGAGCTCTTCCTAGAGAATGGGACATAACAATGATGGGTATGAGGGAATCAAAAGACCTCAACAAGATGGAATTGCATAATATGTTAGCCAATCTGAATGCTTACGAGTTTGAGATAAACTCTAGGAACGAAGAGGAGCCATCCATATCATCCATCTTAACCAAGGCACTAGTGACTGATGAGGAGCCACCAACCATGACAGTTGTTGTCAAGTCGGCTGAGCAGATCAGCAACGATGTCATGGCTCTCTTGAAGTGTTTTATTTGTGATAAACTAAGACACTTCAAGGTTGAATGCAGAAATCCGAAGAAGGATGATAAGAAGGAGAAGAAGTCTCTTCTGGCCGCTGAAAGCAAAGGCAAGTGGTCCGACATCGACTCTAACAACAGCTCATCTAGTGAGAGTGATGATGAAGTCGTCAAGTGCTTCATAGAAAATGATGACTCTGAGGTATTTGACTTCTCCTCAAACGAGTTAACAAAAGAAGATTTAACTATTGCACTCAATGACATGGTCATTGAGTACAAGAAGCTATCAGATTCTTTTAATGAATCGAATTTGAAAAATAAATCTGGTAGCCCTTCTTCATCTGAATCGAAAGTTTTTGAAAAAAAATGGTTGAGCTCTCATCTGAGAATGAGAAGTTCAAGGAAAAGATTCAAACTCTTTCATCTGAAAACCAACGTTTGACTTATATGGTTAGTTTCTAGACAAAATCTGGGGATGTAGTGAGATACCTGATCAATCAGTTGAGGCCTGTCGGATGCAAATTCGGTTTATGATTTGACTAGGGTAATCCAGACAAGTCCAACAAAGAGTTGAATCTAGTAAAAGGCGAGCTTAAGCCTATAAGCTTTGTCAAGGGACATTTAACTGAAAAAGGGACGGATCATAGCTGTGAAGACTTAAATTCAAAGAATGAGATAATATATATAAAGCCAACTTTGAGCTGACTGAAGCCCAAGTAAGGGGCAACTAGAAAGTTTGGCAAACAAAAACTTGACAGAAAGTCAAGAAGTTTTTGACAAAAACCATCCTCTAAAGTTAATGGGTCAGCTACTAGTAGAAAGAAGGCTGCCAAGTCTAAATCTTACGCATTATTAACCACACAAAATGGGAGATCCATGAAAATAACCCAAATATGGATCTCTAAGGGACTGATCAACCACGAACCCAATTGAATATGGATACCCAAAGCTGTAAATATGTGTTTTTGTAGGTACATAAGGTTAGATTCTTGGAGGAGTTTGTCTGGTATCTTGACAACGGTTGCTCCAGACATATGACCAATAACAAAAGGCTATTGTCTGACATAACCAAGTGTACGGGGCCTAAGATCATTTTCGGTGATAATAACAAAGGTAAAATTGTGGGTCAGGGTAAGATTATCCATGGTAACCTCACTATAAAAGACGTGTTGCTTGTAGAAAACTTGTGTTATAACCTAATCAGTATTAGTCAGTTGCGTGATATTGGTTAAACTGTTGATTTTCAAAAGCATTCATGCTTAGTTAAGGATCGGTAGGGTAATACTCTGCTGATAGGAAATAAAGTAGAAAATTCTTACAAAATAAATGGAAAAATTAGACGTCTGATTGCGCTTGCTAAAACAACACGTCTGATAGAAGGAAGACATCTTCAGACGTACCTACGCAAAGACAATGTTTAGGACTTAGTTTTGTTCAGACCAATCACATCATTAAAACTATGTCATATTGAATTAAACTTATTCACCTAAGAGACGTTTCTCCTTAACTAATTATTTCTCTTTTAATTAGTTTTTCTTTTTCTTTATTTAACTTATTCTAACACCCATCCTCTTTCTACGACTACATCAAAACCTCATATAATTGCGGATCTAAATTTACATTGATATCATACACACACTCGTCGAACTACTCAATTATCTGATTTTGATCATCTTGTTATACACCATTTTCGCTTCCTTTTTAGTTTCCATAAATTCTCTTTGTGAGTCCATCTCTTACTCTAAGGTATCTCATGATCCTCTTTGGCAAAAGACTATGAATGATCAATTATATGCTTTAGATAGAACTAGTACTTGGGATTTAGTTTCTCCACCGGTTGATAAGAAAGTTATTAGTTCTCAATGGGTATATAAGATTAAAACCAAGTTTGATGGCTCTATGTAACGATATAAAGCTCGTTTGGTTGCAAAAGGATATGCATAGAAGTATGGTATGAATTATGAAGAGACTTTTACACCGGTTGCAAAAATGACATCTATTCAGTTTATTATTGTAGTATCTTATGTTCGTCGTTGGTGTATTTCACAAATGGACGTTAAAAATACTTTTAAAATGGGGATCTTTATGAGGAAGTCTACATGGTTCCTCCACTTAGAGTTTCTCATCGTCCAGGACAAGTGTGCAGGCTTAAGAAGGCCATGTATGGTTTTAAACAGGCCCTGAGAGCTAGGTTCTACAAGTTCTCCTCTGTAGTATCTTCACTTGGTTTTACTTCTAGCTCTCATGATTCAACATTATTTGTTAAGTTGTCTCGTGCGGGTTATAT
Organism: Impatiens glandulifera; assembly: GCF_907164915.1. NCBI lineage: Eukaryota > Viridiplantae > Streptophyta > Magnoliopsida > Ericales > Balsaminaceae > Impatiens > Impatiens glandulifera. The sequence goes on along the minus strand of NC_061862.1, from coordinate 113,201,526 downwards.
TTTGCTCTTGTTGTATGTTGATGATATGATTATTACAAGAGATGATGCTGACAATATCTCCGATCTAAAAGCTACTTTGTCTCATCGTTTTGTGATGAAAGATTTAGGTAATATACGTTACTTTCTATGTATTGAGGTAACTTATTCTGAAAAGGTATAACCTATCTCTTAGTCTAAATACACTTCAAATATTCTTGAGCGGTCTCGTCTCACAGATACTCGTATTGTTGACTCTCCTCTTGAAGTCAATGTTCGTTATAACCCTACTAATTGGGATTATCTTGCTGATCCAACTTTATATTGATCAATCGTGGGTAGTCTAGTGTACCTCATTATTACTCGTGATATTGTATATGTCGTTCACATTATCAGTTAGTTTGTTTGTTGACCTACATTTTTTCATTGGGTTGGAGTTATGTGTATTCTGTGTTATCTTTGGGGAACGCTATATTAGAGTCTCTTATTTTCATCGATCTCATCTTTAGAGTTTCGCGCTTTTTCTTATGTTGACTGGGCAAATGACCAAACTTATCAAAAATCGACTACTAGTTATTGTGTATTTTTAGGCGATTCACTTATTTTATGGAAATGTAAGAAACAAGATGTTATTTCTCGCTCTTCAACTGAGGTAGAATTCCGCGTTATGGCTTCTACTACATGTGAGATTATATGGTTACTCTGGTTATTGACTGATATGGGCGTCTCTCTTAGTGGTCTGACATCGATGTACTATGATAATAAGAGTGACATTCAAATTGTGCACAACACAGTCTTTCATGAGCGTACCAAGCATATTGAGATCGATTGTCACCTTAATCGGCACAATTTTCGAGCGAGGCACCATATCCTTACCTTTTATCTCATCTTCGATACAGCTTGTAGATTTCCTCACAAAGGCACACACCATCAAGCGTCACCGGTTCTTTCTTGACAAACTCTCAATGTTTCTCACTGCACCATCACGCGTTTTAGAGGGGATGTTAAAATATATTTATATTGTATTTGTATTTTGTCCCATATCGGTTTGATGTATATTGTAAAATTAATTTTAGCCCTATATAAAGGGATGTAATAGCTCCTTTTTCAAACACATTAATAATATATCAAATTAAACTTTCTCTTTTGATATCATCGGTTATTTATGAATGAATTCTAACCGGATGATATACCATTAAAGTTCACACGAATGAGTAAAGTAATGATAGGGAGTGGGAAAAAATGACAAGAAAGACTAGGAAAATGATGTGACATTTTCTAAGTGGTTTGAAGATTTAATATGAGAGATAATTTTCAGATTTTCAAACCACTCAGGAAATGACACATTATTTCCCTAGATTTTTTTGGTTAATTTTTTCCCTCTCTCTATCATTACCCATATAATATAATAAAATAAATAAGATGGGATCTAGAGTGACCAAAATGGCAAGTAAAATTAATGAAAATTTTATTATGAGAGTTTAATAATTTGTTTTTAAAGGTATAATTGGAAGATGACAATTAACTTCAAAAGTTACAAAGTTTTTTATTTAAATTTTAGTTTATCTGAAATTAAATTTAATAAGAAGTCAAGTTTTTATATAGAAATAGTATTCAACTTGTAATTCAACTTGTAATTCAACTTTAGTATTTTTATAAGACAAAATTTTATTTGTCTACAAATTGAATAGAAACTGAATGGTTAAAAGAAGGCTTCTGCCCAAGGAAGAAATTTATACTACTCTTCTCACTATCTTTTTGGTCTATTGTTCAGAAAATAAATTCTAAATTTCTTTTTAGACTTCTTCCTAGCTGTTCTTACCTGTTTTTCTAATGAGTTGATCAACTCGTTTTATAAATATGAGTATTCTATATAAAACATTATATTTTGATTTATTTTAAAACCATCTCAAAATAATAGTTGAACCACAATTCTATTTGCGATTATTATATCAAACAACTTTATTTGCGATTATTATATCAAATTATAAAAAAAAAAAATCATTGAAATGAATGGTAATTGTTTATTTGCAATTTGTTGATATATAGTACATTTTGGTGGGTCCTAAAGTCTTGTTTGTTCTTCATACGCCTCACAACTTGAATTTGATACCCTTAAAGTGTAGACACCCAGAGCCCACTTAGGGAGAGATCAAAGAGATGCACTGAATGGGGCCATTTCTTGTTTATATATTTTTTAATATAAATAAGTATTAATTGACCTCGTTTAAGTGTAACGATTAAAATATTTACTGTAACTCAAACAAATCCAAATACATCCCTCAAAATTCACTCAAACACTAAGAAGTCGAATTCAAATACTCTTTAATCTAAAACACAAAAAAATTCAAATACATCCCTCAAAATTCGACTCAAACACTAAGAAGTCGAATTCAAATACTCTTTAATCTAACACAAAAATAAAAATTGGAAGAAAATATTTTAAATAGAGAATTGAATAGGAGGATAAAAATCAGTATCATACTAAATGGTTCATTTTCTCTCTTGCCACTTACAAGAAACTAATATTTGAGCAAAAACAAATAATTAATGCAGACTCAAATAATCTGATCAAGACAACTTTTTAGGCATTTTTTTATTCCTAATTTTGCAATATGGTCCTTTTCTTTATCTTTTCAACCAATGGATCATTTCGAAGGACATGAGTACATGACATATGTAAAACATTTTTTTATGTTTGAGATAAAGTATAACAAGAAAATAGCAACAAACATAAGTATTCTGGTAGCAGTACTAGAAGTCTAGAACTAAAGCTTAGAACATTTCCTAGCTCCTTATTTCATAACAATATTGTTATTTAATTTTATTAAAGACCTTCTTCGATTTCGGATTATTTAAATAATTAAAAAAAATCAAATATCATTTCACTCTTAGTCTAATCTATTAAATCACTTAATTCATTAACCAAAATATTAAAATACATTTTATTTAAAATTATTATTTTATATTTTATTTATATATATGAATACATTTTAAGTTATTTTAATAAAAAAAAACATCTTAACCTAATAACCCATCATCATTTTTTTCCCCTCTCCAAGTTATTCAAATAACTCTAACTAACAAGCCCAAAGTGGGGGTGAACAAACAACTTCATGTAAACATAAACATTATAATATAAGGGCAGAAAGTAAGGATTTGGATTAAAAAGTAGTACAGTGTGATAAAGCTATGCAAAGTAGAACAATATAATGTCCTAAAATTGATTTAAAATGTCTATTCTAATCTAATCAAATGTTCATTACACAGCAATCGGAAATATGATTAAATTTGAAGCAATTGAGACCTCATTGTGCCACAAAAATTCAAGCTTCAAAGAAACTCGAAATAGTATAAGACAATATCCTTTTAAAAGATCCTTGCAAGCCTTATATTGTCATATGAAAAGATATGAGCTTTCTGTCGCTAGAGATCATTCAACACAAACAAATGAAACGAGGTACCAAGATTTGTTGAGACTCTTCTATAGACACCATACAATCTAAATCTTTCAAAAACAATTGTCATGACGTAATTGAAGTTTGAATCTGAAAAATCGACGGTGAACTCTTATAGGATGTTTGTGCTCATTAATTAGTCCTATCTCTTTAAAAAATAATACAAATACAAATCATAAGCAATTCATTCTTGTTAGGATATCACATCAAATTTCAATCTATTAGACAAATAAATAAAATGAAAATTAAACAGCCAGGTAAAGTTCTATTTCTATTATCAATTATTGTTTTGAAAGGTACTTCTATCAATTATTGAATTACTATAATATAACATCATCACATAGAACCTCCGTGATTTAGATATTAGATCTTTAGACAAATTATACAATTAATTATCACCGCCCAAAAGAAAATCACGTGAATGTAGCTATCTAGTAGTAATATATATATATATAATATTTTCTATTTTGTAATTATTGAGCTACTTAAAACACCTATTCTCTGTCAAAACAAATACACGTACTAATTGTACTTCTTGCTATAGTTGAGATTACAACCAAGGCATTCAGGGGAAACGGTTTTTTTAAATAATGTATGAATTATTTAAAAAAAAAATAATAATTGGTATACTATGAGGAAAATAGGTATTTTTAGTAAAAGAAACTTTAAAATATTTTAATATATAATGATAAATAATTTATTTTTAAAATAAATTGTACATATTTAATATTTTAATTAATGAATAATGGATAAAAAAGTGTCAAATAACATTATAACTAAAATTAGTCAAACATATTTCATTCTCTATCTCATCAATTACATCATTTAATCTATTCATGACCAAATAATTAAAATAATTTTTTATTTTAATTATAATTTTTCATTTTATTATTATATTTTAAATATTTTTACCACAAAAAATATATATATCTTTATCTTTATAATTGTTATCAATAATTTAATTTTTTTTATCTATCTAGTTTTTTAAATAATCGATTTCCGAATAAATCCGATGATTAATTAAGTTGATTATTTATAAAATCTCAATAAAACAATAACTCAGATTGAATAAACATATACAAATTTCATTTAAGGGTAAATTGATTGAATGTAATTTTTCTTACAAATTGATTTGAAAAGAATTGGGATGAATCCACATTTTTTATATACAGAAAGATTATGTCAATATTTACAACACAGTTTTCAAAATATTGTTCTTTTCTTATGTTTTTTTGGGACTGTGGTTTTTATAAAATCTTTAAGGAAAAAAAAAATATTTGTAATTACTTTGAGAAGGTAATGATTATTTTTAAATAAAAAATTAAAGGGTATTAATATATATATAATAAAAAATAATAATTTAAAATAAATAATATTTTAGTATTTTGATTATTAAAATGAATAATGTGATGGTTGAAAAATAATTGATTAGAAAATTAATTTGTGTTGGGTTTTTTAAAACAAAAAAAACACACCTATATAAGAAATATATATTTATCTCTAATCAATTATAACATCTTTAGAACTATTATGTATGCTCATTTTCTTCATTATGTTTTTAAGGTTACGTAAGTTGGTTGAAAAAGAATATATATATATATAGGGGCGGAGTCAGGATGAAAAATTATCTGGAGCTGATTTCAACTTGCATCTCAGATTTAACTTTCTATGCTCCGTTTTTTTTCAATAAAATTTCCACGATTATTAGAAGATGGAGACTCGTCATGCCCTCTCAATGCACACGCTTGCAAAGTGAGCCACCGAGTGCTTTCAATAGTTGTTGTAAGCCGTAATCTGTTATTTTGTTTTTCATCTAAAGACTGTGCATTCAGTACTTTGTTAATATGACAAGGATATTCATTAGATTATCAAGATATTCAACTGCCCTATTATGTGTTGAAATATTACATCCTATATGCATAACAAAAGAGCATCTATCCCCATCATTAATTCACTTACAATATTTGAATCCATCTTTTGTAAATGTAGGTTTTTGGGGTTGCTTATGTTCAAACAAGAAACATGGGAAATAAAAAACAACATCTTTCAAAGGAGAGTATTCTAACCAAGTAAATTTCTTAAACCAATGACTTTGGAACCGTCGATTTTGATTTCCAAATTTGGTCGGCGGGTACTAATCCTTAATAGGTTGATATGATCACATCTTGATATAAGCTCGTCTAATTTCATCCCTTTGATTAAAAGGATATTTCCATATCGGAATACGTAATGCTGGATCAAGTTTAAAAGAACTTACATCAACATCAATTCTAGGAGATTTGTTAGGTTCTTGAGTAGGGTTATTAAATTCTTTATTTAAATACCGAACCAAACCAATGTAACTATTTAAACTTGTTTATTAATATTAATTTATATTTTCTTATAAAATTTTGAAATAATTTAAAATTAAGAAATATAAATTATTATTTTAATTTTTATATTTTACCCATATAAATAATTTGTATTATTAATTATATTGAAAAAAATAAAAAAAATAATGTATAATTATTATATAAATATAATTTTAAAATAAATAATATTATTATATACTTTATTTATATATTAAAAAATATTGTTAGTATAAAATATTAATAATAATTAAAGGTGAGACATGGTTTGATCACCTAACCTCACATTTACAGTTTAATTACATAGCCAACTGGGTTAAGAGTTCCATGTCAAACGCATATATAAAATGTTTTATTTTATGATTTTAATTTAGGTGGGGCTGGAGCCCAACCTAACAATGAGTGGCTCCGCCCATATATATATATATATTTCCTTTCTTATTTTATCTAGAATAAGAAAACTAAGAAAAGATATAATTCACCATATTTCTTTAATAGATTATTGATATATAAATTTAGACCGTGTTTGATAATATACATTATCACTTAATTTAATACAATTATATAATTTAAATATTAAAGTCTTTTTAAAGAAACCAAATATTTTATATTTATTTTTATTGCAAATGTTTTAAATTTGTGAAACGTTATTTGTTATGTGGGAAAGTTCTTAATAAATTTGAAAAACAATTATTATTTAATTTAAATAAAATTATTTTGTTAATTGTTATATGAATTTACTTAATTATTGAAATTTAGGTCAAATTTAACTAAAATTTATTTAATTTAATAAATTATAAATGCCTTAAACTGTTAATGGATAATAAAGTAAAATTTTTTAAAATTTTAATAATTTTAATTAATTAATTTTAATTTAGATATGTAGCATAATTTTATGGTTATAATAATATTCACATTTTAGTTTAAGATGTTTTTTTAAAAAATAAACTATTAATTTTTATTATCTTAAATAAGATTCTTATATTTATTTAATTATAAAAATTAGTGATAGCTCCAAACAATTCAAAAATAATATAAAAACATACATATATATTAATTGAAAATTCGAAAAATGAAAAAAAAAAAAACAATAATATATCGAGAGAATCGGATTTCAAACAGAGCCTAAGTAACTATCTAAAATAGTTGTTGAAAGATAGTAATTGGTTGGTTAGGACAGGAAGATTTTGTCAGCACGCATTTTGGAAGGTGGCCAGGACATGGTAAGAGATGGCCGATTCTTACCGTCCACGTGTCCCAAGAGAGAGAAAATGTCAGTGTTCTTTTGAAGCTTTTTGGTTTGAATTATTTGAATAGTAAAAAAAATCATAAACAATGTTTCACTCTCTTAGATTATTTTTAAATAAAAAATTCATTTTCAAATTCAAAATTTAAAAAATATCAAAAAAATATTAAATCAAATAATAATTTATCTTAATCTTAAAAATTCATTTTTAAATAAAAAAATTATTTTTTAAAATATTATTTTTTATAACAACTTTTTAAATTTTTTTAATAATACATATATATTTATCTAACATTACAAATTAAACCCATAACTTTACAATAACTCAATAACCTTTTAAATTCTAATTTAATTATAGAAAATTTTAATAAAATTAATTATAAATTAATAATTTATACACATAAAAAAATAAACATTATTAAATAAACACAAATTATATTACACAAGCAATAAGAAATTACATAAAAAATATTAATATAAAATATATAATCAAAAAAATAAAATATAAATAAATTATATAAACAAATTAAAATATAAATAGATTATATAAAATAATTAAAATAATAAATTATATAAATAAGTTTAATAAACAAAATATACATAAGTATAATAATGACCAATTTATACAAATAAAAATTTTTGAATATGAGAAATAATGTAAACGCAAATTTGAGTATTTAGACCATCTCTAGCCCATAAATCCATTCTTAAACACAAAATGCAGTAAACGTCAAATCAAATAGTAATTCATCTCCAACTCAAAAACCCATTTTCAAACCCAAAAGAATATTCTTAAAATATTCATTTCTTACACTAACTTTTTAATCTTATTAATATTATCTATATATTTATCAACTTTACATATTTAACCCCAATCTTTTCTCATTCATTTAATAATATTAAAATAAAATTAAATATATATATCAATAATTCATAAACAACAAAATAATTCAATAATACATTTAAATAAATAAACATATTATATTAAAACAAACATTATTAATAAAAAACACACTTGGTACACGTACACATAACATAAACAATGTATCAATTCTCGGAATTGGTGTACTCTTCTCACAAATGATCGATTAATGCATTACGAAGTTCAATGTGTGCATCTTTATTTCTTATTTTTCTGTACCGAGATATGAAATCTTAAAATCGAGTATTTTCATCTATCACCATCTCGACCTCTGGTGAATGCGTTTCCATTACAATTTCGATATGTACATTAAGGTCACGTTCATCCTCAATAATCATATTATGCAAAATTATGCACGTAGTCATTATATCATGCAAAACTTCATTTCTATTATTTGTGAGCAATTTTAATTATTGTATTATTTATGTTGTACTTTTAATTATTATAATATTTATTATGTAATGATAATGGTTGTTTTTTTTATGTATTTTCTATGATTATTCATATTGTTTAAAATTATAAATTTATAATTTATAAAATTTAAGTTATAAAATATAACGTAAAAATATAAAATAAAATATAAAATAAATTAGATAAAATTTTAAGTATAATACAATTTAATGATTTAATTAAATATTTAAAAAATATTATAACCTTTTATTTTAAAATTAAAAATTAAAAGGCCAATAAATTGTTTCAAATAATTCATTTAAATAAATTTAATATTTAAATTAATATATTTATATATTTTAAAAACTTAATTAACTTTTTATAAAAAAAAATTATGTTGTGTGAATAGTAACTACGCATATATGCGTTTATTGTTAGAGAGAGAATTTATATTCTCATTTTGCAGGAAGGTTTGCCATTCGGTTGCAGCAAAAAATGGAGTTGCGTCTGCGTTTGCAGTCCGGTTGGACAAACTCTAAGGAGAGAAAATTTGATCGAATCATAATAGGTTTGCGTTTGGTGCTGGGTTGGAGAAGAAAAATTATTTTTGGTTTGCGTTTAGTGTTGGGTTGGAGAAGGCCTTATAGTCCTTCATATTTAGGGATGGAAATGAGGCAGAAAATATATTTGTCATCTCCACCAAGTTTATACTTCAGAGATTTTTTTTTACTACGATGATTATTTTATTCGGTTCTAAAGAAATAATTTTTTTTATAACTCTTATACAATATAATGAATAAATAAATATATCGGTGATTTTATATATTTAATTATGTTTTTAGTGTTCGGGGTAAAATCGAAACTATGGATGACAATGAGGCGGTTCGAGGCGGGGAATACATTTATCACCCCCACCCCATTTTTATTTCGGAGATTTTTTAATACCATCTCCGCCCCGTTCGATTTCGGGGAAACCCCGCGGAGCACCATTTATAAAATATTTAAAATTAAATAAAAAAATTATACAATAAAATTATATAAACAAATTTTTTAATATAATATATTGTAATATATTGTAATTTTATATTATTATTAAAGAAATAACCTTAAACTCTTATAAAATATAATGAATAAATAAATATGTTGGTGATTTTATATATTTAATTGTGTTTTTGTAGTATTCGGGGCAGAATCGGGTGAGATCGGGCGGATCGGGGCGGGGTACACAAATATCATTTCCGTCCTATTCCCGTTCAGTTTCGGGGGAAAACATCACTAAATAGGGCAATTCGGTTTTATACCGCGGAACAGTTTCAAATTGTCATCCTTAATCGGGACGATTCGGGACAGGGGACACAAATATCATCATCGTCCCATCTCTGATTAATCACTGGTCAAACTAGAGAAAAAATGCCCCAAATAGGGAATTTAGATTCGGTTACCACGGGGCGATTTCAAATTGCCATCCTTAATCACCTCATTCAATTTATCTAATTAAAATATTAAAATATATTTTATTTTAAATTATTATATATATATATAGATATATATTAATACGTTATATCTCTATCCAAATAAGTCCTATAGATGGTAGCAAAAAAAAATAATAATAGAAAAATACAAGAGATGTACCTTTTCCCTGTCTCATAGGCTATATCATCTCACCATCTTTGTCCTTTTTCATCCAAAACAACGGCGCTAATCTTCCAAACCACTCGAATGGACTTGCCCTGTAATGAAACCACTCCAATGGACTTGCCCTGTATTTATAGCTGGTGCGTAGAATAAAACAATGATGATTGATTTTGAGAGATAATGTTAGATTAAATTAAATAAAAAAAAAATTAATTAAAGAGAAATAATTAATTAAGGAAAAATGTTTTAATTCATTAAAAATGAATTTAGTTGAATTAAGTTTAACGCGACATAATTTTAATGATGTTTTTGGAACAAAACTAAGTTGTGAAATTGTCTATGCACATATATAACTCAAGACGAGAGAGCATACGTCTAGCTTCTACAGACGTGTTATTCTAAAGAAGTGCGCGAGCAGACGTGTTATTTTGAAGAAGTGCGCGAGCAGACGTCAAAATTCTACAAACGTGTTAGTCTGAAGAAGTGCGCGAGTAAACGTCTAACTTCTACAAATGTGTTAGTCTGAAGAAGTGCGTGTGCATACGTCTAACTTCTACAGACGTGTTAGTTTGAAGAAGTGTGCGAACAAACATCTAACTTTTATAGACGTGTTAGTCTGAAGAATTGCACGAGCAGACATCCTGCTTCATTAGACGCTCTAGTTTGAAGAAACGCAAGCAGACGTCTTGCTTCAGTAGACATCTGAAGAAGCGTCCGCTTATCTGCTCAACTCATCAACATAGCGATCAGATGTGCTCGCTATCAGCCGTCTTCCAAGTCAGCTTATCACGCTATATCTGCTTAACTGCCACGTACTCAAATATTCTACCAACCTGTCTTGTACCTTCCAATACACCACGATCCAACGAATATTCTGCAGTACAATCCGTTACATCATGATCCAACGAATATATTCTCATGTACAATCTCGTACACCTAGCATACGTCCAATGGAAAGCTGAAACGTATCCAAGAGAAAGATTTGACTGTTGTTGAGACTTCAGTTTAAAAGACAATCAGAGTACAACGACGAATTTTTAGTGCTCTCAGTCTTTCTCTACAATTTACGAATTCATGAATTGCTAAGCTCTATGTGTTTACTTTCTCTAAGATCACTGTGTGATTTACTAAGCTAAGGTGAGCAATTATTTACTGTTCTTTCTGAGTGAAATTTCAGTATTGTAAGTTGAACATGACTTTGTTTGTTCAATAGAGTGATAGCTAGAAGTTCAATAACAGACAATTGTTAAGTCATGTGTGTTTGATTGGGTTTGTGTAGTGTATGAATCAAAGCCTTCTAATTAAAAACCTTTTGGAAACAGAAGAATGGGTGACGTAGGAGTTTTATCTCCAAACATCTATAAAACTCCTTGTGTTATTTCATTTCTGTATCTTCCAATTGTTTATCTGCCGCTTCAAATCGAACAAGCATTTCCACACTTGAATCCATTCAAGAATTTATGAAGAATAGAAACAAATTTTCATCACTAACAAAATTAAAATTGAATTGAAAGTGTCATATTGAGTTCAACAATATTCAACCCCTTGCTATTGTTGTACCCGATCCTAACAAGTGGTATTAGAGCTAAGTTTTCTATTCTCATGTAACCACAGATATCTATTATGTCTATCTTAAGCAAAATCCCAATGTTCTCGAAAGAAAACTATAATGACTGGAAAATAAGAACACAAACACATTTGGCCACTCTAGATGATAACATATGGTATGTCATCACCTATGGTCCAATGAAAATCATGAAGGTTAGTACAACCACAAACTCCAATGGTACTCCTGTGATGAAGGAGAAACCAAGGTCTAAGTGGACTGCTGAAGAGAAGTGGAAGAACAACCTCGACAATATGGCAAAAGACATTCTGTACAAAACGTTGGACAATAATATATTCAGCAAGTGCAAGTCATGCACCTCTGCCAAATAAATTTGGAAGAGATGACTTAGCTGTGTGAGGATAGTGAACAAACCAAAGAAAAAAATTCATTGTTTCTACACAACAATTCGACAGCATCAAGATGCGTCCTAGAGAGAAAATGACTGAATTCGATAAAAGATTTAATAGAATTATCGTTGAACTCTCCACTTTGGGCAAGACATATAATAACAGAGAGGTTGCAATTAAAGTCATGAGAGCTCTACCCAAAGAATGTGATATAAAGACGATGGCAATGAGAGAATCTAAAGACCTTAATAAGATGGAATTGCATAGTTTGTTCACTGATCTGAAGGCCTATGAGTTTGAGATAAACTCAAGGAACGAAGAGGATCCATCCACATCATCCATCTCAACCAAGGCACTAGTGACTACTAAGGAGACACCTATCGCGACTGCTGTGAAGTCTGCTGAGTAGATCAGCAGCGATGTCATGGCTCTCTTCGTGAAGAAATTCGGCAAATTCATGAAGAAGATTCACTCTAACTTAAGCCTTAATAATAATAATAATTATAAGAGTGATTCCAAGGCTAACTTGAAGTGTTTTAACTATGATAAACTAAGAAACTTTAAGGAAAATGCAGAAAGCCAAAAATGGATGACAAGAAGCACCACGACAAGAAGAACAAAAGGAACAAAAAGCTCTCATGGCCGAGGAAAGCAAAGGAAAGTGGCAGACAACTACTCTAACGACATCTCATCAAGTGAGAGCGATGATGAAGTCGTTAAGTGCTTCATGGTAGATGACGACTTTGAGGTATTTGACTTCTCCTTAGACTAGTTCACACGAGATGACTTAATCACTGCACTCAATGACATGGTCATTGAGTACAAGAAGCTATCAGACTCTTTTAATGATCTGAGTTTGAAAAACAAATCTTATAGCACCTCTTCATTTAAAAACACTAAACTGGAAGTTTTTGAAAACAAAATAAATGAGCTCTCATTTGAGAATGAGAAGCTCAAGGAAACAATTCGAACTCTCTCTTCTGAAAACCAAAGGTTGACCTATTTGGTCAGTTCCTGGAAGAAGTATGGAGAAGCTGTCACAGTTATAATAAGTCAGCAAAGGCCTGTCGGACACAAATCTAGTTTAGGATTTGTTCATGGCAACCTAGATAAGTCCAATAAATAGTTGAACCTAGTAAAATGTGAGCTTAAGTCTATAAGCTTTGTCAAGGGACATTTAACTAAAATTGGAACTGATCAAAGCTGTGGAGAATTAACTCTAAAGGATGAGGTTAAATATATGAAGCCAACTTCAAGCTGGCTAAAACCCAAGAAGAGGTCAGTCATGATGTCTGGAAAACAAAAACTTGATAGAAAGTCAAGGAATTTTTGACAAAAACCACCCTCTAAAGTTAACAGATCAGCTGCTGTAAAGAAGATGTCTACTGAGCCTAAATCATACGCACTGCTCACAACTCAAAATGGGAGATCCATCAAAATAACCCCAATATGGATCCCCAAGGGACTAATCAACCATGGACCAAAGTGAATATGGGTACCAAAAGCTATAAATATGTATATTTATAGGTAATTCAGGACAGCTGATTGGAGGAGTATGTCTGGTATCTGGACAACGTCTTCTCCAAACATATGACCGACGAAAGACGACTGCTGACTGAAGTGATGAAGTGCACGGGGCCTAAGATCACTTTTGGTGATAACAACAAAGGTAAAACCGTGGGTAAGGGTAAGATTATCCATAGTAATCTCACTATTAACAACGTCCTACTAGTAGAAAACTTATGCTATAACCTGATCAGTATTAGCCAAATGTGTGACAATGTATATACTGTTGATTTTCAAAAACATGCATGGCTAGTTAAGGATAAGTAGGGTAATACCCTACTGACAGAAAGTAGAGTAGATAATTCCTATAAGATGAACTGGAAGCATAAGACGTCTGATCCTGTTTGCATGATAGCCAAGAATGATCAAAATTGGCTTAGGCATAAAAGATTAAACCATCTTAACTTCAAAACTATTAACAACATCTGCTCTAAAGATTTAGTTTATAGAATACCTAAGTTGAAGTTTTCAAAAGATAAGGTCTGTCCTGCTTGTCAGATGGGAAAACACGTCAAATCAACTTTTAAAAATAAAGGTAATGCTCAATCCGACAGGTGCCTGAATTATTGCACATGGATGTACTTGGTCTAATTCCAGTCATCAGTTTAGGGGAATGAGATATACCCTTGTTATTATTGATAATTTTTCGAGATTTACTTGGATTATATTTTTAGCATCCAAGGATCAAACAACTGAGAATTTGATTATTAAGATCCTAAGAAGACTTCAAAATGAAAAATCTTTTAAGTGTTATAAAAATTAGAAGTGATAGAGGAATTGAGTTCACCAACAGACGTCTATCTTCTTTTCTTGAGGAGTCTGGTATTAGACATGAGTTGTCTAGTGCTAGAACTCCACAACAAAATGGTGTTGCTGAAAGGAGAAATATAACATTGAAGGAAGCATCTAGATCTATGCTAGCTGACTCTAGTGTTTCTCAAAAACTATGGGCATAGGCCATTAATGCATCTTGCTATACACAAAACAAATTAATGATTAATATTTTTTTTAATAAAACACCTTACGAAATCTTTAATGGAAGAGTTCATAAAGTTTCATATTTTAGGATTTTTGGACGTAAGTGTTTTATTCATAACAATGGTAAAAATAATTTGACTGCTTTTGATGCTAAGGATGATGCTGGTATTATGTTAGACTATTCTACAGTTAACAAAGCTTATAAAGTGTTTAATAAACAAACTCTAAATGTTGAAGAATCTACTTATATAGTTTTTGATGAATCTATTGAAAGTAATTCTAGCAAATTCATTGAAGTTGCTAACAGGTTGGAAGCTGCTACTCTCTAATCTGATAGTTATGATGAAGTTTCGGTCAACAGAAATAGAACGTCTGATCAGACGACTGATCCGATTTATATTCAACCAGATGACCAGACTATAAGTCAGCAGACGGTTGTAGTCCGGATGTCGTGGAGCTAGCTGACCAGACGTCTGATCCTCTAGGACCAAATTTCAAATGGAACAAAAATTATTCACCAGAATTAATAATTGGTAATCCTAATGCTCCTCTTAGGACCAGACACTAATTAATGGATGAATTTGCAAACTATGATTTTATTTCACAAATTGAGCTTAAGAAAATCAATTAAGCATTGCTTGATCCAGTTTGGATTAATGATATACAAGAGGAGTTGAATCAATTTGAAAGAAATAAAGTGTGGCATCTAATTCCAAGACCGGATAATCAATCGGTCATTAGAACTAGATGGATTTTTAGAAATAAGATTAGTGAAGATGACTTTGTTGTGAGAAACAAAGCTAGATTGGTAGCTCAAGACTATACATAGGAGGAAGGAATTGACTTTGAGGAATCATTCTCCCTTGTTGTTAAATTTGAAGCTATTCGAATCTTCCTAGCTTATGAAACTTTTAAAAACATTAAAGTTTTTCAAATGGATGATAAAGGTGTCTTTCGAAATGGTTTATTAAATGAAGATGCATATTTTGAATAGCCGTCTGGCTTTCGAAATCACTCTCTACCTAATCATGTTTTCAAACTAGATAAAGCTTTAATGGTCTTAAGTAAGCTACTAGAGCTTGGTATGATACATTAACTAAGTTCTTATTTGATCATGATTTTATCATCAGCACAGTAGATAAAACATTGTTTAGATTTGTTATAGATTCACATATATTACTTGTTCATATTTATGTGGATGATATTATATTTGGGTCAACTAACCCCAAATTATGTGAGAAATTTTCTAAGTTGATGTAGGACAAATTTGAGATGAGCATATTGAGGGAGCTGACGTTCTTCCTTAGTCTTCAAGTTCGTCAAATTGAAGATGACATCTTCATAAATCAAGTGAAGTACACTAGGGAGTTGCTGAAGAAGTTCGGCTCTGAGAGCTGCTCAACCGCCTCAACGCCTATGAACTCATCTAGCAAACTAGACAAGGATGAAGATGTCCAGTCTGTCGACATCACTTCTTATTGAGGAATCATGGGATCTCTACTTTATCTAATAGCCAGCCGACCAGACATGTTGTTTGCTGTTGGCGTCTATGGAAGATACCAGGCTAATCTCAAATAATCTCATTATATTACTAATAAGCGTAATTTGAAATATTTATAGGGAACTCAAAATGTGGGAATGTGGAATCCGAAGGATTCTAGTTTCAATTTAATTAGCTATTATGATTTAGACTATGTAGGCTGCAAGATCGATCGAAAGAGCACTAGTGGAACTTGTTAGTTCCTTGGTGATCGTCTGATCTCTTGGTTTAGTAAGAAGTAAACGTCTATCTCCACATCTACAACAGAAGTAGAATATCTTACCGCGGACAGTTGTTGTGCTCAATTGTTGTGGGTCTAACAATAGTTGAGAGACTTTAACATCAAGGCATATGAGTCTCCTATCTTCTACGACAACACTAGTGCTATCGCGATCACATACAACCCGGTGTTGCACTCTCTGACGAAGAATTTCGACATTCAACACCATTTCATCTAGGATCATGTTGCTTAGAAGCATACTCGGTTGAAATATGTCCCAACAGATCAACAAGTTTCCTACATTTTCACAAAGCCACTCCCTAAGACTAAGTTTTCTTACTTTAGAAATATTTGGGTCTTTTAGGTCTAAATTAATTTAAGTATGCACAAATTTAGGGGGAATCTGTCGGTTCGTTGATAAGCTAGACGCGTTAAGACGGATTTCTTAAATCGTGTTGAAAAGAATAGTCAGTTGAAGACAGCCTGTTCTTAAACAACTTGCATTTAAGCATAGTCAGACGCTCAAATGTTAGGCAGACATTTGTTGACACAGTTGTTGCTATAAGTCAGTAGACGCCTTCAGAACAAACGTCTCACTAACCTTAAATGTAAGAAATGTGGACAGCGTAGTAAGACGTCTATCTAGAGAATATATCTCAGACGTCTGTCTAGAGAATATATCTTAGACGTCTTTCTAGAGAATATATCTCAGACATCTGTCTAGAATATATCTCAGACAACTCGTCTTAAACCGAGTGGAACAGTTGTCTTAATCTTATCTATACACTGTCGTTTTATTCTCTCTTAAAAAGTGAAGGACCACATTTCAAAATATTACTAAAGGTGTTTTTGATTCTAGCTCTCTCTTCATTCACACATAGTACAATCAGGAAAGCAGCTTCACAGTATGAATATTCAAAGGCTTGATTTCTCTCTCTGAAATATCAGCAAGCAAGATTGTGGATTGGCTAATCAGTTCGTTCGGTAAGACAGATTGTGAAATCTAGTTATTCGTCCGTTGTCCTTAGGATTTGATATATACTGGGCAGAGGCTAACGGTCGAATCTTTTAGAATGATACGTGGTACTCTTCCATTGGAAAGCCTCCATTGTACACAGCAGGTTCTGAGCACAAGGATCGTAGCCGTACACCACTGGTAGTGCGCCGAATATTCCATCAGAGATGTACCTTCAAAACAAGTAATATGAGGGAAATTCTCTTACGTGGAATTCGTTGGTTGGTTGCATATAGTTTTTGTACTAATCTTCACTAGAAAGTGGAGCAGGAGTAGGGTACAACTATAACACGTGGGTAACCGAGTGCTAGCTTCAAGCATACTGCTTAAGCTTAGCATTAGACGTATTTTCCATTAGACGACCTCGTCTAATGAAATCAAACATCCCCGTCTAAGAGCAGAATCTATTAGACTGCCCGGTCTAATGGGATTAGACTTACGTCTAATTACAATCATTTCAGACTAATCTGAAAGAGTTAGACTTACGTCTAACTTTCACCAATTAGACTACACGTCTAATTTTTAAAGCCATTAGACTGCACGTCTAACTCCACTGAGTTAGGCTGCACGTCTAATTCCGGTTCTACCTTAGACTTGCCCGAAGAAGTTAGACTTACGTCTAACTTTCACAATCCATTAGACTGCACGTGTAACTCCACTGAGTTAGACTGCACGTCTAATTCCGTATAAATTAGACTGCACGTTTAACTCCACTAAGTTAGACTGCACCTCTAATTCTGTATACATTAGACTACACGTTTAACTCCACTGAGTTAGACTGCACGTCTAATTCCGTATACATTAGACTGTACGTCTAACTCCATTGAGTTAGACTGCACGTCTAATTCCGTATACATTAGAATGCACGTCTAATTCCACTGAGTTAGACTGCACGTCTAATTCCGAGATATATTAGACTGCACGTCTAACTCCACTAAGTTAGACTGCACGTCTAATTCTGAGATCTATTAGACTGCACGTCTAACTCCACTAAGTTAGACGACACGTCTAACTAGGGAATTCATTAGACTGCATGTCTAACTCCGCTGAGTTAGACTGCACATCTAATTTTTGTCATTTAATTCCAAAATCGGTCTAATGAGCCTCATTAGAGCCAAGTCTTATGAAATATGATTTCGATACATCTGCATAAAAACGCATAAATCATTTCATCATCAAAATCCCAATGGTTAAATTATTTCAACACTTAGTCAAAATAATTTGATCCAACACTTCCCTTTCTTGGAGAATAGGGTATAGAGCACGCCCTTTGGCCATTGCATCCACGAGCTCTCTTCTCTTGAAAGACTATTAACATCTTTGATTCTGGTCCAAGAGAGGACCGATTTCTCTAGCTTAAGCAGCTCATTCCACTTCTTACTTATATTGGCACCCTTGATGACATCAGTGAACTTAGTATGGAGCCTTATGCAGCACCATCTGTCAAATGGATCTATTTTCACAGAAGACGTGGACTCAACATCCTCCATGATGAGGTCAAGTTACTGTTGCACTTTCGAGAGTGACTCGGGTTCTTTGACTAAAGACCTTTTCCCTTCCTTGCAACTTCTACAGGCTTGGGGGCAGGGATAGGCTCCCTAAACACTATGCCTTATGCAGCTTGAATATGTCTTAGAATAGCTGCTGGAGATGAGCCAGAAACAGGAACTGTTGCCTTTAGACTAGCAACATCAGGCTGAGGTGCATCAGCTCGTTCTTCAGTAGGAGTCTAAATAGATGATTTCTTAACTATTGGACCGGTTGGCCCCATGAAAATAGAATCCTGTGTCTGATCAGCAACCTAACCAATAGCTTCAGCAACCATTGGTGCTACAAGGAAGACATCAAAGTCTCCTATAGGTTTTTCTTCATCAGCACCAACTGGCTTAGTAGTTGGTTCATTAGTCCGTTCCACAATGGGAACATCAGTAGGCTCTACGGCTAAAGAAGGAGTAGAAGTTACCTTAGGAGACATCTAACCAGCATGAGAAACATATGTCTGAACAACATGCTTGAAAGATGATGTTTCTTTAGGTAGTTTCTCAGCAAGCGTCTCAACCAACACTTCGGTTGGACGAGATAGATGGGCTTCAAATAAAGGAATGACAACGACAGGAGCTTCCTCCAATTTATCCTTCTTTAAAATGGAGGCAACCATCGGGGTTTGTTCAACAGAAGTGCTCTTCTGGCTAGTTGAACAAATAGTTGATTCCTGCATCCTCAACATTCTTCTCTTTGATGGAGACGAACGAGTATAGGTTATAGGACGCTAGGATAGAGTGGTCGACTGACCATTCGTATGTTGGACTGATGAGGTGGATTTGGTTTCCTTGACCACCTTCATTCTGAAAATATAGTTCCCGACAGTGTTTCTGGTCATGATCCTGTTAATGTTAATGTTGTCTCCTTTGCCCAAGGGCAGCTTCAAATGTTCAAGAACTCTACTAAGTTGGACTGAGAATCCCACACTCTACATACTTAGCGCAAACATCATTAGGCAAAGAGTTGAAAATAGGACAGATGACCAGTTTATAGCCATCCCTTCGATATGGCCACCATTATCTCAAATCTCTCCTGGGTGTAGGCGTCAAAAGACCCTACTTTCTCCTGAAGATACTTGGCGACAATGTCTTTAAAAAGACATTACTCAAACTTGAGATGCTTCTTCTTCCCGAGAATATCAACAGGACTGGAGATGTCTGAAAAGAATGCTTGCATCTCCGAGACATCTTCAGATGGAACCTCGTCGAAGGCGGTGAGGCCTTATGTCAGAAGTTCAATGATTTGGGCAAAAAGTTCTCCAGAGATAGAATATCAGCAAACTTCATCGTTGTTGAAATCGAATCACCGACCAGCTTCGTCGATGAAAAGAACTCACGAACCTCCCGTTCGTGAAGAATGAAAGGGCCGCTTAGAAACTTCTTAAGGTCGGACGCCTCTAGGGTTTTGAACATCGCCACCATCGCCGACAACCCTGAATCGTACACCGATGCAAAATCGACCTGCATTGTGTTTTGAGCGAAAGAGATTATCTTAGTCATCTTAGGGTTTAGAGAATAAACGATGAAGAAGACTATTTTCTAGAGAGAAGATAGAGCGAATTGAGCAACTTAGGGTTTAGGGTTTCTGGAAATCTCGAATAGAATGTGAGACATCTCAGGCGTGCAAGGCACCTTTTTATAAACTTTAACCGACACGTGTCAAGAGACATCATTGAAATAAACCGTCATTATTTAAAATAAAAGACGTTATAAAAAAGTCATTATTAAAAGATGTCATTGAATAAAAGATATCATTAATGGTAATGCGTGTGGTAATAAACCGTCAGGCGTGTTGGTCTCATTTTAATGACATGATAGACACGTGTCTTCATGTTATTCGTTATTGGAGATATTTAAAAGATAAGATCAAATAAATATTTTCCCTCCATCTTCTAAATTGAACAGAGTGTGTTTTGTTCATTAGTGAGCTAAGATTGTACAAACTGTATTTTGATTCGAATCATATTATAGTGAATCCTTCCGGTGGTTGGAAGACGGGGTGACATAGGAGAGTTTCTCCGAACATCCATAAACAAACTGCTGTGTTCTTTCATTTCTGTCATTTTTTCATTCTTCATCTTGAGCTTCAAACCCAAGTAAACAATTCCGCCTTGAATCTGTTTCAAGTGTTTACAAAGGTTTGCGTAGAGTAGAAAGCGAATTAAATCCCTAACAAGATTTCTTTCAACCCGTTTTCATAAGCCTTCATCAATAGCCAGACTCCCATCTCTATCAATAAAGTCGATCCTATCAATTGGTATCATAGCCCTATTTCTATTTTCAAGCTTTTCCTAAAAAATGTTGACCATAACCAAAGATGTCAGTGCTACAGCCATTCCAACCTTCTCTCGAGAAAACTACATTGTATGGAAGAAAAGAGTTCGTGCTCACCTTTATTCTCTTCATGACGACATGTGGAGTGTTGTGACAGAAGGTCCCATCGAGATTGATAAGGAGAAGACTAACTGGACCGCTGATGAAAAGAGGCAGAACAACCCAACAACATGGCTCTTGATGTTCTATACAGATCTCTCGATGACAGCATGTTCAACTACATTATCGAATGTGATACTGCCAAAGAGGTCTGGGACAGACTCACCCAACTGTGTGAGGGCAACGAGCAAACCAAGGAAAATAAGATCATGGTTGCCACTCAGCAGTTTGATAGCTTCAAGATGCGTCCTGGTGAAACAATGAACGATTTCGACACCTGATTCATCAAGATTGTCTCCATCCTGTCCATCCTAGGCAAGACCTATAACAACCGTGAGCTTTCTATCAAGGTCATGCGTACTCTTCCAAGGGAATAGGAAATAAAGACAATGGCAATGAGAGAATCCAAAGATCTTAACAAGATCTCTCTCTTTAATCTCTTTGCTGATCTCAAGGCCTATGAGTTCGAGCTGAATTGTAGGATGGAAGAAGATCAACCCACATCCGTTATCATTGCCAAGGCGCTTGTGACTGCTGAAGAGCCACCAACCGCTCCGGATATGAAGATGGCAGCTCAGCAGCTGAGCAACGATTCCATGTCTCTCTTTGTGAAGAAGTTTGGCGACTTCATGAAGAAGAGCAACTCTAACTCAAACTCTTCAAATTTTAATGACAATAAAAAATCTAAAGCTAATGTTACTTATTTTAACTGTGGTATTAAAGGTCATTATGCATCGGAATGCCGGAAGCCGAAACGTGAAGATACCAAGGATGATGGAAAAGGGCTGAAGGCTCTTATGGCAGGTGACGGGAAGAACAAAGGACACAGTTGTGGTTCCTATTTCTCATCTAGTGATAGTGATGAAGAAGAAGTGGCATGCTTCATGGCAAGAGAAGATGAAGAAATGACTCAGGAGACTGAGGTATTTGACTTCTCTTCCGAAAGGTTTTCAAGGGAACAACTGGTAGCTGCACTAGATGACATGGTCATCGAGTACAGAAAGCTAGAAGAATCTCTAAATGAAACTAAATCTTCACCAGATATAAACAAACCAAATCGGTTTCAAACTGAAAAGTCAAATGTTTTTTAAAAGAAGGTTGAAGAGATCTCATCTGAGAATGAGGTACTCAAAGAACAGATTCAAAATCTTTTATCTAAAAACAAGAGGTTAAACTATGTTGTATGTGCATGGACAAGGTTTGGAGAATCTATCAAACATCAGATCAGCAAGTTAAAACCTGCTGGATCTAGATCTGGATTGGGATTTGATAGCAATGACCCTAACCTGTCTTCAAAAAGTCAAACTCACCAACTGACAAGCTTAAGCCAATAAGTTTTGTCAAAGGGAGTATCACTGACATTGAATCTGATCCTATTCATGAAGAAGTAGCTTTCAAAAATGAAATAATTTATGTTCCGTCGACTGTTAGCTGGCTTAAGAATAAGCTGGAAGCAGCTAACAAGTCTAGAAATCTAAAACCTGACTTTAAGTCAAGGAGTTTTAAAAGAAAGTCTTCTTCAAAAGTTAAAGGATTAGTGGCTAGCAGGAAGTCATCTGCTAAGTCAAAATCGTATGCAATAATCACAACACAAAATGGGAAATCCATCAGAATAACTCAAATATGGATTCCTAAGGGACTAATTGATCGAGGACCCAATTGAATATGGGTACCAAAATGTGTAAATAGTTTCTTTTGTAGGTGATACAGGAGGATTGTAGGAAGGAAGCAAGAAGAATACTCTTTTGAGTACACATCCTAGAAGATCAACAATGACCTTTGCCATTCCAGTAAAAATATGTTTCTTATGATTTTCTGTCCCTATACAAAATGAGAAGAAAAATCTATTTGGAAGTAAAGATGCTCTCCAGACGAATATCTTTAATCGGTCTATTAGACAAATGTGTCTAAAAGAAACGGTTCGTACTTAGACGTATTTTTGCTCACAATCTATACAACTAAGTCTATATGTTGAGGTTTATAACCTACGCCGTTAGACGTACATGTCTAATAGACGTTAGACATTTTTATGTCATGAGCAAGAGGATGCTCAAGTCTAACTAAACACATGTCTAACACGTGGTGTTAATGTGGAATTAGACGTACACGTCTAATAGAAATTAGACGTATTTTTATACAACACGGAATTAGATGTATGCGTCTAATGGACTCATCCGTCTAATAGACGTTTAGTTATATGGATTTGTATAGTAAGAAAAACGTCTAACTACGTGCCGATTAGACTGATCAAGGACAGCTGTCCCACGTGGAGAGTTATTCATTTTTCCCGCTCAAAACATTAAACAGTCATCTCTTATCAACATGAAGACACGTGTCTTTCAAGTTTAGAGAAAATGACTAATATACCCTCATTTTTAATGATGACTCTTTGGAAAGGACGTCTAATATTTATTGATGGGCCATACCCTTAAGAAAAGTGACGGTTATTCTGTATATCTTTTCTCTATCTATATAAGGACATCCTTGCATGAGTTTGAAAGCTTTTCATCTCTCGAAATCCTTAAGAACCCTAGTTTTTCTTCGCATTCCTCTTTTTAAATCTCTCTGAAATCTTGTGTCCATTCATATTCCTCTAAAAATGGTGAACAAGAGAATCACTTTGGGTCATTATACATTGCAGGTGGATTTTCCATCGGTCTACACTTTCGATCAGCCTGAAGTAGTGGATATGTTCAGAACCCTAGAGTATTCTGGGTTGAGGAAGTATCTCGGTGGTCCATTTATTTTCTATGAAAAAGAAGTTCGGGAGTTCTTCAAATCTGCAACCATGGTGGGCGAATCCATCGTAGAAACCTTCAACGACGTGGAAATATCTTTCGATAAACTGTATATGCGGAGTTCTTTGAACTTCCAACGGAGGGGCACACGTTCGACATGATTCTTTCATCCGATATTATGCAAGAGATGAAGAAGGCCTTTTCTGTAGATGGTTCGATGATCCATGTAAATGGAAATAAGAAGGTCCTCAAACTTCACTTCATTTTGCTGAACGATGTGATTGCAAAAGCCCTTCAAGGGAAGTCTGGTTCCTTTCATCTCTATAGTCAAGACCGTTTCGACTATATGTGTGCCATTTCAAAAGGAATCCAGGTAAATTGGGCTTCTACCCTCTTCTAGAACCTTTGCTTTTCTATCTTCCAGGCAAACAAGGAAAGCATAACGTATGCGGCTCAACTGAGTCGATTGATGGAGCATTTGGGGGTTCTTGTGGGTGAACCTGAGCAGATCAACTCTCCGAGGGTATTATCTTCCCTTACAATCGCTAGTACCCTGATAAGAATGAAGAACAATATGGAATCTGCCTCTTGTGCATCTAGTTATCAAACAGGTGGTAAGCCTTCCACTCAATCCAAATAGTCATCTGCTCCTGTTATGTCAACGGGGGCAAAGAGATCAAAGACTGTGAATGAATCGGAGGCCAGTTCCTCCAGTCTGAAAAGCTCCACGAAAAAGGATTCCATATCAGTCGATTCAAGAATCAGGCAAGGTCCAGGTGTACTTGTTGCTACTTCCTTGTCCTCTCTGTCTTCTCCGGCGACCATCCTGAGAAATCCTTCGAGATCTAGTGTCTCAAAGGAAAATAAGTCGAAGGCGCCTCGCGCGTCTAAGTCAATGAAGGTAACCTCCTCTAGACCTTTGGCCGATGTGCCTAAGTTTAATGTTCCTGTAGTGGAACAAGATGAATCTGTCTTTTCTCCTATAAGAGAATCTGTTGAAGGGCCCGTTGTTGAGTCAGCTGGTCCATATGATGAAAATGCTAACAGGACTGAGTCTCCTGTTGTTCAAACCGATCAAGCAGACGCATGTGCTACAGAAAGTGCTCAACCAGAACAAGGTGTTGTTCTTACCCTTGTTGCTGGTAAATCTGCTGAAAAAGAATCTTTAGTAGCCGGGAAGGTCACTCGTGTAGAGCTCTCTGCTGAGCTGTGTAAGAAACTCCAATCAGCATACGAGTTGATGCGTTTCGCAAGGATGTCGAGTGGAATTGTTTTCAGTGAACCCAAACCTGCTCCAAAACTCGTCAAGGTTGTTGGAAAAGGTAAAGATATTGAAACTCCTATTCCTGAAGAAGTATCGGAGGCAACAAGCATTGTTGACCTCGTGTTAGATCAAGTCAAAGCCATTGCGGCTGAAAAGTTGGAAGTTTTTGAATCATGGTCCCTGGAAAGATTGTCTGTGAAGTACAATGAAACCCTATCAAATTCTGCAATAACTCGAGAATGGAAGAAACGTGTAGCTAATGAGAAAAAAGTTCTCAAGTGGGTTAAAACTTCAGTGGTGGCTAAAGCTTTGAATAGAAAGGATCTTGTTGAAGCTTGCTTATGTGGAAGAGCACTATTCCCAATTCTTAAAGCTAGAAAGGCTAATTTTAACCATGTTGAGAAAGGTTCTGAAGTAGAAGTAAAAGTGTTGAAGAGACTGGATGACATCATGGATAATTACGTCTTAGTGGCTTCCCGATACGTTCATGGCGCTAATTGCTCTGGAGCAAAACCTTTTGATAATGATGAACTGATAGATATCCTTGATGCTGATGATGATGCTGATGAGCTAGACACTGCTCTTTTGATTGAATTTGGGAATCTTTCTGCTGAAGAAAGACGTATTCTGGATCAACCCATTCAAGAAAATCCTCATGTAGATGAAGAAGAAGTAATTGTTCAAGAGCCTGAACAAGCTCTTCTAACGAATGAAGAAGAAGTGGTTGAAGAAGTTATCGTTGAGGAGTCTGCTCAAGCTCCTAATGATGAAAATATTGTGATATCCCCTGTTGTGAGAACAGAGGAAGCCCAAGAGAAAGTGGCTGAGGTAAATCAGCCAGAGTTTATCAGATCTGAGGGGGAATCCTCCAAAGACAAAGATGCTGAAAGAGAGAGTTCCTCATCTGAGGAGGAACAGGACCAATATGCAAGCTATGCCAGGCCCCTTCTCTTCCCCGACATCATTGCGGGAAGTGTTCATGAAAATGTCAACAATCCTCTTCACTACTCTGGTGATCTTTATGAAAGATTTCAGAGAGCTGAAAGGGAAATATTAGAAGAGGAGCAGAATGAAGCTGCTAAGGTAGCTAAGAATGATCAACCAGAGCAATCCATGTAGATTCATACTCATTTCGAACCCATTCAGAGTATGCCAGCAGAGTCTCAAGAGAATTCATCCAACGAAGAATCCTCTGCTGACGGTATTATGCTTTTAAAGTCTATGACTTATGTGCTCTCATCTCTTCAGAAGTACGAGGTCTCTATGGGTTCAAACATGATAAAAACTTTGAACACTTATAAAGAAGAGAGGAAGGATTTTGCTGAGGTTATCAAAGTTCTTACTGAATTAGATAATACTCTGAAGAAGAACACGTATGAGACTCACGTCTCAAATTTAAACTCCTCCAAGTTTGAAAAGAATCTCTTCAGTCGTCAATCTGAAATGTTGGACCTTGAATGGCACATCAACGATGATCGTCATAAGGAGACTTTGGATGAACTCAACTTGATGAAGAACTAGATGGTGGAAATCCAAGGATGTTTAAGAAGAAATGATGGTGAACGACTGGAATTCGCTGACTCTATTGCAAGAAAGTTTCAAGCAAAAGAGAACGCGAAAGCAGATGCCGAAAAAGATCAACCCCATATCACTCAAGGTGAGTCAAGTAGAAGAAGTGACGGTGTGTCAACCGACACTAGATTTAGACGAGCTCCAAGTAACGATGAAAATCTGAGTCCAACTAAGAGAGGCGGAGTTCGAATCGGTGGTGATCGTGGAGGGCGAAGTAGTGGTGGTGGCCGTGGTAGGCAATCTAGATTCAATCAAAGAGGTCGTGCTAGTGGCGGTGATCGTGGTGGTAGATCAAGTGGAAGCGGTCGGGGTGGTCTCAGTCTTCCTCCTTTTCTCAACATGTTAACCGGCCAAGACATGAGCCCAACCGATCCTCGAGTAAAAAGGGAAGAACAATAACTTCTTTTCTTCTACTCTATTTAAGTCTTTCAAATAATGTTTCTTTGATAATGTTCTGAATATTGGTTTTGGGAAGTTTGATGTAAGTGAACAAGGGCTTGTTTATTTATGTGATGAATGCGTATTTTGGTGTATATATATGCAGGTTTTCAAAAAGGGGGAAATTGTTGGGTCAAATTATTTTGACTAAGTGTTGAAATAATTTAACCATTGGGATTTTGATGATGAAATGATTTATGCGTTTTGATGCAGATGTATCGTAATCATATTTCATAAGACTTGACTCTAATGAGGTTCATTAGACCGATTTTGGAATTCGATGCACATAATTAGACGTACAGTCTAACTCAGCAGAGTTAGACGTGCAGTCTAATGAATTCCCTAATTAGATGTGCAGTCTAACTCAGTGGAGTTAGACATGCAGTCTAATAGATCTCAGAATTAGACGTGCAGTCTAACTTAGTGGAGTTAGACGTGTAGTCTAATAGATCTCGGAATTAGACGTGTAGTCTAACTCAGTGGAGATAGACGTGCAGTCTAATGTATATAGAATTAGACGTGCAATCTAACTTAGTGGAGTTAGACGTGCAGTCTAATGTATACGGAATTAGACGTGCAGTCTAACTCAGTGGAGTTAGACGTGCAGTCTAACTCAGTGGAGTTAGACGTGCAGTCTAACTTAGTGAAGTTAGACGTGCATTATAATGTATACGGAATTAGACGTACAGTCTAACTTAATGGAGTTAGACGTACAGTCTAACTTAATGGAGTTAGACGTACAGTCTAATGGATTGTGAAAGTTAGACGTAAGTCTAACTCCTTCAGACGAGTCTGAGGTAGAACCGGAATTAGACGTGCAGCCTAACTCAGTGGAGTTAGACGTGCAATCTAATTGTTTGTAACAATTAGACGTGTAGTCTAATTGTTACAAACAATTAGACTGCACGTCTAACTCCTTTAGTGGTGTACTACCAGTGGTGTACTACCAGGTTCTGAGCTCTGATGGAATATTCGGCGCACTACCAGTGGTGTACGACCACGATCCTTGTGCTCAGAACCTGCTGTGTATAATGGAGGCTTTCAAATGGAAGAGTGCCACGTATAATTCTAAAAGATTCGATCGTTAGCCTCTGCCCAGTATTTATCAAATCCTAAGGACAACGGACGAAGCACTGGATTTCACAATCTGTCTTACCGAACGAACTGATTAGCCAATCCACAATCTTGCTTGCTAATATTTCAGAGAGAGAAATCAAGCCTTTGAATATTCATACTGTGAAGCTGCTTTCCTGATTGTACTATGTGTGAATCAAGAGAGAACTAGAATAAAAAACACCTTTAGCTGAGTGATATTCTTCATCTTGTAAATTGAACAGATTGTGTTCTGTTTAATAGTGAGCTAAGTCTGTACAAACTGGATTTTGATTCGAGTCATATTATAGTGAATCCTTCCGGTGGTTGGAAGAAGGGGTGACGTAGGAGAGTTTCTTCGAACATCCATAAACAAATTGTTGTGTTCTTTCATTTCTGTCATCTTTTCATTCTTCATCTTGAGCTTCAAACCCAAGTGATCAATTCCGCCTTGAATCTGTTTCAATTGTTTACAAAGGTTTGCGTAGAATAGAAAGAGAATTAAATCCCTAACAAGATTTCTTTCAACCCTTTTTTCATAATCCTTCATCAATAGTCAGACCCCTGTCTCTATCGATAATGCCGATCCTATCAGGAAGCCAACTTTAACCCTTTGGAGAAAACGACTAAGGTAGACAGTAAAGTGAACAGACGTCTACAGTTAATCCTGGATTCTTACAGTTCAACAACTCTGCGTTTCATTCATGGTACGGAGTCGTCCAAAATTGACGAACTCTGTAATAAGGCATCCAATGCCGAGCTGAACAACTCTGATGCTGAAGAGGAGCTGACTTTTGTTGAGAAGTTATAGCCTCCTCCTGCTCGAACTATTGAGGAGAAGTGTCTGCTTGATAATCTCACTACTGAGCAAAAGAAGATCCATGCGTCTGAAGAGCAGCAGGAACTCCTTTATGCTGAGAATGAATTATCCTCAAAGGCTGTTGAGTAACAACGTTTTGAAGCTACAGAGGAGCTCATGTCCTAGTTCAAGAGAATGAGCCCTCCTCTGCTCCTCAGCAGCCCAACCTTTCTGAGCATAAGTCATCTGCTGAGGAGGAACCTTCCAAGACTGTTGAGCATAGCTAGCTCAACCCCTGTCTTAAAAAAGACCCTGTCTGTTCAGACGATATCATCA
This sequence comes from Impatiens glandulifera, assembly GCF_907164915.1. Taxonomy (NCBI): domain Eukaryota; kingdom Viridiplantae; phylum Streptophyta; class Magnoliopsida; order Ericales; family Balsaminaceae; genus Impatiens; species Impatiens glandulifera. The sequence goes on along the minus strand of NC_061862.1, from coordinate 113,172,063 downwards.
GACGGGCAGGCGTCTAAAGAGAAGCAGTTAGCCTCCCCAAAGTCCAGATATTCAACCTCTGCTGCATCTGAGAAATCCCCTTCATCTAAATCCTTTAATTCTAAAAAATCGGCGAGATTTTTAAAGGATCTAGGTGAAGAGATCGAAGGAGCAGAAGGTGAATCTCGAGCAATGATAAATGTGCCTCGAGCTTCATCTTTAGATAAAGAACTAGAGCGGTCTATTCAAGTAAGTATTCGAGTCCCTCCTATTCGCTCTATTCTAGTTGGCTTCCATATTATCTCTTCGACCTCCAATTCCCTTGAGGAGTCCTCTTGAGGAACAATATATCTTCTCAACTTCATTCTTGAAGCTCTTGAGCCTGTGCAGCATAGCATCAAGACAATCTTTAGAAATTTTGAGATTCTGGAAGGGTGGACTGGTGATGTAGTCCAAGCTCAAGGAGATGCAAACAAAGAAATTTTGAGGACTTCGTGTGATGTATAAGATCATAAATCAGATGAAGACCACTCTTCTCAATAATAATTTCGATCTTCACAAAGAGACAAAGTCTTCAATAGAAATTCTTGCCTGACAACTTGTGGAAATTTCTCAATCCCTCAAGATTCAAGAAGCTGAGCGAATCGAAGATGTTGATGCAGTCGCTCGACGCTTCCAAGCTGAAGAAGATGCGGCTACTAAAGCTGCTAAAGTTGCTGCTCTCGCCCTTGATAATGTTAAAAATGGGAATGGTAGCAATCGAGGCAGAACCAGTCGAGGAGGAAGATCAAGAAGTTGCAGTCCGGGTCCTTGAACTGGAAGAAAACCAGATCGTGGTGATGGTCGAGGTGGTCGAAGTGAAGTTAATCAAGGTCGAGGAGGAAGTCGACTGCAAAAAATTATGTTCGACGATCAATATTGAAAAGGTGGGAATATTAAGCCTCGTGTTCTCTTTCTATATTTTATATTTATATAAAAATATCTTATTGAATTTCTTATCCTTAACTTAGTTTTAACATCATCAAAAAGGAGGAAATTGTTAGATTAAGTTATATAAAGAAAAAGGAAATTAATTAAAGAGAAATAATTAATTAAGGGAAAATGTTTTAATTCACTAAAATAAACTTAGGTGAATTAAGTTTAATACGACATAGTTTTAATGATGTGTTTGTGAACAAAACTAAGTTGTGAAATTGTCTATGCACAGGTTCAGCTCAAGACGTGCAAACAGACGTCTATCTTCTACAGACGTGTTAGTCTGAAGAAGTGCATGAGCAGACGTTTAACTTCTACAGATGTGTTAGTCTGAAGAAGTGCGCGAGCAGACGTCTAACTTCTACATACGTGTTAGTCTAAAGAAGTGCGCGAACAGACGTCTAACTTCTACAAATGTGTTAGTCTGAAGAAGTGTGCGAGCAGACGTCTAGCTTCATCAAATGCTCTAGTCTGAAGAAGTGCAAGCAGACACCTACTTTAGCAGACATCTAAAGAAGCGTCCGCTTATCTACTTAGCTCATCAGCATAGCGATCAGATGTGCTCTTTATAAGCCGTTTGTCAAGTCATCTTATGATACTATAACTGCTTAACTGCCACATACTCAAATATTCCACCAACCCGTCTTGTACCTTCCAGTACACTACGATCCAACAAATATTCTGTAGTACAATCCGGTATGCCACGATCCAACGAATATATTCTCATGTACGATCTCGTACACCTGTCGTACTTTCAACGGAAAGTTGACACGTATCCAAGAGAAAGATTTGACCGTTGCCGAGACTTCAGTATAAAAGGCGATTAAAGTACAATGGCGAATTTCCAGTGCTCTCAGTCTTTCTCCACAATTTATGAATTCACGAATTGTTAAGCTCTTTGTGTTTACTTTCTCTAATATCACTATGTGATTCACTAAGCGAAGTTGAACAATTATTTACTGTTCTTTCTAAGTAAAATTTCAGTATTGTAAGTTGAATAGAACTTTGTTTATTCAATAGAGTGTTAACTAGAAGTTCAGAAACAGACAGTTGTTAAGTCATGTGTGTCTGATTGGGTTTGTGTAGTATCTATACGAATCAAAGCATTCAATTGTAAAACCTTATTGAAAACAGAAGAAGGGGTGACGTAGAAGTTTTATCTCCGAACATTCATAAAACTCATTGTGTTATTTCATTTATGCATCTTCTAATTGTTTATCCGCTGCTTCAAATTGAGCAAGAGTTTGCGAAGATTTGTAAAGAATTAAACATATTTTCATCTCTAACAAGATTAAAATCGAATTGAAAGTGTCATATTGAGTTCAACAATATTCAACCCTGCTGTTGTTGTACCCGATCCTAACTAACAAATAATAAATTTTTTTAGGTAAAAAATTAAAAGATATATATATATATATATATATATATATATATATATATATATATATATATATATATGATTTATCCAATTGCAAAGCATATATATAATAATAAATAATAAATTTTTATTTATTATAAATAATAAATTTTTTTAGGTAAAAAATTAAAAAATATATATATATATATATATATATATATATATATATATATATATATATATATATATATATATATATATATATATATGTGATTTATCCAATTGCAAAGCATATGAAATCCATTCATACAATAAGTTTTTTATGTGATTTTCTTTTCAATTTTTTATAAAATTTAGCTATTTATCAATAAATTATCTCCATATCACTCACTTATTATCATTCTAACCATCAAATCATTATTTTCATCAATTAAAATATTTTTATTTTTATAAATTTAAATAAAATTACATTATAGTAATTTAATAATTAGAAACTAAATAACCTAATTTTTCATAAATAAATAAAAGGTTTTTGAACAAAACTAAAAAAAAATAATACTCTCAAATATCCTACATCAAGCAAGCTCTTGAATCTTCTCTACAACTCTTCACATAAGGTAATTAATTAAAGATGTGTTTCTTAGACATCATTATAAACACTAAAAATCTACATACCTAATTTATAAAATTAAAATAATTATTTTGAATAAACAAAATCAAAATAATTAACTATAAGTGAAAATCTCACCTAATTAAAACAATTAAAAATATTAATTATTGTGATAATTAAACCCTAATTAATTAATGAAAATGGTCAAAATAAAAAATAAAACTATTTGCGATAAATGTTTTACTCATTTTATCTTAAATAATTTTAGAAAAAATTAAGAGATTAAAATAAATAATTTAGGATAAAGTGAGGTACCCATTTCATCCCCCAAAATTATTTATTTAACCTTTAATTATGAAAAAAATAAATTAAATTGGTAAAATATTTGCCATATTTATTTTAATGTTTGTGTATTTAAACAAGATCAAAATTAACGTCAAAAGGGTGAAAGAAAAATCAATTTCAAATAAACCCTTAACCTTTAAAATAAAAAAAATATAAGTGATCATGTGTGGCCGAAATTTTGTAAAAACAACAAGCGACAGGACCGTTTGATACGCTGGATTGTCATCCAACGCTCAAAAACCATCCGTGTAGCCCGCTGTAAAGGAGGGAACATGCGCTCGTGCTACACCCAATAATCTAACGGGACATTAGCTGAATTGCTAATAGAGCGCCATAACGCAACGACGTCTAATAGACCACTGACGGAACGCTCTCTGAACGCCAAAATGTACTCAAAACGACATCGTTTCAACCGCCACTATCGTCTTCAACACGAAGCCAAATGGATAACTATCCACAAACATCTTTGATTTTTCAATGATGGAATTTCATCATTTTTAGACGGATTGACTCCATTAAAAAGGAGAAATGATCACCCTACCATGGTGATCATTTCCCCTACATCTATAGGCACAATTAGTGCCTAGATCATCAAGTTGATCCAATAACTACCAAAAACGCCATTAATAGATTTTGGCTGATTCAATCTACTTGGATGGATTAACCGACCTCGGAGAACTATAAATATCCCCCTTCAATCATTCTGAATGTAAGAGATAACATCTCAAAACCTAAACAAAAGAAATAAAAAATCTTCTATTAAAGCTCAAAGCTTCGGATTTTTCGAATTTGCTGTTTAAGGCTTTAAAGCTTGGATCTAGGCATCGCAAAAGCTTCCCTAAGGTATAAGAAGTGTTCTCCAATCCTTACTAAGCTTCCAATCATCATTTAATTCATATTTCTAGTTTGAAATTGAAATTTTTATATTTAAGATTTTATAAGCTTGTATGTTGTATGGTTCTTGAATTTTATGGTTGGAAATCAATGTTATGATCATTCATGAGCTTTTTGTGAAAACTAGAACCAATTAATCGTCCTTCATAAGAAAACCTAATTTTGAATTTTAAAAATAAAATAAACAGGTTTGTTGTTCTTTGGCTAATATTTAAGGATCACAACCCAGAAAGCTTTCCAACATGATTGTAATGATGTTGGGAAACTATTTGGACCATCTTTAATCCATTCTAATCAAAATTTAAAATTTTCAAAATAATTGAAAATTTTGAGCTCTTGATTTGGTCCAAACGAATAACCAACATTCTTTTTTTGATATCAATCAAGTATATAAGGTATAAGAATGCTATTGGCTAGCTCCTTTCACCTCAAAACATCTTTAAAACACAAAACCTGTTTTTCGCTACAAACTGTTTTGAATGAATTGATCATCACACAGGTCGACTAATACCTTGGGATGAAGTTTTAAATGTTCTTGGGAGCTTTGTGAAACTACTCAAGCCCTTGGATTGAAGAATTCAAGCCTTCATCAAAATTGAAAAACCTACAATATTTGTTAGATTAAATTAATCTAAGACATTTAATATAACGATTCTACCAGGTTTTGATAATTTAGCATAAATAATCAAAAAGGGAGAAATTGTTAGGTTAAAGTCTTTTATTAATTTTAAGTGTATCAATAAGACTGAGTTGTGTTAAATTGATTCTGTTTAGGTTCAAAGTGAAGAAAACTAAAATAAGAATCAAGTCCGGTAGTTGATCAAATTCGGTATTTGATCAACTTCGGTTTTTGGAGAAGCGCTCTCGGTTTTGTTCATGTTCAGTTTTTGGTGAAGCGCTTCTGACTTTTTCAATATCTTCGGTATTTTGTGAAGCACTTCCAATATTTAATTTGTTTGGTTTTATATGAAGCAGTTCTGGTATTTAACCTCTTCGATTTTATATGAAGCGTTTTCGGTTTTTAATATCTTCGGTATTTTATGAAGCGCTTCCAGTATTTAACCTCTTCGGTTTTATATGAGGCACTTCCAGATTTAACCTCTTCGGTTTTATATGAAGCACTTCCGATTTTTTAATATCTTCGGTATTTTGTGAAGCGCTTTCGGTATTTAACCTATTCGGTTTAATATGAAGCGCTTTTGGTATTTAACCTCTTCAGTTTTATATGAAGCGCTTCCGGTTTTTTAACCTCTTCGGTTTTCGAGAAGCATTCCGGATTTTCATTATCTTCGGTTTTATGAAGCGCTTCCGGTATTTAACCTCTTCGGTTTTATATGAAGCGCTTCTGGTTTTTTTAACCTCTTCAGTTTTTGATAAGCTCTTCCGACTTTCATTATCTTCGATTTTATGAAGCGCATTCGATATTTAACCTCTTCGGTTTTATATGAAGCGCTTCCAATTTTTTAACCTCTTCGGTATTTTGAGAAGCGCTTCCGGTATTTAATATCTTCGGTATTTTATGAAGTGCTTCCGGTTTTTTAACCTCTTTGGTTTTTGAGAAGCGCTTCCGGCTTTTCATTATCTTCGATATTTGCTAAGCGCTTCCAGTATTCGATCAAACTCGGTATTTGATCAAGTTTGGTTTTATGAAGAACTCCCGGTATTTGATCAAGTTCGGCTTTTATGAAGCACTTCCGGTTCTTGATCAAATTCGATATTTGATCAAGCATCCGAAATCCCTCTCCAACGCATCAGCCCATCCGTTATTGGTAGTGTGTCAAAATAGTTGAGCTAAACCTATAGAAGACTTCCACATGCCAAATTAATTCAGACTTCATGTGATGTATGTTCCAAGTACACCATGATCTCTTAAAGAATATTCAGCGCACTACCATCATCCAGTACACTCACGATCAAACGCATATTCTCTGATGTACTACCTTGGCACACATCCAACCGAAATAGGACACGTATCAGCTGAAGAAAATTTGTCCGTTGAGAAGTTATCTATTTAAGGAGAAGTTGGAGGACAATTTACAACGCTCTTGGACACACCTACTATTCTCTACTACTTTCACGAGCCTTAAGCATTTTTTGTGAACTTTCTATCAAACGCTCAAGCTTGCTAGAACATTAAGCTGTATTACATTCACTGATATTTATGTGTGAGATTCAGTATTGTAAGTTAAACAGAGGTTGTTCTGTTTAACAGAGTGTGTTGTGTTAGGAGTTTAGAAGCAGGCAATGTTTAAGTCCTATGTGTCTGACCGGGTTTGTGTAAGAGTTGTATTCAAACTAAATCTTCTAGTGAATATCCTTCTCATGGTTGAGAAGAAGGGGTGACGTATGATAGTTTTCTCCGAACATCCATAAACAAACTTTGTGTCTTATGTTCTTTACATTCCTAATCTTCCAACCCTTTATCTGCCGCTTCAAGTCTAAACAAACAGTTCCGCACTTGACTTCGTTCAAGAGTTTGTGAAGACTTGTGAAGAATAGAAATAGATATTAACATCTAACAGAGTTAATATCGAAGTGTAAATCGACGCGGTTAATAATACTTGGTCAACCCACTACTATTGTTGACTCCTTTCCTAAAAAAATTGATGTTCTTGAGGACCGGTAGGTCTGACCGAAAAATCTTAACCTTGGATCGAGAGTCCAACCGATGTTCTTAATCAAGGACCGAGAGGTCTGACCGATGTTCTTTAGGTAGGACCAAGAGGTACGACCGATGATTTTTACATCCGACCGAGACATCAGACATATGACCGATGACCTCCACCTAGACCGAGAGGTCAAACCTAGGACCGAGGAATCTCGACCCCAACCATGAATTCCCGGACCTAATCAATGAAATCGAACCCAAAGCCTAGTACTCCGATCCTAAGGCCTGTTTGGTTCCCCTTTTTAAAATTCAAAATTATTTTTGTAATTTTGGAACGTCAAACCATTATCTAAAATCTCAAAAATTTAGAAAATGCTTTCAAAATAGTTTTAGGATATTTCCATAAAAAATATTTTAACAAGGCTTATTTGGGATTTATGTTTAAACCATAATTCTTTTAAAAACTGATGTTTTCAAGTATTACCTCCCTAAGTTAACGTCATCAGCAACAAGTATTGACATTTAAATAATACACAAACCTTATATGTGCTTAGGACCGAAAGAATAATTGGTAAAAATAAAACGTTATACAATCGATTTTCAAAAGATAAATTTATAAAGTAGAGACCATTTTAAAACGGGTATGGAGGATGAAGCGTGAAAGCCCTTTTCCGAGTATTACAAACTATAAACTATAAGAAATTATGACAATACGTTTGTATATGTATGTCACTTTTATTAAATTTTAAAAAATCAATTGGCGACTCCGTTTCAAATAAATAATCTTTTTTAAATTATTTATGTATAATTAATTTAAAATAACGAATTTCTTAAAAAATCAAATTTTCATTTAATTATCGCAAATTTCCGAATTATTTAAAATTGAAACATAAATTAATTATTTTTTTAATTAATTTCAAAAGTTGTCAGGGAACATTTAAAAATATTTTTAGAATCTTTTAAAATAATGTTTTATGTTATATAAAATTTTGACATGCAAACCGATGTTAAAATTCACGAATCTCGAGTTTTTCTGAGAAACCAAAAATAAAAGGTTTTTCGGGTGTTACATGCATTATAATACATTCCCTTATTTAATTCTCCGTGCTAATCCTATCTAGCATTTTGTTTAAATATCTATTAGAGACCTGACAATTGTCTTGATCTATCGCGATAAATTATGTTGTCTTTTAATGAGAATTTATGTGATAATTCGATCTTCAAAGATGTTTGTTCCAAAATGTAACTTTTCATAATTAATATGAATCAACATCTAATAGTAAAAATACGTTTGCTCTTACAAAACTAACATATTCAAATATATAATTAATTTTGATTTGAGAGAAAAAAATGTTAATAGACTTTGTGTTCTAAAATATATAAGTTGAAACAAAAACCAACAAGCTAAATAATTGTGGTCCTATTAAAGTCTGCTTAGTTTGATTAATCATAAGCAATTAAGCACCTATCTTGTTTGGTAAGGTACGTAGAGCTTAAACTTCCAAACCCTTTGATATTAAAGATCGTTTCCATTGTTATTTTATTATTCGGGTTTGTTAGGATTGGTTTATTTTAGTAAATCCAAAGTTTATTTGAATAAACTTGGTATAGATTTTAAAAGTTTTTTTTATAATGAAAAAATTAAAGTGTATTAATATATAATAAAAAGTCAAATAATTATTTTCTAAAATAAAAAATATTTTAATATTCTTGTTGATTAATTAAGTTATGTATTGATGAGACTATGTATAATAAGATTGGTAGATTATTTTGAATTAATTTTAGAAAACCCAATCGCTCAAACACTATTGCAAAATATAAATGCTGAACAAACTAGGCCGAAGGAGGATGATATGTAAGATCATGAGAAAATTGTTCAAAGGTTAGCAATGGCCCATTTAGGTAGATTAAGAAATTAATCATTTAGATCCACAGGAGTTTTTTATTATTCAAGAACATATTATAATTTGAGTGAACTTATATAGAGTTCATAGAATCTTGTACTAACTTCTTTTCATCTCATTTTATTTTAAGTTAATTCTTATTCATTCAAAATAGGTATGCAAAATTAATTTACAAATAATACAATATAACATTTATATAATAAAAAAAATAATCTAGATATTAAATAATATATCAAATTTATAAAAAGTAAATTTATAATAGAGATGATTCAACAATCTTGCATTTTTAGAGTTATTTAAAAGACCAACTCGTTTGAGTTCCATAAAGATAAGTGACGAAGTAGAGCAAATCGAATAAACTAATTAAGCGGTACCGAAAAAATCTCTATCAAATATTTTGGGCGATAATAAAAATTATCATTGCCCATGCGTTGATTAGTAACACATAAAAATAATTTGTTAAGTGATAATTGATCATTTATATATATGGATCAAAATAATGAAAAATCTAAAAAAAAAAATTGATGATAGATTTAAAAGTCCTCTTATTTAAAATTATTTAAAAGGGAGATCAGTTCACATAATTTATTATTAAATAAATGAGAAATAATTTTAGATTTGACAATTTCATCCCTTTTGGTGCTAAAAAAATTGTTGGTGACATGTTCGAGAAAAGATCACAAGAACAATAGGCAGATAGATATAAGAAACAAACGACCCATCAAAATCGGAGAATATTATTCCGATCATAAAAACTAGAGACGATAAATCCGATCAACTTAAATTTGAATAATAAAAATAGAAACAAGTCAATCTTTGATTGATAGAAAAGCCACTGGAATGGGCCAAGGAAAAAAAAACTTTTACCTTCTTTCAAAACTTTTTTCTAAAAAGAAAGAATAATTATATAACTTACTTTAAAATTAAACTTTAATTTATGTATTAATGAAGTAAATTGAAAATACAAAGCACATTATTTTGGATTATTATGGTGAGTGTTTATTTATGGTCGATCATAACATATTATTGTCAAATAGTATTCGTTTTCTCATTCTCGATGTTTTACCGTATAATAATTTGAGTTTGTAATCAAATATAATAATTTTATGGCTTTTCCTCTACTAACCATGACTCCCATACACTTTTGGCTGAAAGAGGCATGGTCCAATCAAGATTAAGCATTATTGCCTCCAATTAAGCATTGTTAGCTAGATTGGTATTGACATGATAGTATTGGTTAATGCTAAAATAGTCCATTTCAATGTAGAGTAGTTAATGCTAAATAAGACTATTTCAAAAAAGTGTCACTCATAATTAGCATGTTTTAGTTCGACCTAAGTTCATTTAAATAATTTTTCACTAAAACATAATTCTTAAATCATGACTTTTCAACAATCAGCTTTGCAAATGATTACAAAATAAGTCTTGAGAGTCATACTATTAAGTTTGAATTTGAAATTTGAAATAGTCATGTTATAGCCAAATGATCACAAATGTGGGGTCAATAATATCACTTCAGGCTTATAAATAGTGTACTTAAGAGAATAATTATTAGGTAATTAGTTAATTAAGCGGGATTCACTCGGAATTATTGATGGCTAATTTCTAATCAATGATGACAATAGAATCTATGAAGGGTATACTTTATATCTAGGGAAACTCCCAAAGATCATAGTTAGATAGAGAAATAACCTAGAGAGAGATTTCATTGCATTGCATGCATTATTGTTATTATTATTACTATTATGCTTTTCATTGCAACCTTTATTTTATATTAATCGAATATAAATTAATAATATATATTTAATAAGATATATATACATTGTAAATATTTTATTTTATTTATATTAAAACTAATAAAATAAGATATTATACATGAGTATAATAACAAATTAATTTACCTTAAAAGTTTACATTAATAAAACAAGTTCTTTGTATCCAAAAGTGAAATAAACTAGACGACCATCTAGGGTCATCAAATTCGCTTTCAATTTTATTTTGAAAAGATTAAATATTAATATATTTAAACTTAGTGTTTAATAAATATGTTAACAAAGTTATAAATTTTATAGTTATCATATTATATATCTCAATATTTTTTTAAATGGTAAAAATATATTTATTAATTTTTATGAGTAGTGTTCACACAAATTAAAAAATTATTAATTTACATCTAAATTTTTTCTAAAATATATTTTTTTACCTAATTATATGGTTAAAATTTCTACAACTCAGATTGTTCTTTCAACTAAATTATTCAATTTATATGCAATAAAAAATTATTCATTTAATAAATTAAATTACACAGTTTTTAAAATATTAAAAATACTACTATCTTATTATTTTTTAAAAATAATTTCAATAACCTCTGTTTTTCATTAAACCTTTTTTTTTCTTTAATCACCATTTAAGTTCATAATTTTATTTTTCTTCTAAATACAAGTTTTTTTTTCTTCTATTAAAGTATATACACATTTTTTTTATTTTTTTTCTAATACAGTATATACATATTTATAAAATATAACTCATTATGATAATTTACATGAAAGAGTTTATTTAAATAATTAAAAATTCATTCTTAAGGTCAAGTTCAAGCTCAAATCCAAGCCATTCCCTCCCACTTTAAATATATATTGACAACTCAAAAGAGAGAATCAGTGAATACTTTTTGTAAGTAATCACATCAACAGTTCATAAAGCAAGAGGCAAGATCCAACATTCAAAATCTTTCTATAGATAGCACATAAAGTTGTTCATGAGAATGACTTAATTATGAACAGTTCATAATTATCCCATGCATCTTCACGTAGTTAATTGTTTTGTGCACTTTCATTGAATCTATGTTAATTTTGAGGATGGATAAACTCAGATAGAAAGTGCAGGAAAGTAAAGTCACGAATCCTACGTGCCCTTCCGACCTTCCACGTGGGTAGGAGAGAAAATTTTTTTTTGGTATAAATACAAAATAAAACCCAAAACACGACATTTATTTCTCTCTTAAATTTATTCAGCGAAAATCTTCTCCCAACCAAAACCCTAGCGCATGGTATCGTTTTTTCAGATCTAGTTATTTAACAATATTGTTCAGTTCATTTTTGTATGATAACGAACTGTTTTATCTTTCAAAAAATCAGTAAAGAGAACAACGAAGTAGATGAAGCACTAAACCTAAAGAAATTGCCCCTGTTGAACCTGAAAAACACACGATTGTCGATGCAATTTTTTTTTAAAGAAAATGTACATTTCGATGAGATTTTGGGATATTTCGACATCAGAAAATGCAATTTTGTGGGAAATGTCCCAAAATGTCCTGAAATCACCATTTCGAGTCCTGAAAGTCATCTTCGAGATAAAAAAGAAGGTTTACCCTAATTATTTGGGAAATTTGTTGTCAAGTTTAGGATATATAATGTGAAAACAGAAATTTTTTAAAATTCCATTGTTTTTGGTACTAGGGAAATACAGCCATAATAACAATAGTGTTGGATTCAACACAACAATAAGAACACAATTATCCACTATCGACTAAATTTTCCTTTACAACAACATTACTTTTGTCATATCAAACATATCCCAAAGATAATGCGTGTGAGGATAACATTCAACGAAGATAGTAATTATATGATCTTGTTGTAACATTGAGTTTTTTATGAGCATTTTGATATTTACACTAAGTATTTAATTTATGTGTGTTTTAGACAATTAAATAGAAATAAATTGTCCCGAAATAACCATTTTGGGTCCCAAAATCACCAATTCGGGTCCTGAAATGGTGATTTTTGGTCCCAAAATGGTGATTCCGAGCCCCAAATAGGTGATTTCGGGACAAGTTATGTATATTTTGTGACGATTTTTCCTAAAATGCTCAGTTATCATGAGGAAATGGTGGATATTCTATATAACACCTTATCATTTCGTTTCTCGATATTGTTATGTCACATTATCATGAAAACTAGAAAACCGAAAAGAATTGAAGACAATGTTATTATACTAGAAATTTACATAATTAAAAATTTTAATAATTTACAATATTACAATTTGTCCTTTATAACACATTTAGAATAAAACCTATTATACATTTTGGGATATTCAACTTTTATAATTTGTACATATTTATAAAAAATATAGTCCAACTTCATGTTGAAAGATGACCTAATGATGTACGTACATAATTTTACTCACAAAACCTCAAGCAATCCTTTTGCCTTAAAAAATAAATAAAATTTAGCAGTTATTAAAGGAGTATTAAACAATCAAAATGTGAAATTTGTAATCTACATATTTTGGGTTAAATCACAATCCCATTTTGCATCTCCCATATAAGTTTGAATATATCTCATACAGTATATTGCGTAATTTGTTGTATTAGTACTGTCTTGCCAAGAAAAATTCAAAAATTTGAACGAGAATTTAGTTAATTTAGTTGTGATTTTTGAGTCGAGAGTGCTGAAGAACTCAACGAAGGAAGCTATATGTTTTACCAATGAAGTTAAATAGATTTAAAACACTTCAACATATAAAAAGTTCAACTTACCAGTTGTCGAGTTGTTATCTTCCCATGACAATTTTTTTGGCAATGAGAGGTTGTCGATGATTTCGATTACACTCTTTTTCATATTGATGCAAACAATATAATAGTGAGTTTCGTATATAAATGGGAAAAGATCTACAAAATCATATTAAAATATGATATATATGAGCCGTTTTTAAGTATTCAGATGATATTAAAATATTAGACTTACAAGATAAGCATGTATCATTTCTTCTAGTGTTATCTCGAATATTCTCAATTCTTCATTAACTCGATCAATAAAAAATTGGATTTTCATATATGACCTGCAAATAAAATTAACATCACACAAAGACCATTGGTTTAAAAAAGAAATGAAACAGACATAAAAGATCTTACATAAACCATTGTCGAAAATACAATTCTCTCGCTGGTAGATTTTTTACTTAAATTAGTCATAATGTGTGCCCAAGCATCAATAATACCACTTTCAACATGACATCATCCATTTTTCATTGATTGAAAATGCCCTACGTTGATCGCGGTATGCTCCGTTTGGTAAAGCACTTCCTTCATGAAGAGAAAATGAAGAAAACACATTGGTCTAGGAAATGTTGCGAAATGGTGATTTTTGGTCCTGAAATGGTTATTTTGGGGACCCGAAATGGTAATTTTTGGTCCCAAAATAGTGATTTTTGGTTCTGAAATGGTGATTTCTGGTCTTGAAATGGTAATTTCGGGTCCTGAAATCAACATTATACTAACTATGAAGATATCAATATTATTAATTACCTAAACTCCACATCATCTTCATTTTCAAAAACGCACCTCATAATTATTTCATCTCGGATATCTATGTTGAGTTGGTCAAAGGAAGATTGATTTTTTTGCTTGTTGGTAATCATATACGGAGATTGAAGGCATGATAGAATTTCCAAATTCCTCGGGGGATTTTTTTTATCACCCTATTTTTTTATCACCCGATTTTCTATTTCTACATCCACCACTTCGGGTCTTTTTACAATACTAATCACCATTTATAAATGATTTTCCTCTTCGAGTACCACCACTTTATGTATTTTTTCAACTTAAAGTTCATCTTCTTGTACCACCACTTCGGGTGTTTTTTCAACTAAAAGCACATTTTCTTGTACCACCACTTCATGTGTCTCAACTTCTATAGTGGGTGTTTTTGAAGTATTTGTGGATGGCATCCCTAAAATTTTTATCGGTGTCCATAACATTGCATATGACGTAGATCGAGTTGTCATACAATGGCGATGTGTCCCAACCAACACTTAAATCTGCCAACACTTTTATGGCTTTGGTAATGCTCTGTGTAGATTAACAATATATATCAATGCATCGTTAACAATTTGCATCCTTGTTTTTGTCTAAGGATCTGCCTTCTGAGGCGTTTCCTTCTAAGGCACCCCCTATCTGTTAATGCCTCATCTTGTGGCACCCCCATTTGCCACTACCTCATGTTGAGGCTCCCCACATCTGTCTCCTCATTCTATCCGTTCTCCACCACATCAGTCATCTTTAGGAGAGGTGGAAGTGGAAGGCATCCAACATCGCTTCCACGCCCGAATCCTCCATATGCCAACTTCGTTTTGAACCTAACCTTCAACTTCATGTCATTCCAACATGATAATATAGGAAATCATCGCTCATTATGGAGTTCAGGGTTGCTGACCCTATACAAGTAATACAACTGAAAGCATATATATTGATTGAATAAATATGTTAAAAATATTTACATTTGCAACTACCAAAATAATGTAGTGACGAGAAATATTACTTACGATAAGGAATGTATGTGATCCTTGGAAATGTAGTTTTTCGTTCAGCTTCCATCTTTCGCATAATTCAACTAATCCTTGAAGTACAAATTTGCACCAATTAAACATTGAGATATTTAGAACATCTGAAATAGATTTCAGAATTCTAAACCAGCAATTACAAAAACAGATTTCATGATTATTAACAATGCATATACCATACCTATATGTATATTTTGAGACATACCTGGTGAGCACACCAGAGAAAATAGTTGACAACATATAGTATGAAGTCTATCTTGAAATTATTGTCAATTGCTTTTTTCTCCATGATTTTCTTTGGCATTTCGGTCACTATAAGACCGTCATTTATCGGGTTACCCTATCGAGTCCTAAAGGCTTCAACTTCGTATCAGTCTCGTTTCCATCGTATTCTACAATGTTTAACTCCCCTCCTCTTAGGATGCCCAATTCGATTTGAAAATCCTTTTCAATTTTTACTTCCTCGTCACTTTGTAGGATGAACACACATTTAATACAGTCAAACTTTTTAACGAGATAACAAGAGATTTCGCCAGGAAATAGATAGTGACAGAAGAGTTCCAAAGTCTATGGTCTTCACAACCTCTTTTTATTGATTAGACATTAGTTGAAGAAGATTGAAAATTCTAAAAGACGAGGTCCTCGTTAAAAATATGTTATGGGCTGCATTGTTTTTTTTGCGAGAGTTTAGGTGAATTCACTTCTTGGGCTGCCTTCCTTTTATGTTTATTTTCTCTACAAAAAAAACAAATGAACAAATAAATAAATTAACCATGAAACAGATAAACATTAAGAAATGTCCCGAAATGGATTTAAGGATCTAATCACCATTTTGGGTCTCAAAATCACCATTTTGGGTCTCAAAATCACCATTTTGAGGCCCAAAATTCGGGACCCGAAATCACTATTCGGGAACTAAAAATGGACCTGAACATTTCAAGTCCATTTTAAGTTTTGAAATACCCCGAAATGGTGATTTCGGGACTCTTTTTTACAACCCTAATCGAAATCGTTTCTGCAGCTAAACCCAAATTTTAGGTAAACCCTAATCGCTAAATAGAATATTGATAGAAAAAATGTTTGTACGCTAAACCCTAATCGCTAAAGTATTAAAATCACTTTCTTACGACCCTAATCGAAATCGTTTCTGCAGCTAAACCCAAAATAAAGCTAAACATAATCGCTAAATATATTCGTTTCTAAAAAGATGGATAACATGATGTATTTATTTAACATTGGATTCTTGTCGGATGATCAACCTAGACAAGCCTGAAAAGAAGAGAAGTAGTATGAAACACTTACTATTTTTAAAACGAAGGGAAGATAAACGAAGAAAAGAGAAAAGACTTACCATTTTCGATCGGACGACAATGAAGAAAAGAAGTCGCTGAAGTCGGAGAGCAAGAAATCCCCAGAGAAGAAAGAGAGATCGTCAAAAAGGAAATGAAGAAAGAGAGGGAAAATTAAGAGAGAGCGCCGAAAATGAAATGAAGAAAGAGAGGGAAAATGAAACATGTTTTTCAAATATTATATGTATATATATATTTTTAATTATTTATTTTTAAATTATATTATTTTTAATGCTGATTCGTGAGGATAACATGATAGGCACGTATGATTCATTACCTTTATTTTGCTGCCCCTTCACTAAATTTATCATTTTTCTTTTAATTTTATAGGAGAATATGACTTCATTATATTGAGTCTTGGGTTTAGTTCATTGAAAACAACTATATAGTTTTGCTTATATGGCCATTTTTAGCATATATTTAAGACAACCCCATTTTATTTGTAACTGTTCAAAATTTATTAATGTGACCCACATAATTATTTTAACCAAAATTATGATATATATTATAAACATAGTCTAATATAATCTAATTATATTAGAGTTTTCAATTGACGCTTATATGGCCCAAAATAAAGGCAAAAGATGAACCGGAAGTTTTCCACTAAGTTCCTATATGTTCTTCAATCTGCCAGTATAGAGCAAAATGAAATAAATCATTAAAAAGTAATTTAATTTTATAAAGGTGATTTCTTAGAACTCAAAGTACATAAAATAAAAGAAGAAAATTGTGGGCTCTAGAATCTATAGAAAATATTTATTTATTTATTTATTTTTGGGTTCAGCCTGTCACCATAAATTGATTTGTAGTCTCCATAAATTGATTTGTATAGTTTTAGCCCATCCAAATTGGGTTATAGTCCACCAAATAATGTTATTTATTAGAACTTCTTTGATGTGGGTTTATTTGAAAAAAATAAAAATAATTCTTATTGAAAATGGGTTGTTCGGAATTATTTGAATTAATTTATATTTTTTATTAAATATTAAAATTTTATAAAATATAAAGTTAAGATAATTTAGTATTTTTATTAATAATTTAAATACTTGACGATGGAAAAGATTATTTGAGAATTAAGAAAAATTAAGTTATCAAAGAAGCTATAAATCTATTTAGAAATATTTGTTGTATATCTAGATATGTTTCTAGATATAAAATGGGTTTGAAAACTAAACTTAGTAAGAAATATATTTACATATTTATTTTTCTTTTTATACCTGAAAGCTAGCTAATCCACGTACATAAATAATAAATAAATGTTTTCAAATTGAGGAGAAACATGTTTTCTTCTTCCTACTTTTTCACCAAATACACGATTTCAATCAAAGTGATTATTTTCTTTGTATAATATTTGACTATCAATATTGAATAATTGTCATATATATATATATATATATATATATATATATATATATATATATATATATATATATATATATATATATATATATATATATATATATATATATATATATATATATATAAATATATTATATATATATTATATATATATATATATATATATATTTATTAAAAAATTCATCAAAATTCTCATTTCAACTTACAAAATATATATATATATATATATATATATATATATATATATATATATATATATATATATATATATATATCAAATCTTAAAAAGTATTTTCAGATTTTTTTTTATCATTTGAACAATCGTACTACTAAAATAAAATTTTTCATAGATACATCACATAATTTCGTAGATACATCTTTGTATAATATTTGACTATCAATATTGAATAATTGTCACATATATATATATTTATTTAAAAAATTCCATCAAAATTTTGCATTTCAACTTACAATATATAAATATATATATATTTAGTAAGAATCAAATCTTAAAAAGTATTTTCAGATTTTTTTTTATCATTTGAAAAATCGTACTACTAAAATAAAGATTTTCATAGATACATCACATAATTTCACTTTGCTAAGGAAAAAATAAATAAAATAATAATCTTATAATATAATACTATTATAAAAGCACTAAATACTATAAATTTATAGTATAATACTATTATAAAAGCACTAAATATTATAAATTTGTAGTAGATAATAAAAATTTCTTTTTAATATATTTATTGTTTATGTTTTTTTAGATTATTCATATATTGAGAGCTTTTTTTATAGTAGTATTACAGTTCTTTTTCAACAGTTTGACTCCAAATTTACTTAATGACTTCTTATCAAATCAAAGCCCAAATAGACACCATGAACATTAACCCATTCTCATTTCAACCTATAGAGAGTCCATTGACAATCTATGATCTAGGACAATTATCAAAAAATGAATGTTATCTCACTACACCAAAATTGACTATACATAAACACATGGATTTCCTGTGTATATATGTGCAAATAAATTTGTTACCAATATTTAAATTTGTGCAGGTAATTTATTAATATAATAATAATGCTGTAATTTGATTGGTCCGTAACAGGGGAACATGAGAATCGGTAGCAGAAGATATGATTTGCTCCGAAGTAACCGCCATCGGAACTTGTCATTCTCGTTTATATGTTCATGGAGGATAAACTCTACGAGCGATCATTCAACGTTCATAAAATGCTTTGTGTAAATCGAGATTAACTCCAAGTGAATTATGATTGTGGTGCACGGAAGAACATGTGAGCCACGCGTGAATGATTTATCCCTAGCTAAGAATATTCTTTGTCTATGTTACTATTGTCATAATTTAGAACTTGATTGTGTGACATACTTAAAGGGATCTACCAGACGTCGTTATTATAGAACATGACATAACAATGACCTTTCTCAACATAGGATATAGACAACAATGGAAAAATCTACCCACAAGCCTCAAAGGCGCACGAATTCCTCATGGTGTTTATAGATTACTTCACCAGATGGGTCAAAGCTACCCTTTACAAAGTCCTAAGTTCATACATGTGGCCAAATTAATTCAAAATAATATCATTTATCAGTTTGGTGTGCTACATTCTATGATTTCACATAATGGACAACATTTTCAAAGAGAAGTGTTGAAGGTGCTTGACGAGTTCAAAATTTAACATCATAATTCATACCTTACATGACATAAACAAATGGAGCTATCGAAGTAACCAATAAGAACGTGATCAAGATCATTGAGAAGATGAATCACAAATATAAGGATTGACATAAAAAAAACTAATGTACGCCTTATGCAGGTATCGAACAATGGCCAGAATGTCCACTAGTGAGGCGCCAATTTTTCATGGAATGGACGTCATTTAGTCAACTATGATTGAATTCCCAACATTGAGAATGCTCATAGAGAGCCATATTATCAAAGAGGATTGGGTCAAGGCTCGATATAATCAACTAGCCTTGATAAATGATACGCGTTTGAACTCTTTGTGCAAAACTGAGGCTTATCAAAAGAGAATATTGAACGTCTTCCACAAGATGGTCAAGCCTAGGAATATTCGTGAAGGAGACTTGGTTCTAAAGAATGGTCGAGAACTGTTAGACCCAAGGGTCAAGTTCTAATCCAATGGGGTTCGTTCATCATCAAGAATTTCTTATTAGGAGGTGTAGTATGTTTGATAAGGATAGACATCAAAGAATTGTTTCCACAAATCAAACTTTTTTTTTAGAAAGGGCTTACGCCATTAATTAAAAAGACCCGAAAAGGATAAAAGAAGTATAAGAGCTGAAATTTAGCTTACAACAATTTGCTCAAAATCAACTCACGATGGCTATGAGGAATCCACAGTTGGCCTAAGAAACGCACACTAACATGAAATTAAAATACAAATATGAATAAGGAATGAAACTAGCAAACAAACAACTAAAACAAGATGATAGGGGTTGATTTCTTGGGATTCGTCTCTCTTGTCTTTTCCCATGTTCTTTCTTTCTTGTCACCCTTATGTCTTTTTGGAATATATATTTCTGGATAGAGTTCTAGCTTCTTCGTCTTCACTAGCTTCTATTGTCATTTTTTTCCTTTTGGACTTCAGTTTGGAGTTTAACATATAAGTTGTTTTCCTTAAGGTGGTTTTTTGACAACGTTGCGGTTTTCTTTGGTTTCAGAGCTCATTGTTTTCAATATACTTTGGATTTGTCTATCATCCACGTCGACGACGGGCTTTTCGAACTTAATTAGTGGGAAAAGGGCCTCGGTTTTAGGCTCGGTGGGATCGGGGTCGGTTTGGTTCTCGTTCACGTGTTCGTTGAGGCTTTTATTTGCTTTGAGGATTTCGATATAGGATTTCTTAACCACCTTGACATTCTGTTATTCGAGGGTGGCCACGAGCTTCTTTTACTTTTCCCGTCTTCTTTTTTCGGTTGCTCGTACATGACCTCAATGGATGTCATGTTTCCATTCCAGCATTTTAGCTCGAATTTTTCTGATTTTGTACTCGTTGAGTCGATCTCAATGCAAATTCACCAATCAACCTTGATACGCTTGGAAAGTATTTTGTTTATAAGATGACAAAGAGGGGTATGATGTGAATATAATTGGGATAATGGAATGGCATACACGTGCTCCACCTTTTTTTAAATTGCAAGGATGTTACGAAAAGGTTTAAATGTTTATAATAATAATAATAATAATAATAATAATAAAGGAGACCCTACTTCTTGAGGCTAGGTATTTCAAAAAAGAACAAAAACATAAACGAAAGAAAAGAAAAGATAAAACAAGCAAAACAAAAATGAGAACCCCTATTGCACATTATAGGAATTTCCCATTCAAATAAACAAAACACGAAACACACACACAAAAAAAAAAAACTTATGTTTTTGCACCTTGAACTACATTTTGACATGATTCATATCCCAAGACTCATTTGAAAATAAGAGGGGATTAAGCCCTATCTTGACTCGCAATAATATAAAAAACCACAAGTCTTATACTAAGGACATTTAAAAAAAACAAATGAAGCATCAAAACCTTAAAAAAAAGGGAAATCCGTTATCATAATGAAAATGTTTTATCAAAATGAACAAAAAATGAAAGACATGATCAAACAAAAACTAAAAAACAAAAATAATAGAACCGTACAAGACAATCTCTTTAGGATTATACCCTCAAGGTCCATTATTTTTAGGCCTTTATGAGATTTTTATGCCTACAATCATCGAAGTGTCTTTGCACAAAAGTTCTCACTTAAGTATGAAGTAGTTGCATGATTAAGTAGTAAGTCACTCATAGTGCAAATGGAGCAACTCAAACCAACTTTGTGTAATTAAGCGTTTGAATCTTCCAAGCTGACCTAAACCCTCTAGCTACCTCCCTCAATGAGTTACATAACTCGGAGTAATTACACACATACACTCAGACTAATTAGACATGTACACTCGAGACGAAGATTGTAAGGTTAATATGATGTATTCACCCACTTGTAATATGATGTATTCACCCACTTGATGAAAGGAGACAACCTTTTATCTATCTCACATAGTTGGTCATTGGATTATAGTATTTTGAGATTAATATATATGCAAAAGACGTTCATCCGCACAGAGACACAAACTCCTTGGATATCTCATGTAGTTGATCTTTGGACTATAGTAACATGGGAGTAACACGTTATCTTCATCGATCCGAGAGATGACGAAAACCACTTGGATATCCCATGTAGTTGGTCTCTAGACTATAGTAGTATGAGATTAATATAGAGCTTTAGTTGATCTAAAAGATGACATGAACCATTTGATTATCTCAACTAGTTCTTCTTTGGACTATAGTAGCATGAGATTAATACACAAGTTTCGTCAATCCAGAAGATGATACAAACTTCTTGTAGTGTCTTGCAATATCTCGAAATGCCCTTTCAAATGAGACACATGCATTGTTCATCACACTTTGGCCAGAGTTAAAAGTCAATCCCACCATGCTTCATGAATAAGACTAGAAGATCCAAATCCTTTGAGGGGTGCCTAATAAACACCAAAATTAGGATGTCATTGATCATGTGATCGCAATGTTTTATCTCTCCACCCTTTCAACGCTTTTCAAAATAAATAAAAATAAGTACAGGTAAAATTATAAATTAGGTGTTTGTAGATATGGTGTATATTTCTCAAACTTGGACATGCATTTTTCAGAAATCAAACGTCAATTCCAAATTTTGTTCAAGAAAAGCATTATATTGACACTCATTTGTTTTACAAAAACGAGCTAACAAATTATTTTTAAAAAATATTCTTGCACGAGTTTAAAATAATTAATTAATTTAAATACAATGTTGTATCAATAAGATTCCAAAATAACTCAATTTCAAACTAATTTAAAATAAAAGTAAATGAGGTACAATTTAAAAATTAGAGTAATTTGGTATATATATATATATATATATATATATATATATATGCAATCATCACACATGCCCACTAGACCACACAAACGGGCGGCAAACGAAGTAGTAGGCAAGGAACCATGTGTGGACATGCACCTAGGCCCATTGGATCAACCCAAACATCGACCCAAACACAATAGGGCACCCAGTTCCAATGGTAACCCGACAAGGGAGCAGTCAAGAAGTGCGGAAATGGTCAAGGCACCCAAATGTAAGTCTACAATTTCCCATCTCTTTCCTATGATCCGCCAGAATAAGTGATCAACGCCCACACATCCAAAATGGAGTTGTTTCAACTACGCGTCTCTTTCTTCTCCGCGTGGTGTAGAAAGTGACATGCCAATTTTAAGAAAAAGACATCTCCCTCGTTTCTGGATGGTTTTCAGAAGTTCATAAAGGAAAAAAATCACAATGCACCATGATTATTTACCCCAATCCCTTGCACGATCTAGGGTCCGGTTAAAAGCAATTTGGACGGTGAACATTTAAGAAAATAGGTTTTTTCTGGAAATAAAACTGTCGGGCGATGAGCTCGAGGAGGTCGGGGCTACCTTTAACACCTTCCTTGTGTCATTTTTGTGCAGAAATGAGCTAGCTTTTAGAGAGAAAAAGGAGCCGGAAAAGAAAATTGATCATTGTTAAACTTCCAAGGTTTTATTATTTTAGTTTTGAATTATGAATTTCGTTGGCTGTGGGAGTTGTTTGAGATTGTTCCTGAACTATATTAGAGCGTGTGGAAGAATCTAAACTCTTTCTATTGTTCATCTAATGCAACGATTTTCGAAAAACTAATTGAGAAAAATATCATTTTCTTCTTCTAGCTTACCATTGATTGATCTTATGATTTACTTCGGTTATGTATGAATAATGTAGTGAATATTGATTGATTTTGACTTTTGAAAATACCTAAAACAGATACACTCAAATTTAAAAATTTGGAGTTTCGGTATTTAGGGTTTGTTCTTGAGTTTAGTTATACCTAGGTTGTTCTAAAAAGTAGTCATAGTCTCTATTTTAAAATATAACATATTTACTTGTATAAAAAAAATTAGGTTTTCATATTTAAGGTTGTTGTATTGTTTAGATTAGTGTAAAGAAATTGTATTTTGTGTTGTATGTTGGAATGGAATGAAGTAGGGTTTGGTTTGGGGCTTTCAAAAGTAAGAAATCGCTTGCAGAAAATTATTTGTGGTCTAGCCTAGTAAACGACAGAGGTGCTCTGTCGTGATTTGGATTTTGATATAGAATTTCAGCCCGCGACCGAAAACCATGACCTGTCATTTGACTGACTGAGGGCTCCACACTTCTGACCGAGGAACTGAAAAGGATGATCTATGGAAAGTTGTGCCCGACCAAGGAAAGAGTAAGGATGGGGAATGGCGTCCTATCGTGGCTATTTTGGGCCAAGATTCGAATGATAAGACCTCCCTTTTTTTTCTCCCTATAACGTCCATACTTGTTTATTAGGGATGACAATGGATACCCGATACTCGGGGTACCCAATGATTGGGTTCGAATTTGAGTTTTTAAAATAATTATACGATTGAGTTCGAAGCCGAAAATGAAAAGTGTGTGAAACCCAAACCCAAACCCAATACCCAAAATAATATATATATATATATTTATATTTGTTAAAGTTTAAAATGTTTTTTCAAACTCCAACTCACGTTATCATTATTTCAATTTCTCTTCCATGACTTTTAATATTTAATTTATTTAATAATAAATTATTTTATCTCTCTAATCAATCTTAATCTCTTATTTTCAAGTTTAAAATTCTTTCAGCTTTCTCTAACTTCTCTAGTCTTGTTTTCAAGTTTAACGTTTATTCAGTTTTATTTAACTACTCTCTAATTTGAGTTGAACTTAAGTAATAATAATAATAACAAAATTGTTATATTTGGTTGAGTTTATACAAATAAGTAATATTTTATTTGTGTTTTTAATATATAGAAAACAATAAATATAAATTCATATTTTTATCATGTAATGGGGCACCCGTTGGGTATCGGTTACCCGACGAATCGAGAATGGGGATAAATCTAGAGATACTCGTCGGGTTCGGGATTGAGATCGAGTAATAAAATAAAAATCTGGTTCTGGTATGGGTACTTCACTACCTGACGAGTAGGGTACCTGTTGCCATCATTATTGCTTACCCACGTCCTTATCCGCTCGTGCGTCAATTGAGTAGGGCTCCGTTCATTGACCAGCCCACGCTAACAGGCCCATGCTAGATCTGTCTAGCTGCGAACTTGCCTACCCGCCCCTAGGCCTTGAGGCTAGTTTTCCTTGCAATTGTTTTATATTTATTTAATATTTTAGTTTTAAATTTCTTAATTAATTCTCTTAAATCTCTAAAAAAACATATAAATCAAAAAAAAAAAAATAGTTTTTCCAACAAAAACGAAAACAAATATTTCCTGAAGCGTTTTGATTTTATTTTATTTTTAAACTACCATTTTATTTATATTTTTTATTGTCTGTTTTTGAATACCGATCACATGTATTTTCTCACTTTTTTAGACTTAGACTTAGGATTGACGATAATGTTTTAGAAACAGATTGATATCAACGTAGTCACATGTTTAAGTTTGGAATTTAGATGAATGTATTAGGATGTAATAAATGAATAAGGTGTAAAATAATATATTTTTAAATGGTCAATAATTTATAGTAGTGACCGTCACATAATGAGAACGTTAAATATTGCTCTGATGCTCTTTCTCACTTGTAACCAAGAATCAAACTAGAATAAAATCTCTAAATTGAGTGTAAACGTGCAAAAAAAAATATATTTTTTACTAATTTTTCAAAGATTAAAATTGGTAGAGACTCTGAAAAAATAAATCATGTCTAAATTGCACATCAGGAGAATGAGATTTGGATGTTACAAATAAAATAGAATATGTACTTTTTTTTAAATTATATGATTGATGAAATGCTATATGTTTTAAAATATTATTTAATTAAATATATATTGATAAATTTAGTGATATTTTTAATTTATATTCCAAATTCTAATTCTACAAACTATTTCTAAATCAACCAACTATTTATCATTTTGTTTTGAGGAGCAAAGGAACTATGGATGTTAAGAACAGTTTTATTTTGAGAATTGTTTTTTTGTATTATTCCGTACAGTTTGGTTTTAGTGACGTTTTGCATGGTATTTTATATTATATTTTTAAGAAAACTAGCATGTATCCCGTGCATTTCTAAATGCACGAGTAATAATATACAAAATAGTGAAAAAAATATTACGGTAAAATTTTTATGGGCCGGTCAACCCACAATCCGACCCAAATATCTATTTACTCTCACATATATCCAAATTAACCACAGCTCTCGACCCGGCAATCCGAACACTTTAAAAATTAAGCATCATTATATATATATATTAGTTAGTTAAAAAGTTGAACTTATATTGTTAAAATGTCACGTGTTTATCAAATTTTGGGTTGAATTTAAAAAATAAAGTGTTATTAGCCTAGTTGGTTAAAAAGTTGTACTTGTTTTGTTAGGTTGCAAGTTCGAACCATACATATAGCATTTTTAATTTTATTTTTAACCGTTTATGTTTATGAACGGGTCAACCCACAATCCGACCCAAGTATACATTTACTCTCACATATATCCAAATTAACCACAGCTCTCGACCCGGCAATCCGGACACTTTAAAAATTAAGCATTATTATATATATATATATATATATTATAATTTTGTTATAATAAATTCAAATTTTTTTATAACATAATATATTCAAATATTATATTATTATAAATAAATTTAAAACTATTATAAAATAAAATAATTATATATTTATAAATAATTAAGTGGGACACAAATAATATCCGGCCATATTCCTCTTAAATTTTCGATCAAATCAGCATAAACATTCTCGTTAAACTACTAATCAAATCGGAACAAAAAAAACCTCTCAAACAAAATAATTATAATAAAAAACGATAGATTCATCGTTCAAGATTGTTCAATATAGATGGCCGAGGTCAATTTCAAAATGCAGGCAATTTTGACAAGAATATTTTATATTGCCTTGGCACTAACTCTTCAATGATAGTCATTTTACCTTTGAAGGGAAGGCAGTTGACCAAAACTAAAATAGTTGGGTAGATTGGTGAGGTTAATAAGGGACTGTTTGGTAATGTAAGAAAATATTAAGTTTTATTTGAAAGAAGTATTAATACCTTATAATGAAAAAATTGTAACGTCATGTTGTCAAATAACATACTATATATATTAAGTTTTATATAAATTAAATATTATGTTTTGTAAATTAGTTTGATTATCTTCAAACAAATTTAAAATATGTATTAAAAATTTAATAAAAGAGGAATCTAAGTGTCATAAAAATATGTATGTATATACTGTAATATTTTAATTATAAATACATTATATATATTAAATGTTCTAAGTTTGGTAGACCTTGACTAATTAATCTCTAGAATAAACGCACAAGAACATCTTGTCATCAAAATCAAACTATAATTGAATGTTTTTATTGAAAATTAAATGTGAGATCTCAAGATAATAAATCACATAATTTAAATATTTTTTCTACTAAAGAGCCTAATTTAAAAGAACATCAACAAGAACTAACACATATTGAACAAACTCAAAGAAGATCAACTACAAAGCAATAAATAACAATCATGTTTAGTAGAAATTGCTACCAAAATTAAAGTAGAGACCATTTTGAAAACCATAATTTGAAAAATAATCATTAGTTTTGAACTCATATATATCTATTTAACAAATGGGCTTAAATTTGTATAGTTTAGTCTATACAACTTTTAATTTACTATTATAAATAGAGATGATATAGTCTTGTTACATAGATCATATTATATTATGAAATATCAATAAAATGATATATATATATATATATATATATATATATATATATATATATATATATATATATATATATATATATATATATATATATATATATATATATATATATATATATATATATATAGCTTCAACTATTGAAGATTAGGTTTGTAATGGAGGATTCAATGAAGGGTAAGAGCGTAATTAAGGTATAGACTACAATTATTGCATTTCATTGTGGAAGAGTCAATAATGCCGATTGCATGTACAAGTTGATCAGAAGAACGACAGAAAAAAAAAAGTAATATGAAAAATATTTTTTTAGTTTTAATGCTCGTTTATAACCTATTTATCTTAATTTGACCAAACAAGTAACATAAATAAAGATACGCTGACTTTAAAGTGAAAGCCCCTTCAACAAAAGTAATAACAACGGGACTTTTAGGCGTTTAAATCATCCACTATAATATTTATAATGACAAAATAATGTTAGAATCTAACCGATTACATAAACCGTTAAGAACACCATATTGTTAAAGATGGAACATACATATATAATGTATCTTTATCAATGATAGATCTAGAAAAAGAAGAGAAAATAGTTGAAGAAAAAAAAAATTCTTCCTAACGCCTGCCTTATCTTATTTCCTTCTTCATCACCAGATTTCCTTCTTATTTCCTTAGGTTGTTTATTATATAGTATAATATATTATATATTATATTATACAATAATAATAATATATATATTTATATTATTATTCCAATCCTAATGGGTTGGACACCTTAACAAACTCCCTCTTCGGCTCATATGGTGGGCTCGAACAGGTCCTATCTTCGCTGACAAGACTTAAGATATTCACTAGACAAATTCTTCATCAACATGTTTGATTCGTTCTCATTGGTGTGCACTTTTGCCAAGTGAGATTAATTTGTTTCAAGCATGTCTCGAATTCAGTATTTTCTCACATCAATATGCTTCGGCCTATAATCAAATGACGAGTTTCTGGAGAGTTGGATAGCGCTTTAGCTATCGCTAAACTCAACAAATTTCTCTTGTTTACAACTCAACTCTTCGAGAAATCTCTTCATCCACAAAGCTTCTTTGAAACCCTTAGTGATTGCAATGTGCTCAGCTTCTATAGTGGACAACGCAACACATTTTTTCAATTTTGATTTCCATGAAACAACTCACCTACAAAAGTCATTAAAAATCCTAAAATACACTTCCTAGAATCAATATCACTTGCCATATATGAATTTATATACCCAACTAGTATAGGATCCCTGCCACAAAAATACAAGCACACTCTACATGTACCTCTTAAATATCTTAATATCCATTTCACAGTTTCTTAGTGCTCTTTATTAAGATTTGAGTGAAACCGACTAAGTACTCCAATAAAATAAACAATATCATCACGAATACAAATCATGATGTGCATCAAACTGATGATAGTAGATGAATAGGGAACTCTAATCATTTTTGCTTCCGCTTTCTCACTCTTAAGACATTGCTTAAAAATGATTTTTTTTTGGAATTAAAGGAAAACTATCACGACACTCCACCGACATGGCTCCCCTCTTAAACTCAAAGTACTTCCAAATAAAATCGAACCCGTGAACTTTTGGCTTTTTAAGACGACTCTTACTACTAGGTTACATTGGTGGGGTGAAGTGAACTTGAAATGACATGCAAGTTCAGAACAAACCATCTTGGCCTTACTCATGTCGAATATTTTAACCACTTTCTCGATGTAGTCTTTTGGAGATAATTAAAGTTTCTCATTCTTTCTATCACGAGAAATATTCATGCAAAGTATCTTATACGCTGATCCCTAAATCTTTTATCGCAAAAGATTTGATCACCTCACTCTTTAGTATATCAATCTTTCTAGTATCATGTGCGATGATTAACGTGTCGTCAAAATATAAAAGAAGAATGATGAAGTCATTTTTTGAGTATCTTTTGACAAAAACATAGTGATCTAACGATGTCTTGTTCTATCCATACCCACCATAAAAGTGTCAAATTTTTTTTACAATTGCCTTGGACCATGTTTGAAACCATACAAACTCCTTTTCAATTTACACACAAGATACTATTTCTATTGACTTTGAATCCATCTAGCTGCTCCATATAACTTTTTCTTCTAAATCACCATGAAGAAATACAGTTTTCACATCAAGTTGTTCAATCTCTAAGTTCAAGCATGTTAATATACCAAGAGAGACTCAGATCGACGACATTTTCACAACTGGAGAGAATATCTCTTCAAAATCAATACTTTTCTTTTGACAAAACCATTTAACAATCAATGAAGCCTTTTATTTTGGTTGTGAATTCTTATTTCGGTCTTAATCCTATAAAACCATCTGTTTTTAAGAGTCTTCTTGTCGTGTGACAACTTTACCAAGTCATAAATATGGTTCTAATAAAGTGATTGCATCTCTTGTTCCATAGATTTCAACCATGACTTTTTCTCGTCAAAATAAATTACATTTTTGTAAGTTTCTAGCACTCTTGCATCCATGAACATCATATTCTCACCTGAAGGTTCAAATCGTTCATCTTGAATTTTTTCAACAACACTTTTAATTTGAACAACATCACGGGTCGGTAGAATATCATCATTAGCGATACCATCACTATCATTTGACACATCTCTCCCTTTATTTGGATATATAGCCTGTGATGGAACTGGATCAACTCAATAGAATCGTCATAATTCTTTTCATCTATTTATATTTTATCAATATTTGATTTGTTCTGGTTTTCGATAAACACAACATTTCGACTTCTAATGATCTTCTCCTGAATAGGATCATAGAATCTATAACTAAATTCATTCAACCCATAACCGATTAACACATAATGTCTCGTCTTCACATCAAGCTTAAATCATTAATTTTTTTGAATGTGAACATAATCATTTACACCCAAAGACGCGTAGATGGTATTAAAAAACTTCATTCATGACCAAATATTGTATGGAACCTCAAAATCCAAAGGAATGCATATTATAAGATTCAAAACATGTATCATTATATTCAAAGTCTCGCCCTAAAAGAATCTTAGAAGATGTGATTGTTAAAAAACATCTCACCCTTTTAACTAGTGTTCGGTTCATCCTCTCAGCTATACCATTTAGCTGATGTGTCTTCAGATGTTTTTTAAGTTGAATTTTTTGCTTCCTATAATACTCATGAAAAGGATCATAGTACTCACCACCATTATCTGTCTGAATTCACTTAAGTTTTGTGTTAGTCTACTTTTCCATAAGAGTATAAAACTGTTTGAAAACATTTAACACTTGATATTTGGACTTTAAAATATACACTCAATTCTTCCTTGAATTATAATCAATTAAAGTCATAAAATATAAGGCACCACCAAGTGTCCTTGTTTTCATAGGACCACACATAATAGAATATACTAAATCAAGTATTCCTAGTTTTCAAGAGTGAGGAACATTCTTAAAAGAACTCTAGTTTGTTTCCCCGCTAAATAATGAACACAATTCTTGAAAGAACCATTATCCACTCAATAGAGAAGACTTTTCATACCCAATATCATCAATCCTTTCTCGCTCATATGACTAAGTATGTTGTGCCAAAGTATTGCGTTGATTGGAGAATTTGCAATCGTTTCCCGCGGCATATATAATGAGGAGCATTCTTTTACCTTTTCCAATATCAAGGATCCTTTAGTAAGCTTCCATTTTCTATCAAAAAAAGTATTGCAAACACCTTCATTGTCGAATTTTTCGGTGGAGATCAAATTCATACGGATGTTAGGGATGTGCTTCACATTATTCAAAACTAATGTGTAGCCATTTTCAAGCTTTAGGCACAAATTTCAAAAAAAAATAACTTTTGCAATACCATCATTACTCATTCTAACACTTCCACAATCCCTAGAAGAGTAGTTGTTAGGTTTTGGGCTCATATTTTATTAGAGTTTATATATTGTAATGAGATTTAAGGCCTTTATTGGGCTTATGAGTATTAGTTTAGTCTTTTTTACTTTTGATGTACTCATATAAATAGAGCCATTGTAACTTAGGGTTACTTAGGGTTACTTGGACTATTATTCTATAGAAAATTAATAGAATGAACGACTCCCCGAGGATGTAGGCATTGTTGGCCGAACCTCGTTATATCTTGTGTTCTTTATTATCCTTTACTACTTTATCTCTATATCTTCTTTTATCGTGTGTTTAGATTAGATCTTTTCTCAAAAATTGGTATCAGAGCATGTTTTGAGAATATTTAACATAATCTATCGTGTGAAGATTGTTGAATGTTTGAGAAAACGATATTGGTTGTAGAATAATTAGTCGTTGTGAAGATTTGATCAAATCTTTAGTTGCTAAGGAGATATCAACCGTCGTTAAAATATTTCTTAGTTTTGGATGATGATGTATTGAGAAGTAGAGAGAAGAAGACAATGGGTCTTTTTTTGTTCTTCTAAAAGGAGACAATGAGTGTTGGTGACGAAAAGTCGTGTAGGCACCGACACTAGAATGAAGAAGATTATGTATATTTTTTTGACTTATTTTAATTTGGCACATATGGTCTAATAAATATAAAAAGGAAAAAAATTATATATCTCCATATATATATAGATATTATATTATATTATATCATTATGATATAATATAATATATAGAGAGAGAAATAGTCAAGAATCTTCAAAGTAGTCAACAATTAAGACTTTTCAACTAAGACTTTTCAACTAAGATTTTTTCTTTAAGTCTCATTTGATTTCACAAAATAGGTTGAAGGCCTATTTGAATCCAATTTTCACAAGTAAAGCCTTGTTTGATTTTAATCAAGTTCTTAAAGTTTTGTTTGTTTTGATCTTTGATTTGTATTGAGACTTGTTTGACTTGAATTTATCAAAGATAGAAATTTGTGATTTATCTTCTAAAAGATTTGATATTCGTCAATGGGGGGATTGAAAATTGAAGTTGAAAAAGAAGGTGGAGTGCTTATTCGATGTTACAAATTGTGGATAACAGTTGAGGAAACATGTAAAGAGTTTTCTAATTAAAGCGAGTGGCTTTAATGTTTGTTTACAGAGTGTGGTTTTGATATGTGTGTATGAAGGGCAAATTTGGATTTTTATTAAACATTTTGAATAGGTTTTGATTAGCAATCCCGGTAAGTGTTGATGCGAAGTTGTCAAGTGGGTGTTGATGCCTAAAGGGTTCTACCAAGCATACTAATTTCTAAGGTATGAGTTGAGGGTGCACTAATCATATACATGATTTGTTAGATTCTTTCTATGCAGGATTTGACTAAAAGAATGTGAAGAACAAACGATGCATCTTCATTCTTGTTGACAATTAGTTGGAGGTTTATTATAACCGATTGTTGTCTTAGCATACTTGAGTGGCATTATTTTATTATGTAGAGGGATTTGACTTGAAGAAATTCTTTACTAATATGAGTTTGGAGAGATTTTTCTTTAGAAAACGGCTATTGAAAAGTCAAAATGAAAAGAGAGGCAGAGAGAGAAAATCTAGTAGCAGATTTTCGCTTAAAGTCGCGTAGGGTTCATCAAACTAAGATTGGAGATTCAAACGGAGTCCGATTGTACTGAGATTTTGTAGAGAGGTTGGTAACTCATTCCTCTACATATTCAACGGCCAGATCAAGGTTTGTACGTCTCAAAATGTGATTTTATGGGGCTTAAAGTTTCTGTCAAGTTTAAGTTTTATTTGACTTGTTTGGGAATTTTTTTTATGTATATTTTTGGTTATGACCTTTTATTTTATTGTAAGAGATAATCAAGATGAAGAAGGTAATGAGATTATGTATTTTACACTTGATACAAACATAATCGAGTATGGAAAGTTGTTATCAAAAAGATGTTTATCGATGACAACATTATTAGCATGTTGATAGAGCAATCCTTCTGGACAAATTACAAGCATTAAATTGGAGGGAGATTAAGGATTGACACAAATCCAGTTAACACATAATATGAATGAAGACCAGGAAGAGGAAGACTAATGAAAGACACTTATAAGTTGAGGTGGAGACATCTTGAGAGTGGCTCTCAAACGAATCAAGAAGAAATCATTACATTATCTTCTAATGTCAAAAGATAAATAAAAACTTGAGTGAAATTTCTAGTCATGAAAAAGGAGCTAGATGGGAGACTCAGTTAATTCGAAGGTCATGATTTTGTTACTTCTTTTGTTCTATCTTAATTGTCTATGCATTGTGAATTATAGTTTAGATGAATGAGATGATTGATTTGTCATCTTATTGAGGAGATGATTGAGACCTTGAATGAGATTCCAAGTCATGAAAAAAGGGAATAGATGAGAGGTTCGATCAATTCAAATGAAGAACATTCTATTTCTTTTAGAGAAACTATAGATGATCATGTGATGCATTGGTGAAGACAATTGAAGAGAGATAGTGAATCTTAAAATTATATTCTTAAATTGCTAGTCGTTTTTAGATTAAAAAACTAGTAGATTGCAAGTTAATTTGTTCAAGAAGAAGTATGAGGTTCAAGTTGGTTGAGTGTGCAACGTTCAAGGCAAGATGGTGAAAAACACTTTGTTAGATGTTTAGCTTGAGAAAAAAAGATGTCGTGATAACCTAATTTATTTGTTATGAAGTAGACGGTAAAAGTTTGTTTTGGGTCTTCTTGCTTTCGATCGATATCTTATTTTGAAGGAAGTAGACGATGTAAGTTCGTTTTGGGTGTCCTCATTTTTTGATAGATATCTAATTTTGAAAAAGTAGACGATGAAAGTTTGTCTTGGGTCTAATCGGTATTTTGTTTCAGTCGATTGTTGGACTTGAAAAATAAGACACTCAGTTTGTGACAAACAAAGGGTAAAGATTATTGTGACATAATAAATAATTGTTAATTCTAGTTTCCGCATATATCAACGGATAGGAAAAAAGATTGGGAAGAGTTGTTGAATGTCTCTCATCGTTAAAATAATGTGGTTACCCAAATTTACTTGATGTTATAAACTTTATGCACTCAATATTAGCATTGTTATCATATCTACTTCTGCTTATACTTTTCTTATCCGGGCCTCTACTCGTACTTCTCTCTCTCTTTTTAATAAGTAGGACATTATAATGCGAAAAAAATATTATGATTTTCTTATAATCTCTTCATTGAGGATACTACTATTTACTACATCCTATAAATACAATTTGCGGCTGGGTTAGAAAATGAAATTCTCAACGTCTCCCATGAATCCGACACTGTACCAAGAATCCATAACCCTTACACTTCATCATCAAACTTGATTTTTATTACAGATAACTAATTAATAATCTCTTAAAATGTATTCAAGTGATTGGACTTGTTTTCCATCTTGGTACTTCAAGCTCATCATCTGCTTGATCAGAAATAATTTGTTGTTACCATTCTTTTGAGTATATAACTTTTCAAGTTTTCTCCATAGACCATTTCATGTATCTTTTCACTAACATTGTTGATAACATTATCATTCACCTATTGTGTAATGTAGCCACACCTGACGATGACTCAAGGTTCATTCCTCATCAATTTTATTTTATTAGCTAATAGAGGTAAATAATAATATTTGACGTAAATGAGATTTTTTATCTTTCATTTTCACACATGATAGTTAAATTTATTAAGAGTAACCATTCTATTGTTCTCTATTATTATAAACAACACAAGGACTATAACTTGCTCTGATACCACTTTTTGAAAAGAACCTCAAAAAAAGTAATAAGAATTTTTTTTTTTAGTTTTAGTGTTATGTTTATAACCTATGAATCTTTATTCAACCAAACAAATAACATAAATAAAGAGACGTGAGTTTTAGCGTGGAAATCCCTTCAACAAAAGTAAAAAAAATACGAACCCTTAGGTCGCTTGAACCATCCACTATAATATTGTTTATAATGTGTTATATAAAGTATTTACAAATTAAGATTTACAATCTAAAATATTACCTCAATTTTTAAGAACATCATCAACGTTAAATGATAGGACATACAAATATAATGTATCTTACCATGGTAGAAATACGTAAATGGGGTATTGAGAAAGAGAAGAGAAGAGAAAAAAGTTGACGAAAACTATTTTTTCTTCCTTACTTCTGCCTTCGTTCCTTTTTAATTGTTTGAATTTTGACTTGAAACTTAGGTTACTTGTTATATAATATAAAATAATATATAATAGTATAGTATAATAAAATATAATATGTATTATTAGTAAGCTTCGATTGGCATGAGTACCAACATTTCGGATTTCATTTAGTTTGACTAGAGAAGAAAAGGAATAAAGGGAGCCTTTCGATTATCCCTTCTAAGAATAAGTTCAAATAATTTTTTAGTGGAAGGTTGTTGATTAGTATAAAAGAAAAAGATAATGGTATAATACATAATTAAAAGAGTGAAATGATGATGTTTGAGTTTCAACCTTTTTTAATGGGTAATTATATTAGTAATTTTACTGAGCTTCTTAAACTAATTTGGAGAGTAGTTTTCCATTATAATTCAGTACTTTTAATGATGGTAATTTTTATAAAAATTGCTAAAAGGACTACTTTCAATTATCCTATTTTCTACAAATATTGCAAAAGAACTGTAGAAACTCATCATTACATAAACTTCATTATAAGATTATAATATATTATTGGAATATGTAAATCGATCTAATACAACATTAAACTTTCAATGACAAATAATATAATAAACTCTCTAAGCCGGGGTCCTCTTTTGAATTAGTGCCAACTAAGTGCTTGTTTATTTGGGAGTTTTGAAGAGAATATATTAAATCAAAATTAAAAAAAGTAGAATTTATTAGATTCCAAATGTCTGAAAAAGTCCACAAATTCTTGTGACATTTCTTTCTCCGCCTTTATTTATATTCCAATTATTTCTTTGTTTTAAATTTAATGGTGTGGATTAGGTCCAATTGTCCAACATTTCACATTTATCATCATAAAAGAGGTTGTATATTTAGAGTGAGAAATATATTTATAAATTTGAAAAGTAAAATAAAATATTTATATAATTTGTTGTCTTATATATATATATATATATATATATATATATATATATATATATATATATATATATATATATATATATATATATATATATATATATATATATATATATATATATATAATATTATCCTATAATTATTAATCAAATTTAGGATAGAAACTAATACATATAACTAGAATGTATTGATGTGAATCCAAATAGTTTGTTTTGCTTTCTTTCTTTTTTTAAAGGCGGATATGGAGACAACATAGGTTGGAATAGTTAAATTGTAGTCTTTGTTCATTATAATCTATGTTTTGTAATGTGATTTGACTGTCATCATTCAAAAACTTTTGGGTCTTTTGTTTGTCATCTTATAAACAAAACTAGGGTTTATCTAGTTTTGATTTTTGACCCCTCCCACTTTTAGACTTTTTAATAAAATGGTGTTAAACCGTTTTCTCAAAAAAGAAAGGTTACTTTTAAAACTAGAACCTCCATGAACGGTCTTTTTAATCTTATTTAGAACTCTTCAACCAATAAAAGGAAGCCATCAAGGCCATCGATTTTGGTTCTCTTCTTTCACTAGCCATCTCAAAATGACCGGTTAACTTTTCCAAACACTTCGTGAGCACTTTCAACGTTAATAAGAGATATCTTGTATTAAAAAACGATGACGAGATTCATTTTGATAAAGATGTTATATAGTCCGTGTTAAACATCCTTAGAAGGGAAATGGAAATAGTTTAGTCCATTAAAAAAAACACAAAAGACCAGGTATATAATGACTTCTTGATGATTTGGAGGGAAATATGGTGTTTCATCAAAATAAGGGACGTCCTAAATCAAATACAATGCCATGTACAATAATAGACAACAATTTCAAAATTTACTTCGTTTTCAATGTTGTCCCAAGTTTTCATTAGACATCACAAAATACATGATCTATGTAAACAATATTTCCTAAATTCATATGCTATTTTTTTTCTTTATATTTACATTCGTGATTACTTATATATCTAGTATATTAATATAGATTCAAAATTCTAAAATTCTTAATAAATGTTGATAATATAAAGAATTTGAACTTGTACTTATGCAAGTTCACAATGAGATGATTGGTTGAAAGCGTCAAAAAATAGTCAAATAATAATCAATCCTATTTTGATGGATATTTAACTGTTCTAATGGAAAATCTTCTATTAACATATATGTACTATTCTGTGTATGTTTAATAAATATTAAATTTTTACTAATATGTTTAAAATATTTTTCCAATTATGATATCTCGATCGGTTTGTTGAAAACAGTTTACTACAACCTTTTCAGAGGACTTCTTCAATCATCTTATGATGGGATGACGTCCAAGTGTTTGAGTGAATCTTTGTAAAATCTCGAGAAGGTGGTTTGGACGTGGGAAAGTTATTCCACACTTACCACTTCTTGAAGTTCATCATAAGATTCTATATCAAGATTTGGGAGAGGATTATCCTGATTTGTGAGAGAATCATCATGATTTAATTAACAGAGGATCATCCTAATTTAGGAAAGGCTCAACATGAGATGATGGATTTAGAATCTCCAATGAATAATGAAAAGGTATTGTATGTGCAATTATACTACCATTTGAAGCCGTTCACATGTGATTATATTGTTATGTTGTTTAGAATCTAACTATTTTGATTTCAAAATACATATATTGACATCTAAAGTCACCAAAACATTCAAAAATATGGCACAAAATTTGTTATATCAATCAAGCGAGTAGTAGAAATTCAACATGATCATAAACCATTTTTTTAGACTAGTATCCACAACTTTAAAGAGTTAGATGTTTACAAAACATATTTCAATGTCAATGAGGATATTGCAAACATCAGTCCCCTAGTGGTCAAGCATAATGAAGAGTCGGTTGAGTGAATATTGAAGTCCATCCAAAGGCTTAGTATGAAGATCGGGACATTGTAAATGAGGTCATTACAAAAATCAGTGTCGGGTTGTGTAAATATTAAAGACCTTACAAAGGCTTACAGGTCTAGACTTGGTTCGGGACATAGAACAAAATAATTTAAAGTGGTCTATTTGGATGTAAAAATCAAGTGTCTAAAGTTTTTGATGGGAAAATGATAAAAGAAAACCAATGTGTATTTTGATATTGAAGGAGTTAAAAATTAACTTATGATGT
Source organism: Impatiens glandulifera (assembly GCF_907164915.1). NCBI lineage: Eukaryota > Viridiplantae > Streptophyta > Magnoliopsida > Ericales > Balsaminaceae > Impatiens > Impatiens glandulifera. The sequence continues at coordinate 113,133,315 of NC_061862.1, read as the reverse complement.
GGTGTATGTAACCACACCGAAGTTTGAGATGTCTTAAACAGAATAATAATTTGTTCTTTTTTTAATTTATATATTTAGTAATATTGAAAACATGCAATAGTTTTTTTATTATTATAATTCACAAAAGTAATCTAGTCTAATTGGTAAAATGTTATAATAATATTTATTAGAGTTTTAAGTTCAAACATTTTTACATTATGTTTTTAAATTTGTAACTTTAGGGTGTCCGGGAAGGAGTTGTAGGAAAGAATGTTTAGAATGAATTATATATATATATATGTTACAACATCTATATAAGTTTGACAAATATAGGAAGAATGAGAATAAGACCATAAATTAAGGACCTAGAATTAGAAGAAAATTATGTTTCCTAACTCGACCAATTTATCCTAAATAAAAGGAAATAAAAAAACTATCTATTATAATTGATATCATCCCGCAAGTTGGACGATCTAGAAGAGAGATGCAACTTGGACAATAAGGAGTCAAACCGAGGTCGAAGTAGTGGATTTGTGAGTATATCCGCAAGTTGATCATCAATAAACATAAAAGATACTCGAAACTTGCCTTTTTGAACATTTTCACGAACAAAATTATAGGCTAAGGCTATATGTTTCATCCGAGAGTAGAAAACAAGATTAGCACTAAGATATATGGCACCAAGATTGTCATAATAGATAACCGAATTGGCTGGGATAGGTGACCAAGTTTAGTGAACAAGGATAGGACCCATAGAAGTAGATTATTTCTGTCAATTAAGGCTTTGTATTCTACTTCGGTTGAGGATTAAGAAACAAAGCATTGTTTCTAGGAGATCCAAAAGATGGGAGTTCTACTGAGATATAACAAGGAACTAGTGATGGAGATATAATTAACTTATCACCAGCAAAATTTGCATCTGAGTAAGCATGAAGTGTTAGAAGAGAAAATGACGAGATGAAGATACCTTTATTACAAGAGCCCGCACGATAACAAAACACTCGTTTGAGGGAAGACCAATGTGTCGTTCTAGGGTGGTGCATGAACTGCCCAAGTTTGATGCTGAAGACAATGTCCGAGCGAGTAATACTTATGTATTATAGACTTTCCACAAGTGCGCGATACTTAGTTGGTGAAGGTAGGAGATCACCGAAATTTTTGAATAATTTAGCACTGACGGACAAGGGAGTGAATGCTAATTTAGTGTTAGCCATGCCTAATTTATGGAGTAGATTAGTGATATATTTCATTTGCGAAAGAAATAGTCCTATAGTAGAAGGAATTAATTCGATATGTAAGACATCCAAGATACTTTAGTGAAAACCGAACAACAATGGTGGAAATAAGGTTGAACGGCTATGTAGAGGAACTCCCAATGGTAATGATATCATCAAATATACTAATAAATAGAGTGTGTAACTTGATTTTTGGTAGATGAAGAGAGATGCATCTATAGTTCAATTAACAAAGCCAAGAGAAAAGAGAAACGTGCAAAGTTCTGTATACCAAGCGCGAGGGGCTTGCTTTTGGCCACAGATTGCCTTTTTGAAATGGAAAACATGATCAAAGAAACTTTGTTGATAAAACCAGGGAGTTGGAGCATGAATACGTCCTCTTTGAGCGTCCTTTGAAGAAAGACATTGTTGACATCAAGTTGGCGAATGGACCATCCTTGATGAACTACAAGTGTGGGGACAATACGAATATTTATCGGTTTTACAACCAAACTAAATGTCTCTATATAGTCCCCACTAAGGCATTGGTGAAAACCTTTGACGAATAGTTGAGTCTTGTACCCATCAATCAATCCATCCGAGTGTCGTTTTATTTGAAAATTCATTTACAACCAACAAAATTTTGAGTAAAGGACCGAATAACAAGTTCCCAAGTATTGTTGCGGTGTAAGACGTTAAACTCGACTTGCATAGCGGAACGCCAATTAGGGTCACGAAGAGCATGCGTGATGGTGTTAGGTTCGAGTGGAAGAGAAGGTTGGACATGAAGATTAATCTTCTTGAGGGGTTTTAACAAACTTGTTTTAGATCGGGTGATGATGTCACCCCATCGGGTTGGAGTTTCCTATGAGAGTTGATTGCGAGTTGAGATAGTGGCATAGAACATTGTGGAGATGGTAAGGGAGGGGGTTCTGAGTGGCTAGAGATGGGTATGAAAGACGAAACCTCCTCGGGGGGTTTAGGGTTGTATTAACCATGGTTTGGTTTATGGGATGGAGTATGGAGAGCTGAAGTGGGCCTTATTGTCGCTATGTACTCGGGCTGGTTTGAGGGACTAAGGATTTGTATAGGAATTCAAATTCAACGAACATGACACGACGAGAGGTGTAGATACTTCTAGTTGTTGGATTGAGACACAAGTATGCATGGTTATTGACCAAGTAACCTATAAAAACAAGCATAGTAGTCTTTGGTGAAAGTTTATAGTTAGCATATGGTTTAATCTAAGAAAAACACAAACAACTAAAACACTTTAACTTATGATAACTCGACAAATTTTTGAGTAATTTTGAATAGGGTGATTGGTATCAAAGAATTGATGTTGGGAGTTGATTGATGAGATAGACAATTGTTGTCATGGTGTGGGGCCAATATATGAGGGGCAAATCCGAGTGATGGAGAAGAGAGAAACCAGTTTCGGCAATGTGCCAATTCCGGCGTTCAAAAATTCCATTTTATTCAGGTGTATGACGTGGATGGTGTGATGACTTATGTCATGAGTGCTTAAAAGGGGAATAAGTCTAATATATTCTCCACCATTATCGTTGTATCATTGTATGACGTGGATTTAAGAAATTTTCAACAAGCGATTTAAATTTAAAAAACAAAGTTTGTACATCAAATTTGTGTTTTATCTAATTTAGCCAAATATAGTGAGTGGAATGATTTAAAAACATGCAATAGTAGCAAAGATCATCAATTGATAAAACAGGGGAGGTCCATAAATGAAAGAAATTATTTCCATAGAATGAGATGATTTAAGAGTGGATTCATGGAAAGGAAGATAATGACTTTTGTTTATTTGATATGAGTTACGATCTGATTGTTGGAATTTATTTGAACCCAAAGAAAAATGTTGTTGAATAAAAGTAAAGATGGTAGAGGAAGGATGCACATGTATATAGTGCCATGAAGTAGAGGAGTTTCAGGACAAAATAAACAAACGGGGAGTTAGCTTGCTAGAGATAGAGTTTGTTGGGTCAAATTAGTTTTACTAACGTTATTTTAATGATGTATTTGTAAAACTTTGATTAAGAATAAATCTAAGTTGTCTAAATTGTTTTTGTGCAGGTGCATCAAAAATATGCTAAATTAGACGTGAACTGAAACATGCTAATTAGACGTGTTGCTAGTTAGACGTGCAGTCTAACATATACTTAGTTAGACGTGCAATCTAACACATACGTAGTTAGACGTGCAGTCTAACAGATACATAGTTAGACGTGCAGTCTAATAGATAGGTAGTTAGACGTGCAGTCTAACAGATATGTAGTTAGACGTACAGTCTAACAGATACGTAGTTAGACGTGCAGTCTAAAAGATACGTAGTTAGACGTGCAGTCTAAAAGATACGTAGTTAGATGTGCAATCTAATAGACATAGTTAGACGTGCAGTCTAATAAACATAGTTAGACATGTAGTCTAACTTCATTAGACATGGTAATCTAATGGAGCACGTCTAATGCCTCGCTTCAGCAGTTGTTTGAAGTTAGCATACGTCTACCCACGATCAACTAGATGTACGCTATTCCTACTCTACTCATCTGTGTAGACCGGTGCGCCAGCTATTTATATCCAATGAATGAACGCCACGTATGCGAATATTCCTCCCACTACTTGTTCAGTAAAGGATAGTTCTAGAAGAATATCTGGCACATTACCAGTTCGGTATAGCCACGATCCTTGTGCACAGAGCCTATTGTACTCTTTTACTATGGAGGCTTTCCAATGGGCGCTTGCCACGTGTCCATCTAGAAGATTCGACTGTTGGTGTCCTAACTCTATATATATATCCTCAAGGACAACGGTCGAGGTACAAGTTTCACAACAAGTTTGTACACGCCTTACAATGAGCTTATTGGCCTTATCTGCTATCAATCTTATACTCTTGCACTTACTGATTTGTATATCTTCAAGTTCAAGAGAGAATCAAAATATGTCTAACAGAGAAATACTCTTAATCATATTATAAGTTGAACAGAGCCTGTTATGTTCAACAATTAGCTAGCTAGTAAACTGTATTTGATTGAAAGAAGTATAGTGAATCCTTTCGGTGGTTGGAAGAAGGGGTGACATAGGAGGGTTTTACACCGAACATCCATAAACAACTTGCTGTATTCTTTACATTCAGCCTTTCCTTCTCTCATTGGTTCATAGCTTCAAACCTGAGCAAACAGTTTTGCACTTGAATCTCTTCAAGAGTTTGCAAGGGTTTGTGAAGAATAGAAAGTGATATTAATCCCTAACAGGATTTCTATCAAACCGTTTTCTAGAAGTAGCCATCAATAGTTAAACCCCCGTCTCTATTGATTACATCGATCCTATCAATTGGTATCAGAGCTTTGTTTCTATTTTCAAGCGATCACCAAGAATGTCGACCATATCTAAAGATGCCAGTGCCATCGCAATCCCTACGTTCTCAAAAGAAAACTATAATGTGTGGAAGAAGTGAGTTCGTGCTCATCTTTCCTCTCTTCATGATGACATGTGGAGTGTTATTACAGATAGTCCCATCAAAATTGAAAAGTACAAAACCGAATGGACCAGGTAAGATAAGAGGAGGAATAACCTCAACAACATGGCATTGAACGTTCTGTACAAATCTCTTGACGACAACATGTTCAACTACATCATTGAGTATGAAACTGCCAAGGAGATCTGGAACAAACTCACTCAACTTTGTGAGGGAAATGAGCAGACAAAAGAGAACAAAATTATGGTTGCCACTCAGCAGTTCGACAACTTCAAAATGTGTCCTAGAGAAACAATGACTGAGTTTGACGCAAGGTTCAGCAAGGTTATCTCCACTCTATCCATTCTTGGCAAGACCTACAGCAATAGGGAGATTGCTATCAAGGGCATCCAAGTTTTACCAAGGGAGTGGGACATAAAGACGATGGCAATGAGGGAGTCCAAAGACCTCAACAAGATCGGGCTCTTCGATCTATTTGGTGATCTCAAGGCCTATGAGTTCGAGTTGAACTCAAGGATTGAAGAAGATCAACCCTCATCCACCATCATTACCAAAGCCCTGGTAACTACAGAAGAGCCACCAGTTTCCCCTGATGTGAAGACAGCTGCCCAGCAGCTCAGCAGTGATGCTATGTCCCTCTTCGTGAAGAAGTTTGGCAAATTCATGAAGAAGAGAAACTTTAACTCAAGCTCCTCAAATACCAATGACGATAAGAAATCTAAAGTTAATGTTAAGTGTTTTAATTGTGGTATTTTAGGTCATTACTAATTGGAATGTCGGAAACTGAAGCGTGATGAGAAGAATAAGGACGACGAAAAGGAGCTGAAGGCTCTTTTGGCAGGCGACAATAAGAACAAATGGAACTATAATTATTCTGACTCATCATCCAGTGACAGTGATGATGACAAGGTTGCTTGTTTCATGGCAAGTGAAGAAGAAGAAACTCAGGAATCTGAAGTATTTGACTTCTCTTCTGAAAAAATTTCAAGGGAAGAACTGGTAGCTGCACTAAATGACATGGTCATAGAGTACAGAAAACTATCAGAGTCCCAAAATGAAATAAAATCTATCTCTAAAGTGTATGAACCTATTTTATCTCAAACTCTTGAACCAAACGCTCTTGAAAATGGTAAGGTCGAGATCTCATTTGAGAATGAGATGCTCAAAGAACAGATAGAAACTCTCTCTTCCGAAAATAAACGGTTAAACTATATTGTTAGTGCTTGGACAAAGTCTGGAGAAGCTGTCACATATCAGATTAGTCTGTTGAAATCTGCTAGATCCAAATCTGGTTTAGGATTTGATAGCAATGACCCAAACTGGTCCTATAAGAAATTAAACTCAACAACTGACAAGCTTAAGCCAATAAGTTTTGTCAAAGCGAATTTAATTGATACTAAAACTGATTCAATACATGAGGAGTTAGCTTTGAAGGATGAAATAACTTATGTTCCGCCAACTATTAGCTGGCTAAAAATTAAGTTAGAAGCAGCCAGCAAGTCTAACAATCTAAAATATGACTCAAAGTCAAGGAGTTTTAAAAGAAAATCATCCTCTAAGGCTAAAGGATCAGTGACTAACAGGAAGACGTCTGTTGTGTCTAAATCATACGCATTAATCACAACACAAAATGGGAAATCCATAAAGATAACTCAAATATGGATACCCAAGAGAATGATTGATCGAGGACCCAAGTGAATGTGGGTACAAAAATTGTAAATATTTCTTTATGTAGGTGTTACAGGAAAGCTGCAGAAAAGAAGCTTGGAGCATACTCTTATGAGGACATACTCTAGAAGATCAACAGTGGCACTCACCACTCCTAAGGACTAAGTGTTTTCTGCCTTAAAATATTTTTGGTCTTAAGGACCTCAAAACATTCATTTTTTTATGTATAAATTGAGAGAGAAATTTACTATATAGATAAAGATGTACACAGACTAAAGCCTTAATCGGTTTATTAGATGAGGTCGTCTAAAAGAAAAAGCATGTACTTAAAAGTATTCTTACTTACACACTCCATGCTTTTAAGATAAAGTGTCTTGGTTGATAACCTGCGCGGTTAGACGTTGATGTCTAATAGACGTTTATAAAATAATAACAATTGGACGCTCACGTCTAACCAAACACACGTCTAATACGTGTTATTCATGCGTAATTAGACGTCAACGTCTAATAGACGTTTAGACATCTATAAGACACGTAATTAATCGCTTGCGTTCAATAGACTCATGCGTCTAATAGACGCTTAATCCTCATAGATTGTAGAAGTAAGGAAAACGTCTAACTACGTGTGCTATTAGACGCTTCATTCTCAAAAACTGATCAAGGACAGCTGTCCTCTATGCAGTGTCATCTAATTTTCTCGCTTAAACATTAAAACAGTCACTTTCAAATAACATGAAGACACGTGTCTTTCAAGTTAAAAGAGAAAGACTGATATACCCCTAAATTAATGATGACTATCTTTGAGAAAAGACGTCTAACAATAAATAGTGGGACCTACTTTTATGTAAAGTGATGGTTAAGCCATACGACTCTTCGAAGTCTATTTAAGGACATATTGCATGCGATTGAAACCTTTACGCTCATAAATTTCTTAACAACCCTAGATTTATCTAATTTATCTCTTAAGAATTATGTTCATCTTGTGTCTGTTCATCTTCTCTCTAATGGCTAACAAGTAGATTACCCTTGGTCACTACACTCTGCAGGTAGATTTCTCCTTGGTGTATTCTTTCGATCAATAGGAAGTGGTTGATATGTTCCGATCCTTGGAGTATTCCGACCTCGGAAAATATCTCGGTGGTCCTTTTATTTTCCACGAGAAGGAAGTTCGGGAGTTCTTCAAGTCGGCGACCATGGTTGGTGATTCCATCTATAATACTATAAACGAGACAATTATTTCTTTTGATGAGGTGGCTTATGCGGTATTCTTTGAAAATTCATCGGAGGGCCACACTTTTAATCTTCATCTTCCAGCAGAAACCATTACGGAGATGAAGACTGTTTTCTCGATCGACTGTTCAGAAATCAGGCTGAATGGAAGTAAGAAGGTTCTAAAGCCTCATTTTATTCTATTGAACGACATTGTTGCGAAGGCTCTTCAAGGAAGAGTAGGTTCTTTTCATCTATATAGTCAAGATCGCTTCGACTATATGACAACTATTTCAAAAGGTATTCAAGTCAACTGGGCTTCTACGCTCTTTTCTAACCTTTGTGGGTCGATTGAGTCTAAGAACAAAGAAAGTGTGGGATTTGCTACCCAACTCATCCGGTTTCTAAATCATTTAGAGTTCCTATGGGAGAAGGTGAGGCTATCAACACTAGTCGTGTTTTCACCTTTTCCATGGTTTCTAACACTCTCACAAGAATGAAGAACTCAAAGGAGTCTTTCTCTGGATCATCTAGCCAACAGACGGGTGGAAAATATGTCACTCGATCCAAGCAACCAGTAGCTTCTATTATCTCTCCGGGGGCTAAAAGAGCCAGAACTATTAATGAATCGGAGGCTAGTTCCAATATCCAAAAGAGCTCTTCGAAGAAAGATTCTGGAGTGGTTGACTCCAGAGCAAAGCATGGTCCTCCTTACTTTGCAGCCATTCCTATGTGTTCGCTTTCTCCATCCGTCAACCAGTTGAAGATGCCATCTAGGTCTTCTGTTTCAAAAGGTGATAAGTTAAAGGCGCCTAGGGCGTCTAAATCATCCAAAGCATCCACAAAGGTAACTCCTCCTCCTTCTATGGCCGAAGTGCCTACTTTTATTGTTCCTATATTGGAACAACTAGTATCTATTTCTGTTCCTGTGTTGGAACAAGCTGTCGTGCCAACTGTTGATCTAGTTGGTCCAAATGTTGAAAGTATTGACAGGATTCAAACTCCTATCCGCCCAAAAGAACTTGTAGCTGGTGCAGCTACTGTTACTGCCGAAATAGGACAGGGTGTTGTTCTAACCCCTATTGTTGTAAGATTGTTTGAACAGGCTCCTATTCTGCCAAATGTCGAGCCACCTGTATCTAAGATTGTTCAAGAATAGTATGATGTTACAGGAAAATGAGTGTTGTCTAAGATCTCAGAAGGGAATTTTTCCAATCCCTTAACACCTCATGAGATTATGAGACCCACTAGGAGAGCTGCTGACATATCTATCTGTGAACCAAGGCCAATTCCTAAACCTGTTGAGGTTATTGGAAAGGGCAATGCTATTGTAACTGAATCTAATGAAGAAGTTTCTAAGCAACATATATTGTCAATCTAATGATGGATCAAGCCAATGCGAAAGTAGCTGCGAAAATTAATATCTTCAATACCTAGGTGATGAACAAAGTGGTCAACAGGTATGATCAAGTTATTAAAGGAAAATGTGTCAGCAAAAAATGGATGAAGTTGGTTGATGTGGAGAAACGAGTCCTGAAGTGGGCTAAAACATTTGAGGTCTATGAAGCTCTCAAGAGGAAAGATCCGGTGGAAGCGAACATTAGAGGTCGTGCTCTCTTTCCTCTACTTGAAGAAAGAAAAGAAAATTTCAATCCGATGGAAAGAAATAATGCTGTAGAAGAAAAACCCTTAAAGAGACTTGATCAAATCATGTAAAGCTATAGCTCAACTGTTCTCAGATTTGTTCATAACGCCGACGGTTCAGGGTTGAATATGTTCTATAATCCATCAGATGAAGACGAGCCAATGCAAATCTATGAGGATAATAATTTGATTTCACAAGAAGAAGAGCAAGTTTTTGCTCACCTTATTGAACTATGGAATGTTTTTGTTGAAGAGAAACGCCTTTTGGCTCAGCCCCGTATCGATCAGACTCAGGATCCCATTCAACCTGATCCAATCATGGAAGAAGAGGAGAACATTGATGAAATTATTCAATCAGCTGTTCGCCATCAGGAATCAAAAGTATTGGAAACCCCTGTTCTAGAGGCAGAATAATCTCCAGTGAAAGAGACGGAGGCTAATTAGCCTATTGAAGCACAATCTAAGGGGTAACCATCGAAAGAAGATGAATCTGATAAGACTCCTTCAACTGACATAACAGCTGCAAACATTTTTTAAAGAGTTACTGATATACCCCTTCATCCTGGGGAAACTTCAGAACAGATTCTTAAGGTTTGTGAAGACATTCTAAGAGATCAAGAGAACTCTAACGATGTGTTTGAGGAAGAAGAACCAGAGTATTCTATGCAGGTTCATACTCATGTTAGTCTTATTCAAACTACTCCTGCCAACTATCAAGAAGTGTCATCTGCTAAAGAAACCTCCCTTGGAGGCGCAAAGCTCTTAATGTCTTCAGCGTAGATGATGAGCACTCTTCAGCAGAATATGCTGAATATGTAGTCCACAATGACGAATCTTGAGAAGGGATATAGTTCAAACAAGAAAGAATTTTCTTCTTTTCTTGCAACTCAAAAAGAATTGGAGAAGACAATGAATTGAAATACTTACGAAGTCAACATCGTCAACACTACCTATTCCAAGTTTAAAAAGAATCTTTTCAAAAGACAATCGACGAAGTTTGAGGAACAAAGAGAATTTATCCTGAAACTTAATCAGGAAATTATGACTAAAATGAGTCTTGTTCAAGGTCAAATGGTTGAGATAACCAAGCATATGAATAGAGTCGACGCTGAACGTATGGAACAATCTAAATCTTTTACAAGATCGATTCAAGCAATGGAAGACGCTGAAGCTGTTGCTGAGAAAGAGAAAGCCCTTATTGCCGCTAATAGTATTAAAAAGGGGGAAGAGAGTTCAAGAAGCGGTAGCTTAAGTGGAGGTACTTCGAGAGGCACCAAATTAAAAAAGAAAAGCTGTTGATGAAAGAAGTTGCAGACCAGTCAAAAAAGGCAGAGGTCGCGGTGGTGACCGAGGTGGTGGAAATGGTGGTTGTAGTGGTGGTAGTGCTCTCGTGTCTCAAATGTGTAATCTCCTGACTAGTGAAGGGTTTGCTGATCCAAACGTGAAAAAGGAAGGACAATAATCTCATTTCAATATTTATCTTTAGTTGGTTTTTGGAACTTGGTTTTTTGAACATGGTTTTTGGAACTTATGCTTGAAGTTTGTGAACTAGTATTATTCTTATTTTAATTTAATGGGTGGTTATCTTATCTTATTAATTTTGCAAAGTTTTAACATCATCAAAGTTTATCCACGCACAGACATTTATGGGTTGTTTGGCCCATCTGCAAGTTTCTTACATGAAAATAGATTGGCAGGAAAACAACAACAAAGTTAGATTATTTAGTAAGATGAGAAACATAAATGATTTTTTGTTGCATGGAAGGAACGCACAAAGTATTTGAGAGAGATAAGTCATTAAGTAAATGTGTTCTAGAATGAGTAAAGTTTAAACTTGAACTGTTACCCATAAATAGTGAGTCTGGACCAGTCTACGGATGATGAAGCGCTAGATTGGAAAGATCATTGGTGATGTGATACGTCGCGTCATTGTCAACTAGAAAATTATTTTAAGATGTTCCAGTTGTTGTAGCATGGACATGAACTTGTTCAGGGTTAGAAATAGAGTCACTAGAAGGCAGCGAATCACTAGGAGGCTACTTCTTTAAAGTGTGACACTACGACAGAACATGACCCTTGACATTGCACCACTAACAGTGTAAGCATTAAAATTTGACTTACGCTATTTTCAAATAATATTATTATTTTTAATAATATTTTGGATTTTTATATTCAAAATAACTTAAAGAAGGAATTAAAACCTAATTAAGGATTAAATATTATGATAATTAAACCATAATTAACGAAATTTTCCAAAATTCCAAAAATAGTTTGAGGATAAAATGTTGTTTTTATTTTACCCAAATTTGAATAAGGAAGGGGTTAAAAATATTAAACTATGATTTATTCATGATTTATGTTTAATTAATGACTTAAACCAATTAAATAAAATACCTGAAAATTCCCAAAAATATTAAAAACAATATGACTATAATTGTTATTATGATTCTAGAAATATTTTTTGTGAAATTTTTGGTGAAGAAATGGATTTAAAAGTAATTAAAAAATCAATTTTTAATAACCTTTTAAAAATCTTCAATTGTTAAGGAGATGTCTAATATCAATAAAATATTTCTTAGTTTTTTGTGACGCTCTCTTCAGAAGAAGAGAGAAGAAGACAATGGGTCTTTTGTTCTTCTCGAAGGCGCCAATGGGTGCCGGTGACGAAAAGTTGTCGTGTAGGCAGCGATACCAGAATGAAGAAGATGAGGTATATTTTTTGACTTATTTTAATTTTGGATATATGGTCTATTAAATTATAAATATGAAAAAATATATATCTCCACATATATTCCATATATATCTCTATATATATTCTATATAAATAGATATAATATTATTATATAATATAATATAATATATAGAGAGGAGCCAAAAATCTTGGAAACGATCAATAACTAAGACTTTTTATTTAAGTCTCGTTTGATTTCATAAAATAGGTTTAAGACCTATTTGATTCCAATTTTCACAAGTAAGCCTTGTTTGATTTTAATCAAACTCTCAAAGAGTTGTATGTTTTGATCTTGGATTTGTATTGAGGCTTGTTTAACTTGAATTTCTAAAAGATGGAGATTTATGATTTATCTATTAAGAGATTTGATATTCATCAATATGGAGATTGAAAATTGGAGTTGAAAAAAAAGGTGAAGTGCTAATTCAATCTTGTAGATTATGGAAGATAATTGATGCAACATGTAAGGTTTTTAATTAAAGCAGGTGGTTTTAAGGCTTGTTTGCAAGAGTGTGAATTTGATATGTGTGTATAAGGGTCGGATTTGGATTTTCATCCAACTTTGTGAGTACGTTTTGATTGACAATCCCAATAAGTGTTGGTGCGAAGTTGTGAAGTGGGTGTTGATGCCTCAAGGGTTCTACCAAGAATGATAATTTCTAAGGTATGAGTTGAGGGTGCACTAATCATATACATGGTTTATTAGATTCTTTCTATGCAGGATTTGGCTAGAAGAATGTGGAGAACAAACAATACATCTTCATGCTTGTTGAAAATTAATTTGAGGTTTTATTATAATTGATTGTTGTCTTGGCATACTTAAGTGACATTATTTTACTATGTCGAGGGAGGCTTCGACTTGAAGAAATTCTCGGCTGAAATAGGTTTGGAGAAATTTTTCTTTGCAAAACGGTTATTGAATAAATCAAATTAAAAGAGAGGTCGAGAGAAAATCTAGCAGCATATTTTCGCCTATAGCAGCGTAGGGTTCATCAAACTGACGATCGGAGATTCAAACGGAGTCCGATTGTACTAAGATTTTGTCGAGAGGGTTGGTAACTCATTCCTTTATATTTTTAACAGTCGGATCAAGTTTTGGACATCTGGAAGTTTGTTTTTCTAGAGCATAAAGTGTCTACCTAGTTTTACTTTTATTTGACCTGTTTGGAACCAAAATTTTTGTATCTTTTTTGTTATGACATTTTATCTTATTGGAAGAGCTAATCAAGATGAAGACGGTGGTGAGATTATATACTTTATACTTGACAAAAACATGATATAGTATTGAAAGTTATATCAAAATGGTGTTTACGATGATAACATTGTCGACATGTTAACAGGGAAATCCTTTAGGCCAAATTGCAAGATTGCATTGAGTTGGAGGGTGATTAAGGATTGAAACAATTCTAGTTAACACATATTATGAATGAAAAACAAGGAAGAAGAAGACTAATGAAAGACAATTATAAGTTGAGGTAAAGACATCTTAAGAGCAACTCTCAAACGACCAAGAAGAAATCATTGCATTATCTTTTAATGTGAGAAGATAAATACTAACTTGAGTGGGATTCCTAGTCATGAAAAATGGGCTAGTTGGGAGACTCAGTTAATTCGAAGGTGATGATTTGTTACTTCTTTTGTTCTATCTTAATTGTCTATACATTGTGGATCATAGTTTAGATAAATGAGATTATTGATTTGTCATCTTATTGATGAGATTATTGAGACCTTGAACGGGATTCATAGTCATGAAAAAGAGGCTAAATGAGAGGTTCGATCAATTCAAATGAAAGGATATTCAATTTCTTTTAGAGAAACTATAGATGATCATTTTAAACATTGGTGAAGACAATTGAAGAGTGATAGTGAATCTTGAAATAATATTCTTGGATTTCTAGGTGTTTTTTGATTCAAGAAACTAGCAGATTGCAAGTTCATGTGTTCAAGGAGAAGTATGAGGTTCAAGTTGGTTGAGTATGCAACATTCAAGTTAAGATGGATGATAAATACTTTGTCAGATTTTGAGCTAAAGAAAAGAGATGTCGTGATAGCCTAATTTATTTGTTATGAAGTAGACGATAAAAGTTCGTCTTGGGTCTTCTCGCTTTCAATCGATATCTTATTTTGAGGAAGTAGACGATGGAAGTTCGTTTTGCGTCTCCTTATTTTCTATAGATATCTGATATTATGAAAGTAGACGATGAAAGTTCGTCTTGGGTCAATTCGGTATTTTTGTTTCAATCGATTGTTGGACTTGAAAAATAAGACACTCGGTTTGAGGCAAACAAAGGTAAGATTATTTTTGACATAATAAAGAATTGTTAATTCTAGTTTCCGTATATGTCAACGGGTATGAACAAAGATTGGGAAGAGTTATTGAATGTCTCTCATCGTAGAAATAACGTGGTTACCCAAATTTATTTGGTGTTATAAGCTCTATGATTTTATCTTTTAAGGTTGTTTGAGCGGAAGTGGAGGTATAATGATTTATCTCGTGAATGGCTCGAGTAATGAAGATTGATGTGTGGCTCATAAGTTTTTGATGGCGCGATATAAATGATGGTGGAGATTGTTATTTTTCTAAGGGCTCTTGAGTGGAGTGGAGATGAAGATTAATGGGTACGGCTCGTGTATTTCCTAAGGGACGTGAAATTCGTCAAGGTGAAGATTGTTGAAACGGTAATTTATTCATCACGTCTCAATAAGCACGGAATTTTCCCAAGGTGGAGATTGTTGGGTTTTGGGCTCATATTTATTAGAGTTCATATATTGTAATGGACTTTAAACCTTTATTGGGTTTTGGAGTAGTAGTTTAGTATTTTGGCTTTTGATATACTCCTATAAATAGAGACATTGTAACATAGGGTTACTTTAACCATTATTCCATAGAAAATTAACAGAATGGACGACTCCCCGAGGATGTAGGAATTATTGGCCGAACCTCGTTATATGTTGTGTTCTTTATTATTTTTTACCACTTTATCTCTATATCTTCTTTTATCGCATGTTTAAATTAGATCTTTTCTCAACAAAATTGATGTTAATTGTTATATAATATAAAATAATATATAATAATATAATATAATAAAATATAATATGTATTATTAGTAACCTCAATGGGCGAAATCCCATGACTACCAACATTTCAGATTTCATTTAGTCTGATAAGAGAGAAGAAAAGGAATAAAGGGTCAAATAATTTTTTAGTGGAACGTTGTTGATTAGTATAAAGGAAAAAGATAATGGTATAATACATAATTAAAAGAGGGATGATGTTTGAGTTTCAACCTTTTTTTTAATGGATAATTATATTAGTAATTTTACTGAGCTTCTTAAACTAATTTGGAGAGTAGTTTTCCATTATAAGTCAGTACTTTTAATGATGGTAATTTTTATAAAAATTGCTAAAAGGACTACTTTTAATTATCCTATTTTCTACAAATATTGCAAAAGAACTGTGGAAACTCATCATTACATAAACTTCATTATAAGATTATAATATATTATTGGAATATGTAAATCGATCTAATACAACATTAAACTTTCAATGACAAATAATATAATAAACTCTCTAAGCCGGGGTCCTCTTTTGAATTAGTGCCAACTAAGTGCTTGTTTATTTGGGAGTTTTGAAGAGAATATATTAAATCAAAATTAAAAAAAGTAGAATTTATAGAACAAGGTAAGATTCCAAATGTCTGAAAAAGTCCACAAATTCTTGTGACATTTCTCTCTCCGCCTTTATTTATATTCTAATTATTTCTTTGTTTTAAATTTAATGGTGTGGATTAGGTCCGATTGTCCAACATTTTACATTTATCATCATAAAAGAGGTTGTATATTTAGAGTGCGAAATATATTTATAAATTTGAAAAGTAAAATAAAATATATAATTTGTTGTGTTATATATATATATATATATATATATATATATATAATATTATCTTATAATTATTAATCAAATTTAGGATAGAAATTAATTGATATAACTAGAATGTATTGTTATGAATCCAAATAGTTTGTTTTGCTTTCTTTTTAATTTTTTTTTAAAATATTGACCAATAGATTTTCTATTGATTGAGTTAATAAATATTGAGCATGTATTCTCAAAATAATTTGATTTTCTACTGAGATAAAAATCTCAAACTTATAAAGTCACCTTTAATTAATTAATTGCGAGGTCGTAATTGAAAGAGATGTTAACATCTATGTGGTCCAATTAATTTGATTTCACACTTATTATTATATGTGATTTTGACAATTAAAGACTGAGACAAAAATCATTTGATTATTCATTTTCTCTATTTCTCATACATATCTGCACATTATGACTAGGTAAAATACTTTTTAATGATAATTTATATACTTTAAATATAATAATGATACGCTTGAATTGGATTAAGTTCGGGATTGGGGAATTTTGGTCCATAACCTCAATCTCGACTTTACTTATTTTTGTGTTTTATCTTCTTTCCAGATTAGATATTTAATAATATATGTATTCAATTTATGTTTATAAAACACATTCTGATCTATAAATATCATTTAAGAAAATTAACATAGGTTCAAGTCCTTCACTAGTAAAACCTGGAAGGGATTATAAATTCTAAACTAACAACAAAATGAGAAAACAAGATTTCAAACGTTTTTGACCAGTCAACTTGAAAATAGTTGGACAATAATAATCTAAATATTTACCACTGTGGAGATGACTCCTTATAAGATACTTGTGTTGTTTCGGTGACGGTTTTAAGACGGCTAGAACCGTTACGGTTGTTCCTTAACTATCAGTAACGGTTTTCGAACGCCGTTACTGATACCTGTGAAGTTTCTGTAACGTAATTTTTAGTAATGATTGGTAACGGTTTTATTTGCCGTTACAATTATGTTTCAGTAACGGCGTTCGATACTTTCAGTAACGGTTTTCGCTCTTACTAATACCCTTTTTTCTATTGGTGTTATAAGTGTAACCATATTTTGTCAAAATTTGAACAAACTAAGTCATTTTTTATTGCATCACTGAATCATTTTATCATTTTATGTCTTTGTACTGCTTGGTTGGAAGATTTTTTTTAATAAATAAAGTAAGTTCAATTAAATGTGTCATTTAAGTAAAATAAAAAAGGAGAGAGAAAATATATTAATATTTAATGAATAAATATATAAATTTAAAAATAAAAATTAACTATGGTTATTAAAAGAGGCTAAATGAGTCAATTTTTGATAGTACATACGTTTAAATAACCTTTTATTATTATATACATCTAAATTAGTTAGTTATATAAGTACATACCTTTAAGTGAGCTTTTTTCCATAATTATAAGTGAAATTTTAGAAAAAGAGCGTAACAATATAAAAATATGACGAATGACAAATTGTTATAATTTCAATATGATTAATGAAGTGCACAACCAATCATTGTCAATGCTCACTGAGTAAACAAAGGAATCAAAGCTTTTCAATGAAAATTAACGATATAACATGTTTCGAAGCCACTGAATTTTCCGTTATGTTAATATGATATAAATAAGTTTAAGAAAATTCTAATTGGACGATTTATATTTTTTTTTCAATCAAACAATCCACTAGGTGATTATCTAAATCTGTAGCTACTTTTTTTTTTTTAAATCACAATACTCTTGCATAAATTCATTCATGCCTCTAGACTAGTGCATGGTAGAATATGGACCAAAACATACTCTAAATTACCCGTCCAGATCTTCTATTAGGAAAGATCACTTTTGCCAACTAATCAAGATGCAACAGAATATTTTGTTATTAAAATTCAGTTGGGTTAAAATAATTCGAAATAAAGTCTTACTCGTTAATCCACTTTTAACCCCAATATTTTATCGCTCTATCACTTCATCTGGCATAATCGTTTTTCATCCGTCTTGCTCTCTTCTAATATTAATATTTTATTATGATTACAATTATCTCTACACGATTCACAAGTGAAACGCGCTTCACTAAGAGCGTTAAGACAAGTGAAGTGTGTTTCACTTAGAGCGCGCTTTACCTGAAAGAGTAAAACGCCGATAGATGAAGCGCTTCACTTAAACTGTGATTCACCTGAAAGAGAGTAAAACAACTATAGGTGAAACGTTTTACTTAGAGCTTTAAGACATGTGAAGAGTGCTTCACTTAGAATTTGCTTCACTTAAAAGAGTAAAATAGTCACAAGTGAGTGTACATACTTGTGAATTTTTTTTATTTAACAAACTGTTTTTTCAAATATATTAATTGACAATAGTAACATAATAGTTTGTATAAAAATATATTAATAATTTTAAAATAACAATACATAAATATAATTATTAAATTTTAATTTTTAATTTTATAAGATTTAATTTAATTATAATTTAACCACTTATTATTTTTATTTAGCAATAATAACATAATATTTTTTATAAAAAATATACAATTATGTAGCGCTTGATATGAGTTATTAGTTATATAAGTATAAGTTGTATGAGGTATAAATTGTAAGGAGGTATTATGACTTATAAATTATATAGGTTATTAATGTTTGGTTGAGAGTATAAAATATGTATAAATTATACAAGTTTTATTATTTTGTGTTTGGTCAGTGGTATAAGAAAGGAGTACAAAGTTTAAAAGACTATTTTACCCTTATATTTATATAAATTGTTTTTTATTTTTATTATAATATTTATCTTAGAGATATTTTGTATTATTAATTATATTAAAATTAATACAAAAATAATATATAATAATCATATCAACGCATTTTTAATATAAATAATATGGTTTGTATTATTTTATATGTAATTAATTCTAAATATCATTTATTAATAATGTAATAAAATTTTATTTTATAAATTAATTGTGTATATGACTATTATTTTTTAATTAACATTATTAGTTTTTAAAAATAATTATTATATTTTATTAGATATAAAATTGTCCCATTTAATATTTTTTTAATATAATTTTTATTTACAAATATAATATATATATATATATATATATATATATATATATATATATATATATATATATTTAACAATCAAATAAAAAATAAGTAATTAAGTATTTAAGTATTTATTATTATTATTTAAATTGTAAAATTAAACCTAGTTAAATCTATATAAATATTTAGTTATAATTTATTTTTATTATTATATTTTAAAATATAATAACGAAATTATAATTTTATAAAATGAGAGGGTTAAAAAGGAATTAAATTTTATAAAAGTTTATACAATTTTTGTAACAGGTTATAATCGGTACAACCTTATATCCCATTTAATGTATAAATAATACTTAAAGGCTGCGTTTGGTACGAGGTACAACATATTAGGTATAAACTATAAGGAGTTATAAATTGTAAGGAGGTATAAAAGAGTATAATTTATATAGATTATTATTGTTTGGTTGAAAGTATAAGATATTATATAAATTATATAGGTTTATAATTTTTTGTTTGGTAGATATTATAAAATTTAAGTATAAGAATAAAATAATTTTTTTAATTTTTTTTTATCTTTTTTAATTATGTTTTTAATATTATTTTTAACTAACTTTTTTGATATTTTAATATATTTAAAATTTATTATAATTACTTTAAATATTACTATATTATATCAAATAAATAAATAATAATATAATCACGTTATTATTTTAAATTAATAATAATATATAAAAATAAATATATAGTATTATTTTATAATTTTGTTTAAAATATTAATGATAATATATATATATATATATTTAAATCATTGAACTAACCGTTAGAGATAATAATTATAATTAATAATAATATTATTATTATTATTTTTATACTACTAATTATAAAATAAACGTTAATTTTTTTTTTTGTAAAACTAAATAAAATTTAAAATTTTTTAAAATTTAAAATATTAAAATTTATAAAATAAGTTTGTTTCTTTTTTTTTAAAATAATATAAACTAAAATTAAAAATAATAAAAGCTTAATAATTAAACTTTAATTAAAAATTAATAAAAAGAATTAATGTTAATATTAAAAAATAAGATTAAAAAATATTAAAAATAAATTAAAATTTTAATACCTTCTTGTAACAGGTGTAGGGTGTTACTATTTTATACCCTTTTCAAGGTATAAGTTATACCTTAATTTTACTGTACATATAAAACCAGTTCAACCAAACACCTTATAATTTTACTATTGGGATAATTATACTATCCTAACAGTGCACTATTATTGTAGATATAAAAAATATCTAACCAAACACTTAATTTAATTTACTGTATATATAATTATGCAATATCTACAGTACTATCCTATGTACCAAACATTTAGATAGTTAATAATTTTAAAATAAGAATACATAAATATAATAATTTTAGGTGAAAGGGTAAAGCGACGACTGGTGAAGCGCTTCACTTAAAAGCGTTAAGATAGGTGAAGTGCGCTTCACTTAAAAGCGTTAAGATAGGTGAAGTGCGCTTCATCTGAGCCCACTTCACCAAATGAAACGCTTCATCTGAGCCCACTTCACCTGAGAGAACACTTTACTTAGAGTGTACAAACAGATGAATCGCTTCACCTGAGAGCGTGCTTTACTTATAGCATACAGACAGGTAAAGAATTTCGCCTGAGAGCGTGCTTCACTTAGAGCGCACAGACAAATGAAGTGCGCTTATCTGATAGTGCACTTCATTTAGAGTGTAGGAAAGGTGAAGCATTTCACCTAAAGGTACGCTTCACTTATAAATCTTTTTTTATTTAACAATCTTTTTTAATAATTTTAAAATAATATTACAAAAATATAATAATTAAGTGATATTTTATTATATAAGGCTTAATTTCGATAAAATTCAACCACGTATTATTTTTATTTAACCATAATGACATATTATTTTGAATTAATAATTTTAAAACAAAAATACATAAATATAAAATTAAGTTTTCCCCCTATAGTCTTCATCTTCATACATAATTTGGCTCTCCACTTTCTCACTCAAGACGATTCACGATTTGTAAACTTATTTGACAAATCTTTTCCGAAAACAAGTTCCACGCGACATTGCTACGAAACAACAACAATGAAATTATCGTGACAGTATTAACACAAAAATCGTCGCGGTATCCAACAGTAACAACAATAACGAAATTGTTATGCTACACTATGAACATTGTTTGTACGAAACCTTGTTTGTAACCAACAAGGTTCTGTTTTGTTAATATTTAAAAAATAAACAACGAAATCATTGCAATTACTATATTTAACAACAACAACGATAAATCTGGAAGGTAACGTATCTCATTAATATTGTATTTCTAGTATTTCAAGTTGATAATGATGATTGTTGTAAACTAGTAATGTTTCTAGTGTATTTCATTAATACATAGTCGTTGTAAACTGTCATGTGAAGCACCCTTCACATAGCTACTGTACATCAATGGAGTTGAATATTCTTCTTCTATTTATATTTTTTTTGTAGGGTTTTAAAGAAACAATATCAAAGAAAAAGGAAGATAAAGTCTACTCCTTTCAATGTTGAATCATCAATAATTGTTGAAGCATTATATCTTCTCACTTCTACAATTACTGATTTTGAAAACCCAAATCCCCCCAAAGAAGGAAGGTTACTTTTAAAACTAGAACATCCATGAACGGTCTTTTAATCTTATTCAAAACTCTTCAACCAATAAAAGGAAGCCATCAAGGCCATCGATTTTGGTTCTCTTCTTTTACTAGACATCTCAAAATGATCGGTTCACTTTTCAAAACACTTCGTGAGAAATTTCAATTCTACTAAGAGATCTCTTGTATTAAAATATGATGACGAGATTCATATTGATGAAGAGGTTATATAATCTGTCCTAAACATCCTTAGAAGGGAAATAGAAATAGTTGAGTCCATTGGTAACAATTCAAAAGAGAATGTATATAATGACTTCTTGATGATTTGGATGGAAAGATGGGGTTTCATCAAAATAAGGGACGTCCTAAATCAAATACGATGTCACGTACAATAATAGACAACAATTTCAAATTTTTCTTTGTTTTCTATGTTGTCTCATGTTTTCTTTAGACATCATAAAATACACGATCTAGGTAAACAATATTTCCTAAAATGAATGTTTTCATTCATATGTTATTTTTTTTCTTTATATTTGTATTCGTGAATACTTATATATCTAGTATATTAATATAGGTTCAAAATTCTGAAATCCTTAATAAATGTTGATAACATAAAGAACTTGAACTTGTACTTATGCAAGTTCCCAATGATATGATTGGTTGAAAGCGTCGATAAATAGTCAAATAATAATCAATCCTATTTTGATGGACCTCTAACCTTTCTAATGGCAAATCATCTATTAACATATATGTACTATTTTGTGTATGTTTAATAGATATTAAATTTTTACTAATATGTTTAATATATTTTTCCAATTATGATATCTCGATCGGATTGTTGAAAACAGTTTACGATGTTGGCTTTGACTATTTGATCTTTCTAAGAACAACTATAAAGATATGAAACTCTAGAAAATAGATATTTGCTAAAGAAGAAAAAGTCTTAAACTTGAGTGTTGTATATTCAACCTTTACAAACAATCCTTATATAGGAGTACTTAGCCTAGAACCCTAAATTACTTATACATATAGGCCCAAGCCCATTAATAATTAAATATACCCTAGTGGTATAAAAGACAATATAATAATATAATATATTATATTATATAATATAATAATATATCAATATAATATATTATTATATTATATACACTAACATCAATAAAGGCCTACAACTTTATATTTTCTGACAATCAATGCTTAAACTCACATACGACAACCTTTTTAGAGGACTTCTTCAATCACCTCATGATGTGATAACTTCAAAGTGTTTGAGAGAATCTTTGTATAATCTTAAGAAGGTGGTTTGGACATGGGAAAGTTATTCCACACTTACCACTTCTTGATAAGATCATCCTAAGATTCCATATCAGGATTTGGGAGAGGATTATATTGATATGTGAGAGAATAATCATGATTTAATTAACAGAGGATCATCCTAATTTAGGAAAGGCTCAACATGAGATTATGGATTTAGGATCTCCAACGAATAATGAAAATGTACTATATGTGCAATTATACTACCATTTGAAGCCCTTCACATGTAATTATATTGTTATGTTGTTTAGACTCTAAACTATTCTGATTTCAAAATACAATATATTGACATCTAAAGTCACCAAAACATTCAATAATATGGCAGAACATTTGTTATATCAATCAAGCGAGTTGTAGAAATTCAACATCTATCATAAACCAATTTTTTAGACTAGTATCCACAACTTTAAAAAGTTAGATGTTTACAAAAAATATTTCAATGTCAATGAGGATATTGCAAACATCATTCCCCTAGTGGTCAAGCATAATGAAGAGTCGGTTGTATAAATATTGAAGATCATCCAAAGGCTTAGTATGAAGATCGGGACATTATAAATGAGATCATTACAAAAATCAGTGTCGAGTTGTGTAAATATTAAAGATCTTCCAAAGGCTTAAACGTCTAGACTAGGTTCGGGACATAGAACGAAATTGTTTAAAGTGATACATTTAGATGTAAAAATCAAGTGTAAAGTTTTTCGATGGGAAAATGATAAAAGGAAACCAATGTGTATTTTGATATTGAAGGAGTTACAAATTACCTTATTATGTGGTGTATGTACCTACACTGAAGTTTGAGTCGTCTTAAGCGGAATAATAATTTGTTCTTTTTTTCATTTGATATATTTAGTAATATTGAAAACATTCAATAGTATTTTTATTATAATTCTTAAAAGTAATCTAGTCTAATTGGTAAAATGTTATAATAATATTTATTAGAGTTTTATGTTCAAACATTTGTACATTATATTTTTAAATTTGTAACTTTAGGGTGTCTGTAAAGGAGTTGTAGGAAAGAATGTTTAGAATGAATTTTATATATATGTTACAATATCTACAAGTTTGACAAATATAGGAAGAAGGAGAATAAGACCATAAATTAAGGACCTAGAATTTGGGAGAAATTTATGTTTCCTAACTCCACCAATTTATCCTAAATAAAAGGAAATCAGATAACTAATTATTATAATTGATATCCTCCCGCAAGTTGGACGATCTAGAAGAGAGACGCAACTTGGACAATAAGGAGTCAAACCAAGGTCAAATTAGTGGTTTATGAGTATAGGAGCAAGTTGATCATCAATAGACATAAAAGATACTCGAAACTTTTTTTTTGAACATGTTCACGAACAAAATTATAGGCTAAGGCTATATGTTTCATCCGAGAGTGGAAAACGGGATTAGCACTGAGATATGTGGAACCAAGATTGTCAAAATAGATAACCGAATTAGTTGGGGTAGGTGACCAAGTTTAGTGAACAAGGATAGGACCCATAGAAGCATACTATTTGTGTCAATTAAGGCTTTGTATTCTACGTCGGTTGAGGATTGAAAAACAAAGCGTTGTTTACGGGAGCTCCAATAGATGGGAGTGCTATTGAGATATAACAAGTAACTAGTGATGGAGATATAATTATCTTATCACCGAAAAAATACGTATTTTAGTAAGCATGAAAGGTTAGAAGAGAAATTGACGAGATGAAGTTACCTTTATTACAAGATCTGCAAGATAACAAAGCACTCGTTTGAGGGAAGACCAATATGTCGTTCTAGGGTGGTGCATGAACTGCCAAAGTTTGGTGTTGAAGACAATGTCCAGGCGAGTAATACTTAAGTATTGTAGAATTCCCACAAGTGCCAGATACTTAGTTGGGGAAGGTAGGAGATCACCGAAATATTTGAATAATTTAGCACTAGCGGATAAGGGAGTGAATGCTAATTTAGTGTTATCCATGCCTAATTTATGGAGTAGATTAGTGATATATTTCATTTGCGAAAGAAATAGTCCTAGAAGGAATTACTTCGACGCCAAAGAAATAAGTAAGACATCCAAGATCCTTCAGTAAACACCGAACAACAATGGTGGAACTAAGGTTGAACGGTTATTTAGAGGAACTCCCAATGGCAATGATATCAACAAATATACTAATAAATAGAGTGTATAACTTGATTTTTGGTAGATGAAGAGAGATGCATCTACAGTTGAATTAACAAAACCTAGAGAAATGAGAAACGTACGAAGCTCCGTATACTAAGCGCGAGGGGCTTGCTTTAGGCCACAGATTGCCATTTTGAAACGGAAAACATGATCAAAGAAACTTTGTTGATCAAACTAAGGAGTTGGAGCATGAATACATTGGATTTGCCGTCAAAACTTTCCAAAACATGAAGAAGCTCCTCAAAGAGGGCAATAATCTCGATGAAGCCTTTGATAAGGAAAGAAAAGAGGGTAAAACTGTGTAGGCATACGTTGCTCCTCCTCAACTTCATAGAAAGGACAAAGCCAAAATTCACCAGGTCGCAGCCACCTAGTAAGCCCCGACTCCTCCTAAGCCCGGTCCAAGAAAACCGTTGTTGGTAAAAACAAATG
Source organism: Impatiens glandulifera (assembly GCF_907164915.1). Taxonomy (NCBI): domain Eukaryota; kingdom Viridiplantae; phylum Streptophyta; class Magnoliopsida; order Ericales; family Balsaminaceae; genus Impatiens; species Impatiens glandulifera. The sequence goes on along the minus strand of NC_061862.1, from coordinate 113,107,877 downwards.
TCCCGACGACATATAAGCCACCAATACTAAGGATCCCAAGACCTCCCTGAACTTTTGACAATCTGGGCATGACCCTGAGTCAAACTTTTACCCTCCTTCAGCAAAGGAACCTCATCAACCCCTTGGCTCCTCGAGAGGGGGTAGAGTCTCTTGGAAAGTTTGAAGGGGCATGGTGTGTGTATCATCAAATGAAAGGTGACTCTTCTAATAATTGTATTGCCCTTAAATATTAGTGTTAAGACGTGATTAATCAAAAGATCATTCTCAAACCCGAAATCGCGAGCAATTTGTTTACCTGATCATAAGGTCAACCTGATTTCTGCCAACAAACCTACTAACCTTCTAGAGGTTCATATGGTCAACCCATGGCCCAGAAAGGAGGATCGACGAGTTCCACCTCTGCTAGTAGTACCTCGAAGTTTGTGGGTTATTGACAACCTCACTTTGAGTTCTCTAAAATAGTTCAATGAGAAGTCTCAACAACCCAGAGTGGAGCCGACTTCCATCATAGTGTTATGAAAACAACCCATACGGTTAATCTTCCTAGTTCATCTAATGATCCAAGAAGGGAAAATGAGCCCAGAGCTTTAAACCTCAGTGATAGTCTTCTTTCTCAGCTTAAGAAGACCAATGCCAATATTTTCATCTAGGAAATTTTGATGTATTCTATCAAGTACAGACAGTCTGTTCTGAATGAACAAAGCCATACTAGTATACCAACCAATACAACTCCTAAAGAGTTGGTTGGTATCATCTCAGAAGCTCCTCAAATTAAAATGATAGGTTTCGAGAGATTATGGGTAGCTTCGGAACAACGATTTACGTAGTCGATACACCTTTTGAGGTAGAATTCTACGTAATCAACATGCGACCATCCTACAACCCAATCTTGGAACGACCCTAGGTTCATCAGGCCAAGTCTATCGCCGCCACTTTGCATCTGAAAATATGTTTCATGGTTAATGGAAAACTCGTCATCATAGAAGGTAAGAAATATGTCACATTCATCGTTAGTTCAACTCATTCTACTAACCTAGAGATTAAATTAAGTGGGTTCGACATTTGTCCTATATTTAGGCAAGGTCAAGATTCATCTTCCACTCCTGACTTTACTCTCTACAGCGTCATCTCCCCACCTCTCATGAAGATGAGATATTTTCCAAGAATGGGTCTAGGGCCGATTGCTAATGGCATGACTTCTTTCCCTTAGTCTTATTACGACTCAGACAACTTCGGTGTTAGTTATACTCCGACAGTGGGTGAGGAATCCATGAAAGGTAAAATTTATAAACAATATATATCTATTCTTCCAACCCCAAATGGACAGTTTGTGCGAGAAGGGGAAACCACACTGTGTTTCGATTTTGCCGAACCTTTCTTCAACCAAGTTTTACAAACTCGCTCTCCAGGTTTCTAAATCTTTTTAGATTGTTCGTTTGATCATAATTCACTCCTTAATATGATTAGGAAAAGGACTAGTTGTTGGCATGAAACCCTAGAAAAACTGGTTAGAGATTTTTCTCTAATGGACGAGGACGTGGTTGTTGATGAAGACTATTGTAATATAAACTCTACAAACCTACCAACAATTGATAAAGGCCTTGTAATCAACCTGAGTGTTGATAACAACATCACACCCTTTTTGAACTGTGAAATAGTGTCTGATATTGTAATAAATAAAGAAGTCTGTAATGACAATCATTATGAGATGTCATCTACTTTTTGTAATAAAGCATCCAATAAAACTCCATAGTACAGTTTTGAATATATGTCGAATGATTATGATGTTTCATTCCAGTCTGAATTTAATTTTGAAATGAAAATTCTTTTGGAACACATGGACGAAATCGTTTCCACAACTGAAACAACGATCGAGAGAAACCTCAATACTTAAGACGATCCTCAATTCGTGTTGATTGGACAAAGCCAGAGTGATGATTAACGTCATTAGATAATTGAATTGTTGAGGACCAACAAAGTCGTGTTCGTCTGGTCTTACAAGGATATACCCGGAGTAGATCCTACTATCGTTGGACGTCAAATTCACCTCTATCTAGAGGCCAAACCCGTTAAACAAATGTTAAGACAGATGAAAACTAAGGTTGTTACAAAGGTGAAACAAGAAGTCTAGAAACAATTGGAAGCAAGATTCTTCAAAAATGTTGACTACCCCGCATAGATAGCCAATGTAGTTCCCATCTTGTAAAAGGACGGAAAGTTGCGCGTGTGTGTAGACTACCGCGATCTGAACAAAACCAGCCCTAAGGATAGCTTTCATTTGCCCCGCATCGACATTCTGGTCGATCATGTGGCTAGCAATCAACTCTTTTCTTTCATGGATGGATTCTCAAGATATAACCAAATCCTAATCGCGGAAGAAGACAAAGAGAAAACCACCTTCATCACGGAGGTATGCACGTTCTGTTTCAGGGTCATGCCATTCGGTCTCAAAAACGCTAGAGCTATCTATCAATGAGTAGTAACGATGATCTTGCACAACATGATCCATAAAGAAATAGAAGTCTACATAAACGACATGATCGTGTAGAGCGGTCAGACGGGCTTACCCACCAAAACCCATCATTTGACAAGTCAACGGTGGGTCGGCCCACCATTTCGGTGGGCTGAAAACTCCCAACCCACCATAGTTGATTGTTGTCACTCATCTTGTCCATAGGTCATTGTTATAACCTATATCCTCAGCACGATTGTGATCATCCCCACAGAGCGACGATTGCTACATTCCCCAAAATAGCATGATTGTTATGACCATCCCACGTGATTGTTGTCACGTCACCTAGAAGATATTCCTTCATCCTTAGTAGACAATTCTCTTCACCCCTAGAAAAGTCCTAATTGTGGATACCATCGCTTACAGTAAGTCCTATCGTATAAAAGACATCATCGAGAGTCATTGTAATTACTAATCTCTAGCAATGGATTACATCTGTTGATGGATGTGGTATGCTTATTATGACTATCTCTAAGAGTTTTTACCTCTATCCCCGTGGGATTTTATTCCTATGATAGCATTACTCAAGAGTGGCATACTTCTCGATAGGTAGTCTCTCTGACACGATACTCTTCCCCATAAAGCATATTAATACCCATGTGAGTCATATCTGTTGATAGGCACCATCAGTAATTGTTATGACATGATTATTGTAATAATTCATCCCCGATTGGAGTCTCGCTTACTATCTAGCATGGTAATACTATTGTAATAGTCTATCCTCAACAAGATTCAACAAAAACGAGGATGAGAAATTGTCATGACTCCTCCCTAGCTATATCCTATCGTCTTCTTAGCACATGATAAGACTATTGTGGTATTCTATCCCCGACAGAAGACAACAGGCAAAGGAAGATCATGTAATCTCCTCAACCATGAGTCATTGTGATGAATCCTCAACAGCATCTGGTGCCATCTAGGTTTTATCCTTCTACCTAACTGTAGGTTAGGGTACAAATTTTTATGATCAAATCTCGAACCCACGTTTTCCAAAAAGTAAGTTTGTTTTTCTCAAACTCGGTTTTCCAAAAACAAATTTTGGATTTTGATTCAATCTTCAAAAATGTTCAAATGATGTTATGATGTTCTTGTTTTGATTTAGATCAACTATATTCATCATTTAAAGCTAATAGAACAAAAAAACAGGCCTTGAAATGACCTAATTTAAAAGATCCCAAAATTTGACCTAGAAATGGTGTTTTAAAATTAATCCCTGTAAGGGCTTCAAAATCGTGATTTATGTTAGGGATTTTGTTCTTCATGATCATATGAACTTACTGTAGCTTATGGATCATAATTTCATGGTCCCAATCAAAAGTTATGGACTTCTGAAATTTTGTCCCAAAATAAGAACATTCGATCCGAAGATTATAGCCTAGGACCGAGATAACAAACCCAGGATCGTAGGTCAAGACCGATGACATTTTTCCAGGACCGTGGAGTAGGACTGACGATTTTCTTCTAGGGCCGTGTAGCATGACCATTGTTCTTTAAATAAAATCGTGGAGTAGGACCAGTGTCTTTCTATCAAGACCGTGGAGTAAGACTAGTGTTCTTTGGCTAGGACCGTGGAGTATGACTAGTGTTCTTCGGCCAAGTACGTGTAGCGGGACCAGTGTTCTTCAGCCAGGGCTGAGGACTACGACCGAGCTTTCTAACCCTACGATCGAGCCTTCACTTATCCTAGGACGGGTTTTTTTAACCCTATGACCGATTCCTCCTCTTAGCCTAGGACTGATGTTTTTAACCCTTGGACCGAACCCTCACTTAACCTAGGACCGATAAACTTTACCCTAACCCTAGACCTAGGACTAATAGCCACCTAACTCTAGGACCGAGTACTTAGACTGATAGACTTGACCTAGGATCGAGCCTCTCGAGCCTATGATCGAGCTTTCTGGTCCTTTTACCCATACAATCAGGCCATTGTCTAAACCACATCGAGCCCGACCGCGCCTAGATTGGGCAAACCGAACCTAGACCCTATTATTCTGGTCCTAAAGTTTGTTTGGTTCCACTTTTCAAAATTCAAAACTATTTTTGTAATTTTGGAACTTGAACCAATTATAAAATAATTCAGAAGGTCAAAAAATGATATTTTATATTTTAAGGATCTTTTGTAAACCAATGTTTTGGATAAAGACCTATTTGGAATTTATTTTTAAATTATGACATTATCCCTTGATATTTTCATATTTTGTTAAATCTAAACATCGACGCAACAGGTACACACCTGTGGAAAAATAATCTAATCTAATTTATAGCCTTATTTGCATATGCCACATAGCCCTAGTTTTTTTTCTCTCCCAGGAAGCACTACAGCAGTCAATACTCAATACTTCGCTCATCGGCCACCGGCTACTTATTTGTTCTTCTTTTCTTCTCTTTGTTCTTTCCTTTAAGTGTTCTTGGATTCAAACTTAGTTCCAAACTACAGTAGTCAATGCTCAATAGTTTGCCCATTGGCTGTCGGCTTCTTATTTGATATGGATTATATCTCGATTGATGATATTTAAAGAATGTTGACTCTAATAAAATTTATATTTTGTTAAACACGGCGATTGAATTTTTCAAATTTTAATTACATTATTCAACTATTTGATCAATTAATGTGTAACGATAGACAAGACTCTTGTTTGGTGTGTATTATGACTATTTGATCATGTTCTTGAACTCTGATTTTCTAGAACTATTAATAATTTTTATTTATTTTTATTTGTAGTGAGACAACCCATGGGCTGACCCGCCTAACCCGCAACCCACCTTTGGTTTGGTTGGGTTGGGTTGGGGATTTTCAGCCCACCGGGATGGTTGGTCGGTCCGTTGTCGACCCATCATTTGGTGGGTAGACTCGCCCCGCCATTGAATACTAATTAAATATAACAAATGTTATAATTAGATTTATGAAAGTTAGAATTTGTTTATTTTAGAAGAATTTTGATAACCGTCCTTAGGCGGGCATGGAGGATATAGCGTGAAAGCCCTTTCCCGACCGTAAACAGACAACGAACAACCTTTTTTTTTAAAACACAAGTATAAATACGTTTGTACACGTATCATTTTATTGATTTTCAAATAAATAATCTTTAAATTGATTATGTTTAATTAATTTAAATCGGGTCTAGGTTAAATTGTTATTTAGCCTCCCAGATTATTTAAAATTTGAACAAATGATAAATTAAATTTATATAATTAATTTCTTACCACTCTAGGTATTTTAAAAATATTTTAAAGACTAAATGTTTCATTTAAAAGATGTCTGACATGCAAACCAATGTTGAAACGCATAAAACCTCAAGCTTCTCCGCGCTATTCCCTACTTATTGCCACATGTCTCTATAAAGATGCTAAGCTATGGAACAGGGCACCAAATCGTGGGGGTTTACAAACAGCGACCAAGAACGGTTTGCGATTTCTAGGGCGTGAAGTAGATGATGCAAAAAAATTCCTAAGCTGAGTTTCGTTAGAATGGTTGGGTCGAGTTTGTGCATTCAAGGATGTCATGGGAGCAGGAGCTAATCGTTGAAAAGCAACAAAGGAGAGTTCTTGTATGAGAAGTTTCTCGAGGAGGTCATCAAATGAAATGGCAGTGTCCATTGCATTGACTCCATCAATGACAAATTTATAGCTGTCGTTGAGGCCACATAAGACATGATCAGTAATGTCTTCAACGGAGACAATAGAGCCAAGGGAAGCAAGAAGATCTACAACTTTCTTCACATAATGCATGTAGGTGGTAATGGATTAGGTACCTTTGGATGATGTTTGGAGACTCTCCTTTAACCACTTAAGGTGGTTGCGGGATGCCTTGGCATATGTGCGCTGGAGAATAGTTCAAAGATCATGTGATGTCTTTATTTGAGATATCGGGGATGTCACTTCAAGGGAGAGTGTATTGAGGAGAGTACAGTATATAAGACGGTCCTATTGATGCTAGGTTTGAAAGTTGGGGATGCCACTTCAAGGGAGAGTGTGGTGAGTTAAGTGAGTAGGATTCGAAGTTGTCAAAGATTCAAGGGTGGTGGAGACTATTGTCGTTGGTGCAGGAAATGATTCATCTGGATATTTGAGAAGATCATAGTCATCGAGGAGAGCTTCAAATTGAAGTTTCCAAGTGAGATAATTGGAGGGAAAAATCTTGGTGACATTGCTGACAGTGATGCAAGTGAAGGGTTTTGATTGCTCATGAGACTTGCTAATAGAGGAGGAGTTGTCGATGGCCATGAGAAGCAAAACGAAAAAGGAGCAACGTCCTGTGTTGAACGAAAAAAGGGAGAAAAGGATCGTGTGTTACTCAAATACCATGTAGGAAAGAATATATATATATATATATATATATATATATATATATATATATATATATATATATATATATATATATATATATATATATATATATATATATATATATATATATTATAGCTACAACTTTCTAATTTATACAAGTTTGACAAATATGAGAAAAATGAGAATAATGCCATAAATTAAGGACCTATAATTTGGGAGAAAGTTATGTTTCCTAACTTCACCAATTTAGGTTAAATAAAAGGAAATTAGATAACTAATTATTATAATTGATTGAAGACCAACTATATGTGTATCTTAATATAGTTTTGATACAAATTAATTTTGTTGTGTTGAGGACCAACTATATGTGTATCTTAGTATAGTTTGGTACAAATTAATCTTGTTGTGATGAACTTTGATATTGTATGAAATCTTGGTGTTTTATTATAGAGTAGATCAAATATTTTCAACAGGTAAAGGTTAGAAAGACAGTAGGGTGAAGATCTCATCTTTTGAGTAGAAGGAGGTGTTTTAATTTTTTTTTCCTGATGGATGGATGAGTATAATCTTTATTTGACACGACAACTTTGTATTGATAGTATATTCTGTGCTTTCAATTGAGTGATATAATTGTTGTTTGCAAATGAGTTTTGTTTTCTAATTTGTATTCTGTATTGAGTGATATAATTGTTGTTTGTAAATGAATTATGTTTCCTAATGTGTTGTTTATTTTGTTCTCTAGAATGAGGATAAATATCTCTTTCAACTGCATGTGTGTCCGGTTATTTTTTATACGTATCCCTTCAAATATGATTCTTATTCATTATTCATGAGGTTACTATTTCACATAGTTAATAAAAAGTTTCAACATTTTAATATATATATATATATATAATATACGATATATAATATATAATATGATATAAATAAGAGTCGACACAATATACACTCTAATCTTGGGTAAGTTCAGGAAACACATTTGCTAGAACAATTCACCTCCTAGAGCAGTTCATTTATTAAATAAATAAATAAAAAAAATAGTTAAATTTATTATTTCTTTAAGAAAAAATGTTTAGATAAAAAAAAAATAATTAGTGATAGGTTCAAATCTAATTAAAAATAAATTTTTAACCAATTTTAAAACTAAAATTAGGATAATCAAAATGTTTTTTCACCTTTTTTTGTGTGGACTGGGGCAGCCGAATTCTGAGGCTTATAAAAGCATAAAGTGGGTTTATTATGTTATTGTTTAATTAATTAGTCTATTTCTTCTTTTAACCTATCAAATAAAATAACTGTTAAAAACATTTTGATATTTTACATTATCCATCAATTGTCTTTTATTTACAAAATGGAAATATTCCTATTTTGGTGAAACAAAACATGGGCATCATGACCTAACAAAATTAAAAGCTCATCAAATGGAGAAGAAGAAAAAAAGTGTCAAGAAGAGTTTCATGTCGAGTGGCATCTGATATCATCAATTTTGTCTATTCTCACAATTGTAAAGTTGGGTTACAGTAACCAATTGGTAGTTCTGAATAATTTGAAGGATCAAATGGAAAGATATAACTAACAAAAGTCTCCATTCTAGGTATAATGGATTATGATTGAAAAAGTCTCCATTCTAGGTGAATGGATAATGATTGAAAAATGTTGGCAATCATTTTGTGGACCATTTTGGAAGGAAGAATAAATCTTCAAAGAGAGGTAACATACCAAATACAATCTAGTTCAAAGCTTGGAATTTGATAATAACACCGGTAGATGCTTTCAAAGTTGATGTTCACGCGATACATTAGACCATTATTGGGGTTATATGTTTCTATTTCTATTGTCTAGCGTCTACTTTCTATTGTTACTCCAACACATGCAATGTAAACACTTTTTTAGATAAATAAATAAATTAATTTTTTTTTATTCTTAATGTAAAAAAGTTAGAATAACCATTTGTAGTCATGACTTTCTTTTTTAGATTATTGACGTGCATTTTTCTTTTATATATTTATGTAAGGATAGAGTTTTCTTTTATTTTTAAAAAAGTAATTTTTCATTAATAACAAGAATAGACTCTTTTTTAAAGACAAATATTTATTTTTGTAGTAATTGCAAATTAGATCTAGTAGATGACATTCAGAGTGTCAACCAAGTTATAATGTAAGACCACGAATCCGACGATGTCTTTTCCAAATGTGCAGGAAATAGAAAAAATAATTATTATTAATTTTTGAAAAAAAGGTTATGTTCGAGAGATTTTTGTCCCGAACATGCCAATATTCGAGAGTTTTTTATCCAGAACATGGGCATGTTTGGGAGTACAAGAGTTTTTTCCGGGAGAATTTTGTACCAAACATGGCCATGTGCATGAGAGAGAAAATATAAAATAAAAAATTAAGAAAATGGTCACGTGCAAGAGACTTTTTTTATTTTTCTCTCCTATACAAGTGACAAGTCAGATTCTTGATCTTAATTTCCTTCCTAACTTTGTTACTCTATCATAGCTCATTCAAAATTAGAAGAAGAAGAATATGACAATGATGAGACAAAGAATGATTTCTATATAGTTGTTATGATTTGGCAAAACTCTAAATTAATAATGACAACAAATGTGTAATAATGTCTTAGAGAGAAGGAGGATGTAATTAATGAATTGAGTTAGATACAAGTTGTTATCATCATAAGGGATGATTGAAGATGGTAATTAAGGAAGAAACCAAACTTCAACATGTGATGATAACATCTCACTACTCAATTTCAAAATTATTTTAACTAACTGTTTTTAATGTTATTATCTTTTAATATTGTGATTACAAAAAATTTAGAAATATTATTTGAATTAGCTTAATCTTATGACTATATAGAAAATAGTTTAATAGGTAACTAAGTATCTTATTATCAAAAACTTGTCAAAAAAATCAGATATCAAATAGGTGGATGAGAGATTCTTAAAAATAATTAGATATATAAGATTTAATAATAGATACAAAATAATTTATTGTTCGTCAAACCAACCGCACCACATTTCCCTCTCAGTTGATCATTTCTGTCTTTTTAATACCTCGATAAACTGAGGAAGGATCCTCTGCTACCAAAATGTAGCATGCTACCTCTGTGTCTTCTCACAAACAGAGGGGCAGTATTGTAATTAAAAGAAGACCTCTTCTTTTATTTACAATACTGCCCCTCTGTTGTGAGAAGACACAGAGGTAGCATGCTACATTTTGGTAGCAGAGGATCCCATAGGCGATAAACTTGCAATATTTACATTATTCCCGTAATATTTTAATAGATTATAAACTAATTTTGTATGCTTATATTATAATATAGTCTTGATTTGTATTTGAAATGAAAACATATTTAAAAACACCAAATTAGTAGGCTAGTTAAAAATTTTGTTATTTTCTAGCTAGTACTATTACATTATTTAATATCAAAGAGAATATAGTTAGAAGTATTTTAATTATAATGGAATATTTAGTAGATATAGGTAATAGTTAGACTAAATTATATTGAATATCACACACTAATGAATTAGTAATATTATAATAACAAATTATGACATTTTTTTAATTTTCTTAAGTTGGGTGATGCTCCTCTAAGCTTTTACGTGAGGCAAGTGACTATGATCCCTCATCAATCGTCGATGTTGTTGGGTGTCAATCGTCGATGTTGGGTGTGAATGTGATTGGAGTTTGGCTCAGTTCTCTTGTTTATCGATTCTGTTGTACCACTTTCTCACACAAAGGAGGCAACACTCTCACTAGCATCCAACAGCACAAAAGAGTTTAAACCTCTACCTTCCACCAAGAGAGTACTATTTATTTATATTATTAGGTCAAGTTTAGTAAGTGGGTTACTAGAGATTGAGCCACAAAGTTGGGCCACCAAATACCCAACAATCTCTACCGTTGGCCCAAAGCAGTGCAAAACACAATCACGGAATCGCAAGATACATCATCGCCAATTTATTGCCACCGAGGCAATAAAGAGAATATCCAAGACAGACTTGTGTCACAAAGACTAGGGAAAAAGCACAAAGCATGCGAAAATAAAGATTAAACAAAATAGCACAAAGCACGCGAAAAATCACAAAGATCAAACGCAAAAGCACAAATCATGCAAAAAATCACGCACAAAGCATGCGAAAAATCACATTGATTGAAGGCAAGATCACAAAGCATGTCATGTCCACAAATGACGAACCTCAAAGAGCTTTCCCTAAGTCAAAGTTTAAAATCCGTTGACATGAAATAAATTTTTCAGTAGGTAAACACTTAGTACTCATATCAGCGAGATAAATTCCGAAGAAATTTTTTCTAACTTAACAATGCCCTTTTTAATAATATCCCAAATGCAATGAAACCTAACATCAATGTGTTTAGTTATATCATGAAAAATAAGATTTTTACACAGTTGAGTAGCAGATTTTAACTATTAAAAAACACAATCACATTTTTGTCAAGAAACCCAATTTCAGACCAAACAGTCCTAAGCCAAATTTCTTCCTTAAAAGCTTCAGTGGAAGCTACATACTCAGATTTTGTAGTAGATAAAGCAACAATGGGTTGAAGTTGAGACTTCCAACTTATGCAAGAGCTACACAAAATAAACACATAAGAAGTAGTACACTTTATATTATCCCTATCATTAGCATAATTGGAAATCACATAACCAACCAACTTAGTACCTACAGAACACTTAGAGAAAGTCAAGCCAACATCAATAATGGTTTTTAGATATCTCAAAAAGTCATTTCAAAACATTCCAATGAGTAATATTAGGGTTAGACATAAATCTACTCAAGCAACTAATTGCATATGTTATATCAGGCCTAGTGCTAATCATGGGATACATAACAGGTCCTATCACATTGGAATAAGGCACATTCTTTATTTCAGTTATTTTAGTTTCAGTCTTAGGAGACTGATTTCTTACTTAACACAAAGTGGGAAGCAAGAGGCACATTCATAGATTTAGTATTAGACATAGAAAATTTACTCAAAATTTTAGCAACATATGCACTTTGATTCAACACAAGAAAAAATTATGTTCTATCTCTAATGATATTCATGCCCAAAATCTTCTTAGCATCACTTAAGTCTTAAATGTCAAAATTTTCACAAAGTAATTTTTACACTTGCATAAAAGACTTCAGACATGGTCTAACAATCAACATGTCATCCACATACAACAAAAGAAATATAGGCATAGAGTCTATATTCTTGAAGTAAAGACAATGGAACTTCTTTTAAACATCAAAGATTGCATGCACTTATCGAACTTGATATTACATTGCCTAGGAGATTGTTTTAAACCATAGAAGGCTTTTTTAACAAACAAACATGATCAGGAAACTTGGGTTCAACAAACCCCTCAGGTTGATGCATATAAATATTCTTATTAAGCTCACAATGTAAGAAAGCAGTAGTAACATCCATTTGCTTCAAATTCCAATCAAATTGAGAAACTAAAGCAAGCATAATTCTAATAGTGGTGAATTTAACAAAAGAAAGCAGTAGTAACATCCATTTTCTTTAATTTCCAATCAAAGTGAGCACCTAAAGCAAGCATAATTCTAAAAGTAGTGAATTTGACAACAGGAGCAAAAATTTCAGCATAATTTATTCTCTCCTTTTGAGTAAATCCCTTGGCTACTAACCTAGCCTTGAATCTAACTTTTTAAGACTCTTGCTTCACCTTATACAACCACTTGCAATCCACTAAGGAGAAATTATTAGGTTTAGGAACAAGTTTCCAAGTATCATTGATTTTCATGGAATTCATCTCATTATTCATAACAATAATTCATTTAGTAGAAAACTTAGACCTCAAAGCTTCTTTGTAAGAGCTAGGCTCATTACACTCTAGGGATTCAAACATATTAAAATCAATTTAGACATATTACAATCATTCAAATTATCATCCTTAAATCTAGGAGGCATTCTAACAGTTCTTCTATTTCTATCCCTAGCAATTTGATAGTCATGCAAATCATCATACAAATCATGTGAATCAAACAACACATTTGAATCATTAGAATCATCAAAAAAATCATCAAGAAAATCATGTGAATCAGACAAAATATTTGAATAATGCAAATCATCGATATCATGTACATTATCATGCTCCACCTCATTGAGAACATTCACATCATGTTTAGCAGGTTGATCAAAAACTACAGGCACATGCTCCACCTTACTAGGTGCATCATTAACACGAGTGGTGGACATAGGCAAGAAAGGAAAATCATTCTCATTAAAGACAACATCTTTACTTATCACAATCCTAAGCCCAGGTTCACTTCTATCCAAAAGCCTTTAACCTTTTACCCCTTCAGGGTAGCCTAAGAACACACATTTCTTGGACCTAGGCTCCAACTTATCAACCTTCTGATGCACATAGCCAACACAGCCAAAAACTTTCAAGTTGCTCAAATCAAAAGGTTTACCTGAAAACACAGATATATGACATTTCCCTCCTAATGGAACACTATGAAACCTATTTATTAAATATGCAGAAGTGTGTAAAGCATCCTCCAAAACTTCTTAGACAACCCATATGACGCTAACATAACTCTCATCCTCTCTAGAAGTGTCATATTCATCCTCTTAGCAACACCATTATGTTGTGGTGTGTACGAAACAGACCTATGCCTTTTAATACCCCAGGTAACAGATAAATCATTCATCTGTTTATTACAGAACTCAAGACCATTATCTATCCTAAGAGTTTTGATTCTCTTACCTGTTTGATTCTCAATCAAAATATTCCACTCCTTAACTTTTCAAAAACATCAGACTTATGTTTCAAAAGTAACACCCAAACTTTCCTAGAATAATCATCAATGATGGACATAAAATATTGCTTCCCCCATGTGTAGCAACACTAGAGGGACCCACGTATCAACATGCAAATATTAAAGGATATCAGTACACTTAGACACGTTTGGGTAGGAGGAGATGGGAAACTCACCTTATGATGTTTTCCTAGCACACATGATTCACAGAAAGGGATGGAGGATAATTTATCAGTACCAAAGTGACCACCTTTATGCAAAATCTCTAGACCTTTTTTACTCATGTGACCTAATCTATTATGCTAAAGAACAGATTTATCACCAATCACAGAGTTCACAAAGTCACAAATAGTTTCAGCATGACACACATATAAATTGTTCATTTTTTTAGTAGTAAAGATAACAAGAGACCCACGCAAAATTTTCATAACACATTTCCCCCACTTTCCCTCCAAACCATCATTCTCAAGAGATATACAAGGCATCAAATTATAAGGCAAATTAAAAACATGCATCACATTCTTCAAAGTAAACACAGAACCACAAGAGAACCATAGGCATAAATCACATATTCCGAACACATTGCAATTTTTTAAATTTTCCAAACACAAAACTATGTTCAATATCTTTATAGTTAATAAATAAATCTCTAAATACAGTCACATGGAAAGTACAACCAGAGTCAATTAGCCAATCAAATTTGTCAAAAGAATCAGATAACACATAATTCAGACTGGAATAATCACATAGATTATTAATCATAAAAATATCACCCAGATTGTCCTAACTAACAATTTCAATATGTTGATTTCTCTTAGGCTTAGGACAGTCCATGATAAAATAACCAGACGCATGACAAACACTTTCTAGCACTAGACTTAGACTTAGATCTACTTTTACTAGCAGGATGAGATTTCTTACCATAACTCTCATTACTAACATTATTTTGGGCACTTGACCTACCCTGAGATCTACCCCTCACATGTATGACTTCCACACCAGACTATTTACCCCTCTCAGAGTGTCTCAAATCTAACTCCTTACTCTTAATACCATTGACAACAATATCAAGAGTGACATTATCTCTACCATACTTAATGGCAGACTTTACATCATTAAAAGAAATAGGAATAGCATTCAAAAATATAGTGGGGCATACTCATCGATGTTTTTATCACCACACAACTTAATATCAGAAATAAGTTTAGTGAAAATATCTAAATTATCTTCAATGCCCTTAGACATATCCAATCTAAATTTGAAAAACTTTTCAAGTAAGAACATTTTATTAGGCAGAGAAGTTTCAGTATAAAGTTCAGACAATTTATCCCACAAAGTTTTTACACACTCTAAATTACCGATTTTTCTCATCACAGAATCAGATAAATTCAAGTATATAGAGGCACAAGCATTTTCATCCATTTCACTTTTATTCTCAATGGTATCAGTAACAGTATAAACCTTACTAACAACTTTAAGACATTTTTTCTAAATTAAAACAAATTTCATTTTCTGTTTCCAAATGCTGAAATCAGTTTTTCCGTCAAATGGAATCATACCATATTGATTAACACCAAACATGCTATCAAACAAATTAAAATAATCAACAATCAATATGGTAGAAATTAATAGGAGGGTTCAAGCTATGATACCTAACAAAACTCAAATAAAGTTTCGACTTACCCACCCCACTAATGATTTACTTTTTTGTCTTCTCAGAAAAGGCACGGCGGCGGCTTTGATTCTCAACGGTTGCGACAAACACGACACCGACAACGGTTGAATTAGACAACAACGGTTTCTTCTCCAGAGGTGGCAACGACTTTCTTCTTCTTCTTCCAGTAGTAGTAGAAGCAGAAAATAAAAGCAGCATGATGAAAGAAGAAACAGAAGACAGAAGAAACCCAGAGAAATAGATTTTTGTCGGAGCAAACAATCACATCGGGGAAGCCGATGAGATCGAAGCAGGTTCCAACCGATAAATGGCCTCTCTCTCTAAATAGGATGAGTTGGGTTCCTTTCACCTAGAATCTCCCACTAAAACCCAATGATGAAATCATCCAGCAAAAGAGAAAGGAAAGAGAGACTTAAAAAGTGGTGCCCAAGAAGAACAAATATGCGTTTATTGGTGAAGATAACTCATATCCTCCAACCCAATCTCAAACTCCAATTACAAACCCTAAACCCTATCTCTGATACCACTGTTGGGTGTGAATGTGATTAGAGTTTGGCTCAGTCCACTTGTTTATCGATTTCGTTGTACCACTATCTCACACAAATGAGGCAACTCTCTCACTAGAATTCAACACCACAAAAGAGCTTAAACCTCTACCTCACACCAAGAGAGTAGTATTTATTTATATTATTAGGTCAAGTCAAGTAATTGGGTTACTAGAGATTGGGCCACAATGTTGGGCCAACAAATACCCAATAGTCTATTATTGGGTCGATAACTATTGGACCATCCTATTTCTCCGCATTCTTTGTCCATTGTGAGAATGCTCGATTGGGTTCTTTGGCTTTGAGGAATAATGATGATGCCTTGACCGTTCGATCGTACTATCGTATCCTATCGGGGAAACCCGACTCATTTCTATCGAAAAGAATTTTGGGCATTCTCATACCTCCACGAATATCTTTCTACTCTTGGATAGTCTTTCGTCGTGCTCCAATTGTAGAAGATAAGTTGAAACACATGGGTGTGATGTTGGGTAGTCGTTGTGTGCTTTGTAAAAGGGAGGAGGACCTTATCTCTTGCTTCTTTCATTATGAGGGAACTCGTATAGTATGGAAATTTGTGGCCGGTAAGATTACTTGTGTATCGATCCTCCCTAGTAATTTACGAATAATTTCATGGAATGTCTCGCCTTTGTAAACTCGATGCATGACTAAAAACTTGAGACTTTCATTTTTGAATTTATCATTTTGAATGTATGGCTCGAATGCACTAGGTGCATTTTTAATGATGTCGTACATTCGTCTCACTCATTTAGGTCAAAACTAGGACTGTCATCACAAATTATTTTCAAGTTGTTAATTAACATGTAATTGTTGATTTGCCCTATGGTTTGTCTTTTTTTTGGTAGTTGAGTTTTTTTTCTTCTTTATAGATTGTTGATTTTGGAATGGGTGTCTCTCCCGTGTGATTGTGAATGTTTCTTTTTTTGTTTTTTCCAAAAAACTTGTTCATATTTGGTGTTTTTGTGTTCTCTATTTATCTACAAAAGTCGATACTTTCTCAACTAAGTGAGTAATAAAAAATTTGCCTCATAAAACATAATGATTAGATAATAAATAAAATAATTAAAAAAACTATAACTAATATATATATACACACATAAAATCAATATGCATATGAAATAATAATAATAATCAAATAATATATATATATATATATATATAATATTAATAATAATAATAATACTTAAAATTAAAGTGTTCGAATGGCAGGTCAAGAGACGCGGTTAATTTGGATATATATGTGAAACAAAATGATACTTGTGTTGAATCATGGGTTGACTCGCTCATAAACATGAAATGGTTAAAAATAAAATTAAAAATGTTATATGTATGTTTTGAACTTGACACCTAACCAAATAAGTACAGCACTTTAACCAACTAAGATAATAAAATATTATATTTTAAATTCAACACTAAATTTGATGAACGTGGAATATTCTAATAATATAAATTCTAACTTTTTAACTAACTAATCTATATATATTAATGCTTAAATTTAAAATGTTGGGATTGTCGGGTCGAGAGACGTGGTTAATTTGGATATATATGTGAGATAAAATGGATACTTGGGTCGGATCGTGGGTTGATCCGTCTATAAACTTAAAATGGTTAAAAATAAAAATAAAATTGTTATAGGCATATTTTGAACTTACAACATAACAAAACAAGTATATTTTTTAACCAATTAAGCTAATAAGACTTTATATTTTAAATTCAACATCAAATTTGTTGAATGTGAAATATTTTTAACAATATAAGTTTAACTTTTTAACTAACTAATCTATAAATATATAATAATGCTTAAATTTAAAATGCTCGGATTGCCGGTTCAAGAGATATCATTAATTTAGATATATATGTGAGACAAAATAAATACTTCGGTTGGATCATGGGTTGATCAACCCATAAACTTGAAACGGTTAAAAATAAAATTAAAAATGTTATATGTATATTTTGAACTTACAACCTAACAAAAAAAAAAGTACAACCTTTTAGCCAATTAAGTTAATAAGACTTTAAATTTTAAATTCAATACCAAATTTGATGAACATTGAATATTTTTAACAATATAAGTTCAACTTAATAACTAACTAATATATATATATATAATAATGCTTAAATTTAAAGTTCTTGAATTGTCGGGTATAGAGACATGGTTAATTTGAATATATATATGAGACAAATTTGATACTTAGGTCGGATCATGAGTGAATTCGCCCATAAATTTGAAACGGTTAAAAATAAAATTAAAAATGTTATACGTATGTTTTGAAATTGTAACATAACCAAACAAGTATAACCCTTTAACCAACTAAACTAATAAGAATTTATATTTTAAATTCAACATCAAATTTGATGAACGTGAGACATTCTTAAAGTATATGTTCAACGTGTTAACTAACTAATTTATATATATATATATATATATATAATAATGCTTAAATTTAAAGTGTTCGAATTGCCGAGTCGAGATAAGTAGTTAATTTGGATATATATATATATATGAGACAAAATAGATAAAAATTACTATATGTAAGTTTTGATCTTGCAACTTAACAAAAACAAGTACAACTTTTAACCAAGTATGATTGGGAAGTGGCTTGCCAAGGGATAATAGTTAGTAATAATTGAGAGTGGTTAAAAAATATGAATCAAATATTTGATTGACCAAATTATGTGGTCACAAGGTTAAATATCAATTGAGATTGGTGGTTTGTTTTCCTCAGAATAAGAGACATTTGAAAGTGTGATCGAAATGTGTGCTTTGTCGAGAGATAAGAGATCGGTAACAAATAATCGCAAGATCATGAGATTAGAGATCGATTAATATAAATAGTTGGTTTGTATATCTAATAACTCTTAATTAAATATTTTGGAGATACATTCTTCAACCCTTTCTCTTTCCTAATTAGTAATTTTAAATTTTCATCTCTCTTTTCTAATTAATTATTTTTTTATTTTCTTATATATATTATATATAATTTTTAATATATATTATCTTTCATAATTAATTCATACAGCTAATAATAACTAATTTCCTTTTTGTTAATTATTTTTTATTTTATCTCTCATCATCTCTTTTTTAATTAATTATTTTTTATATTTTTTCTTATACATATAATAAAGTAATAAGATTGGGTCAGTTAACAAATATTAAATTATTAAAATGTTATTTAATCGATAAAATAATAATTTATTATTTTACATGTATAATAATAAAATATAATTTTATTGAATGTTATTGAATTTCAAAATTCAAATTCTATATAATGCGGTACATTTATTGTATAAATTGTTAAAATATAATCAATTATAAAACACTTTCTATTCTCAAAATCATTTAATATGTACCGTAAATGGTGTAATATCCTATAGTGTAAGATGATTTTTATTTCAAAATATTCATTTTCAAGTACATATAAGACAAATCTTCTATTACTCTTCTATCTTCTTTCTTCTTTCTTCTTTTCTTCTTTAATCAATTTTATACTAATCTCTTCTTTCTTATTGTATTAATCTTTAATGGCTTCCTATCTCAAGGGCTTTAGAAGAAGAATACATTAGGGAATTAGGGTCAATAATAAAGGAGTTACACTATCGTAACGCAATGAATGTGGATCAACTTTTGGATTATCTAGATAAAAACGACAAGACCGAGATTTTATTTAATGAAGAATCATTGAGGGTCTTAAAGAAAACAATCAAGATTAAGATAACTAGCATTTAGCCCGTGCATTTGCACGAGTAATAATATAAAAAACCGCGAAAAAAATTACGGATAACATTTTTAATTTTATTTTTAACCGTTTTAAATTTATGGGTGGGTCAACACATAATCCGACCCAAGTATCCATTTACTCAACATCATTATATATTAGTTAGTTAAAAAGTTGAACTTATATTAATATTAAAACGTCCCGCATTTATCAAATTTGGTGTTTGAATTTAAAATATAATGTCTTTGTAGCCTAGTTGGTTAAAGAGTTGTACTTGTTTTGTTAGGTTGCAAGTTCGAAACATACTTCTAGCATTTTTAATTTTATTTTTAACCGTTTTAAATTTAAAAACAGGTCAACCCATAATCCGACCCAAGTATCCAAATTAACCACAGCTCTCGACCCGGCAATCCGGACACTTTAAAAATTAAGCATCATTATATATATATATATATAGATGAGGATGATAGACAACTATGGACTCATATTTTACTAAGGCACTCTGAATTATTAAAAAAATAGTATATTGTTACTTTTATATATCAGTTGGGACCTATATACCCCAAATAAATTATATTACTTAATAAATTTATCGAAATTATTACTTTAACTATTCGGCCCGAATCGGGACTGTAAGAATTTATTACTTTATCGAGGTTATAATTTTATCGAGAGTCTATTGTATATTGTCTATCATTTTTAATATATATATTATATATTATCTTTCATAATTAATAATGAAACTAATAATAACTAATTTCCTTTTGCTAATTATTTTTTATTTTCTATCTATATCTATATCTATATCTATATATATATATATATATATATATATATATATATATATATATATAAATGCATTAGTAGCGACATCAAAAACTATCGCTAAAATCCTTACCATCGTAGTTATAAATATCAGCGATGACAAATAAAACCATAACCATCGTCGCTGAAAGACAATGACTTTTAGCGAAGACAATAAAATTAAAAATGATACAGGTATGTTTTGAACTTGCCAGGTATGATTGGGATATGATTTGCCGAGAGATAATAGGCCAATAATAATCGAGAGTGGTTAAAAAATATGAATCAAATATTTGATTAATCAAATTATGTGGTCACGAAGTTAAATATTGATTGAGATTGTTGGTTTATTTTCCTCGGGATAAGAGACATGTGAAAATGTGATAGGGATATTTGGTTTGTCGAGAAATAAGAGGTCGATACAAATAATTGTGAGATCACGAAATTAGAGATGAATTGATATTAGTAAGTTGCTTGTATATCTAATAACTCTTAATTCGAGATTTATAACTAATTAATAAATTGAGTAGGTCATATTATATATATATATATATATATATATATATTTCATAATGAATTCTTATAACTAATTTCCTTTTTGCAATTTATTTTTTATTTTTTCTCTCATAATCTTTCTTTTCTAATTAAATATTTTTTCTTATATATATATTATATAACTTTTAATATATATTTTATATATATTATCTTTTATAATTAACTCATGCCATTAATATCAACTAATTTTCTTTCGCTGATTACTTTTTATTATATATATATATATATTATATATATCACTAGTGGAAAATGTCTCACTAGCGACATCAGAAACTATCGTTAAAAGTCTGAATGATGTCGCTTATAAATATCAGTGACAGCGAATAAAACCGTCGTCCTCGTCGCTGAAAGACAATGACTTTTAGCGACGGTACAGTATCGTCGTTGATAGTTGATAATATCAGCGACGACAGATCCACATTCGTCGTCGACGACATATCCCCATTCGCTATCGTTGATAGTTAACAATGCTGTAAAATAGGATGTGACAAGCGTTTTCTCTCCTCATTCGATCATTCTCCTCTGTCAGATTCGTCTTTGTTCCTCGATTCATATTGGTAATCTCATCTAGATATGAGTTCGATGATCGAACTCTCTCACCTTTTCCTCGGAGTCCATTGTGGATATCGCTCTCACCGGTGATATAATCGTCACTATAATTGTTACCGCCTGTGCTAATACGGCGACCGTAGATGCTATTATCATAGAGATCTTCCTACATTGTATATCACAGAGCAATACCTTCCGTCCTCTTTTAAAACATTCGTTCGCGATTTTGCACTAAATCAACCTTCTTGAATCCCTATAGATTCAAAGCAAAGGAAAATTCAATACATTAAATAAACAATAGAATAAAGAAAGATCTAAGTTGTTACATACATAAGTGTTCAATTGGCGAACAAAACTAGAGAAGTTGTTATGCTTGAAGTATTTCTTCAGGTAACAAATCCCTAGCGAATTCAGCAGGTCACCATACAATGAAAGTAGTTCCGGTTGGAATTTTTAGGGTCACTAATATAAAAAAATTAATTGTGCAAATATCATCTTTAATATAATCCAAAAGAATGTTATCTAATGTGAAATTAAGTTTATGACTTATAGGTGTATTTGTCATGAATATAAAGTGAAGATACCTAAGTGGCATTTCTAATTTTATGAAAGGCTAAATTAAAAATAACATAACTATAATAACTAACTTAATGTTGGTTATATGTAACGGTAATAATCCCCATTTGAAGTATGGACAATTCTCTTTTGCGTCCTCATCAATAGAGAGAAACCTATTGCAGTACTCAAAAAATTTGAAGAATCATTCCATATAAGGAAAGTTTAAAGAAAGAGATTAAAGAATCATTGCATACATGCAAAGTCTAAGAAAGAGAAGCTTCATGATTCATCAAATTAAGGTAAGCTTTCGCTGTATTTTAATTTCTCACACATTAAATTATGATCTAACTAGGATAATTCTAACAATTAGTATCAGAGTCATTTTAATGTTGTGAGAATATATACATCATTCAAATTAAATTAAGATATATATATATATATATATATATGAATTTATGATAATTTCAAATAAAATATATATATTGACAATTTCAAATCATATCAATAATATTATTAGGAATAAAAATATATTGATTTTGATAATATTATGAAGAATATATATTTTAGATTTGAAATTTTAAATCGGATTATATATATATATATATATATATATATATATATATATATATATATATATATATATAATTAAGATTGATATATCTTTATATTAGATTATATGATGTTATCATGAAAATTGATGATACTAAGAGATATTTGAATTATCTAATAATATCTCTAGATTTAGGATAATTAGATCTTCATAATTTCAAATGATGTTTTCAGAATTTATCTTATATTATAAAAATTTTAATGGGAAAGATATATCTTTCATTAAAATTTATATATTTTGAAATTAGATTAAAATTTATGATATTATCATCTTATGTTTATGGATATTTAGATATATTTATAGATATTTAGATTCTCTCCTTAAATTGAAGGGTTCTCTATTGTTATATTGTTATCAAATAATTGAGGACGAAAATATAAGGATTGTTGTTGTTATTTAATAAATATATTCTCTTTGTAACTAATTAATTATTATTAAGATAATTATGAATATTTAGATTAGTTGAGTTTCTCGATATATTTAAATTAAGGAATATTTGATTTCTCTCTATTTAAGCAATAATGAATTAAGATAATTTTAAAAAAGATGGATCAGAGTAGTTTTAAATTGAGGAAATTGAAGATATGATTGATTACAATATCTATTTAAAGGGTCCGGATCTGCTGTTCCTCTTATTATGTATCATAAGCTGTGTCGTTTCAAAACGACGTCGTAATTAAAAAAAATAAAAAAATAATGCTGCCCGGAGGCCCTTACTGCCCGAACCCATCTCTTTCACTTCCCCTGTAAAACAATCTCTCTAATTTCTTCACACTAACATATACATTTACGCTAGAGGGAAAGGAGCTTCAAGTTAGGGTTTTTCAAAATCTCCAAGATCGTCGTCTTCGTCTCAAATCATCTTCGCTACGGTTCTACTCTCTCGCGACCTGTGAAGCTAGGGACTCTCTCGCGACCTGTGAAGCTAGGGTTTGTCCTCTCTTCCCTTCCCCTCTAAAACAATCTTTCAACAGATGCATTTATGCTAGAGAGCAAGAAGCTCCAAGTTAGAGTTTTTCAAAATCACAATGATTCGTCGTCTTCATCTCAAATCATCTTCTCTACGGTTCTACTCTCTTGCGACCTGTGAAGCTAAGGTTTGTCCTCTCAACATTCGTCTTTATCGGCTCAACATTCGTTTTCGTCTGTCTGTCGGTTGTTTATCTGCCCACTGTCATCGATCATGCTCTATTCCTGCCTAAAATTCCTGAAATACTAGTATAGGTATTTGTTTGGATTCAAGTTTAAAATTTATTCTCAATATACTTATTATTACACATCAATGAACTCAATCCAAACAACATTGCAGTATGACTTAAATTTAACAGAGATTACAGTTTAAGTAAGTTTAACTATGTATATATTTTTCAATTATCTAAACTAAATATTACTGATTAGAGTTATAAATCTTGAATGCAAGATTCCAAGAAACCCCTGCCACTTTTAAGATAAGAATCAGTAACTATTTTCTTAAATTTCTTTGTTAAAATGAAGCACTTGACCTGATACATTCTCATAATCTGTAAATGAGACATCCTCGTGCTTCATTTATTTGATAGACATGTTACCTTTAAGGCATATAGATATAATTTAGGTAACTGTTATATGCTTAATTAATTGGTTCAGGAATATCCTGAAATGTCAAATTGAGTTAATTTTTGTGAACATCATTCATCCTCATAATATTTGGGTAGGTAATTCAATATATCATATTTATATGTGATAGTAACTTTTTTTAAGGAAACCTTTTTTAAAAGCATATTTACATGTTTTGTTTAAGTGGTTGTATGTTCGTATTTGTTACTATTTCACATCATCATTAATCCTCATACTTTTATTCAGTTAGCATAAGATTTCTATTATTCATTTTCAGATGTCATGAAATATTGTAAGACTAAGGAACAAAGCTTTATGGCAGTCAACTCCTCATCTACATAATCATTCGCTCGCAGACGAATGAGTGATGAATAATACTGTGTCATAGTGGATTAAGAGCTTCTCTATGGACCTTGTGGACGGAAAACAATCCAAGAAGACGAATGGAGAATTGTGAATAATTATTCAACCAATAAAAAATTTTAAGTGGTTATCGTAGTTATAGTTATTTTTGCTTGTATTGTAATGCTATGTTGCTCTTCATTTGCTATATTAATCTTTTTTACACGAACACTCATTATATCCTCAATAGTAAGAAGGGATGGTCTAATATCAGTCCAAATTTGAACCCTGTGTGTTTTCATATCTGCCTTGGATACATCTTCAACCAGTTCACCGTCAGATGTTTTCTTCTCGCATATATCATTTCCTTCAACACCCTTCTCCATGTTGGTATCTTTTGTCTGCATAGAGGCTACCTGCTCTACAGAATTTTGAACTTTGCCTTCTTGTAATCCAGTAGCAGGATATTCTTGTCTCTCCAAAAAGTTCCCCCACCTGTCTGATCGTTCCTCCTCCTAATATATGGACATCAAAGAACCATTTAGTTACATTACTTCTTTTTTCTTGTCTATCTCCATACAACCATAGTAAGATCTCAAATGATTTTAGATGAAAGAAAAATATTCTCATTTCCCCAGTTTCCAGGTGTGGAACATATCCATATGGATGGAACCATCCAAATTTGACTCTCATAATCAATCGTAAAATACAAACAAAAAAAATGAAAGGTCTGAACACAATCTACAATGTGAATTGGAGTATCTTGAGCCTCTCTAATCACAATCGGCTAACAATTTGAGATAATTCACCAAAAATCATTCACATTACTACAACTACACAACTGTATCAAGAATTAAAATTACAAAGAGAAAGTCTTAAGAAGAGAAGAATAGGAAAACCTTGTATATAGTAGCATATTCACGGTATCTTTGTACATGTTGAGGTCTTACAGCAAAACCATAAGCATCCCTGTTCCACACCAATAATCTAGTCACTAGATGAACCTCGTACAGTTACCACTTCAATAGATCATATTAAATCACAATAGAAAGTTTCAAATTAAAACAATCAACACAAACATACATTTATTGTTAGTTCAATTTGTTTTTACAATGCCAACAATCACATTTATCATTGTAATTATGATTATAGCTGCCTGGTAAACTTTGTGTCTGACAATAAACCATATCCGATGAGTGTTGTACCTATCAAATGGATGAAAAATATCTTGTAAATATGCAGTATATAATAAAAAATATTATAAAAAATGTGCTAATTTAACTGGATAAAATAAAGAATAACAAAATACCATTAGTACATTCGGTAATTGTATGGAAGACTGCGAACTTTCAGCCAACCATCGCATTGAAGACTGCGAACTTTCAGCCAAGAGATGTTGACCAGTGCTCACAAAAATTGACTACAATTTGCACAATAGTTAGAACAGAATATTTACATACAGTATTACTTAAATTGACCATTAGTGAGCCAACATAACAACCAACATAATTATTAAAACATGTGTTTGTAGTTCCTAAATAAATGTAAATGTTTTTTCATTACAGCTTTAATAGGTAGAGCATATTCTAACAAATTCCCAGCTTGTAACAAACCATATTAGAGAGTCAAATAACCAACTCCATTTTTCTTCAGAAAAGAGAACCAATAATAAAAAAATGGTAATTATAAATATAGTTATACCTGCGAATGTTGTGTTGGAAGAGGTTGTAGAGACTGAGTTCCATGCATAGAGTGTGGTCGAACATTCTCAAGTGTTGATGTTTGTTTGGTTTTACTTGATCTTTTTCTTCTTTTTGACATTCTCTCTAGGGCACCTTTCAACCTTTTACCCGACATTGTTTTCTCCTTCCTTTTAATCCCTTTAATTCCATGAGAGTCTCTTACACTAATTTCTACCTCTTTTAAAATATTCGTGGCATTTGATTCACCAACTTGTAACATCTCATCCATCGACTTCAACGTACGCAAAATATCATCTTTAGCAACCTTATATGTATCATTCCTCTCCGCTGCCTTGGTTACCAACTGAACATACAGTCCACACAGTTCTTGATATCGCATACTTTGCAATACTTTTGTAGACAAACTAGTTTGGTCACTAGTTGATTCATTAACTTCAAAATATCCAACCTTAGCTTCTCGTGTCCACCTTTTTCGTATGAACTTATTTGGAATCTTTACGATATTGTTTATCGTAAATATTTTCAAAATATGTGAACATAAAATTCCAGTAAAATCAATTTTTTTGCAATCGCATTCAAATTTTCCACACGATAAATCAACTATAACGATATGATTGTTGTAACTCTTTCGGAGAGGATTAATTTCATATTTTGTAAGAGTTCCATCATTCTCGATTATTCTGACACTAGTATCATGAGATTTGCACCACTCAGTTTGAAAACACTTGTATATTTCGGGGGTATAAATACTACTTGCTTGCTTCAAAATTTCAATTGGAAATTCCAAGAATGGAGCACTTACTTTAGACCGTGTTTCAGCTTTTAACTCTTCGTATCGACGATCCTCAAGTAGTCTTTCGAAATGATTGAAAAAGTCCAAAAACTTGTGTTTGTATGTGACATACCTTTTTACAATGCTATTCATACTTTCACTTCTTTGGGTTGTAGTCATATCTGCGCAAAATATATGTCGGCCATACACCAAAGCCCATTTTTCTCTTAACTGAAACATGCGCCGAAGCCAATCATTTTCTTCTAATGAATACTGAGTCAACATCTGATTCCATGCTGTAATAAAATCTCTCTCTTCATCAAAATCATATATACAAGAGGCAAAATCTTTAGCAAAGCCTTTAAACTGTGAAAAAACGCCACTCAAATGTATTGCAGCATTTTGATAAATGTGCCAAATGCATAAACGATGATGTGTCTCTGGCCATTTCAAAGTTAAAGCCTTTGCCATGGATGCATCTTGATCTGTGAGAATAGTTATTGGTTTTTTCTCCCTCATGGCTTTACTAAATGTATCAAATAACCACTCGAATGACATAGATGTCTCATCATACAATAAAGATACACCAAAAATTATCGATTGTTTATGATGATTAACACCTACAAACAACGCAATTGGACGACCTTCATTGTTCTTCCTATAAGTTGTGTCAAAACAAATAACATCTCCAAAATGACCGTAATCAGCTCTCATCTTAGCATCAGACCAATAAATATTAGTTATTAGGTCATCTTCATCAAGTTGAATAGCATAGAAAAAATTAGGATCTTGTAACTGTTGTTTTTGCAAATATTCCAATACACCTCCTGAATCCCCAACCATCACGTTTCTTGTTCTTTTAGAACGCAAATAATTTTTGTAATCTTTAGGGATAAAACCTAAAAACTCTCTCCCACCCACTTGTCTAGCCATAAGATCATGACATGCTTTTTGGGGGATTCCAACTTCACTAGCCATCTCAATTTGTATCGCTGCAGAAGAAGATATTTTTCTATGGGATCTAAGGAAATGTGTTTTGTTGGGACTTGTGAGATAGTGATTATGCTCTCTCACAAATTGAACCACGCATAATTTGCCATTACTTCGACGACTAATCTTCATTTTAGCTTCGCAACCAAACCGTGTTTCAGCACGTTTGTTTTTCACATAAAGATCACGACGTTTATCTATTTCCTTTTTGCCTTGTGCACTGCAAAATAACACTCTATCCAACATTTCACCTGATTTATTAATATGACATCTAGATTTTCTTATGCTAAATCCAATCCTTCTAGCATATGTCAAATAAAACTGATAAGCATCTTCTTCACTTTCAAATTCTTGACCTATACTAGGTAGAAAGTCTTCTGATATAGGTGCCTCAATGTTCTCCAAATCAATTTTATTGTTCAACCCTTTTAAATTAATAAAATAATGTTGTCAAATTCAACCTAACAATAATAAAACATTATAAAAACAATATAATTCTAACCTTCATTAATAACTTTCACGCCATCATCCTGACACTCTTCATTTGCTTCAAAATTCAATCGACGACAACTTGTAGATCCACTTTCCATGATTACCACTTTCAAATCTGAAAAAGAAAAGAAGAACTTTAATTAATTTTTCAAATTAGCCTTATGAGTAGTCTAACAATGCTTAACCTCTTTTACTATAAAATAATCTAAAACAGTGCCCAGTTATGAGATGCTATTGATATAAGTATATATTTTTTAAATCAACACACACTTGTACATCTTACTTCACAATTTCTAGAAAAAACAACATAAACCCTGAACCATATAAATATAAATATAAGATATTCCTGAACCAATTCATTAAGCATATAACAATTACCTAAATTATATCTATATGCTTTAAGGTAATATATCTATCAAATAAATAAAGTATGAGGATTGCTCATTTACATATTATGAGATACAATGAGAATGTATCAGGTCAAGTTCTTCATTTTAACAAAGAAATTTAAGGAAATAGTTACTGATTCTTATCTTAAAAGTGGCATATCTTAAAAGTGGCAGGGGGTTTCTTAGAATCTTACATTCAAGCTTTATAACTCTAATCAGTAATATTTAGTTTAGATAATTGAAGAATATATACATAGTTAAACTTAAACTGTAATCTTTAAACTATAATCTTTGTTAAATTTAAGTTATACTATAATGTTGTTAATTGGATTGAGTTCTTGATGTGTAATAATAAGTATATTCAAAACAATTGTTAAACTTGAATCCAAACAAATACCTATAGTATTTCAGGAATCTCAGGCCGCAATAAAGCACAATCGATAATCGATAACGGTGGACGGATAAATGACCGACAGACAAAGACGAATGTTGAGTCGACGAAGACGAATGTTGAGAGGACAAACCCTAACTTCACAGGTCGCGAGAGAGTCCCTAGCTTCACAGGTCGCGAGAGAGTAGAACCGTAACGAAGATGATTTGAGACGAAGACGACGATCTTGGAGATTTTGAAAAACCCTAACTTGAAGTTCCTTTTCCTCTAGCGTATGAAATTAGAGAGATTGTTTTACAAGGGAAGGGAAGAGAGATGAGTTCGGGCACTAAGGGCCTCCGGACAGCATTAATTTTTATTTTTTTTTAATTACGACGCCTTTTTTTTTTAATTACGACGCCGTTTTAAGACGGCACAGCTTATGATACATACTAAGGGACAGCAAATCCGGTCCCCTATTTAAAGGAATTTATTGTTAAGGGATTAAATAATATATAATATATATTATATAAAAATATTAAAAGAGAGAATTAAGGAATACTTGGGTATATATAAATTAATATATTATAAAATTTTAATTATATCCCTTATTTTAGGATTAAAAAATTAATATTATTTATTATTAATAAATTAATAAATTAATAAATAATTAGATTTCGGCATAATAATATTTGAAATTTGGTCAAATAAATCTTAAAATATTTTATTTTATTTAATTAACCAATTTCAAATTCAATAATTAAATGATATTGTTGTTCATTATTTGTCCTATCATATAATTTTATTTTTTATAATAAAATAAATTATATGTTTCTTTAGTAAATTATATATTATTTATTTGAGTTATATACCATAATAAAATATTTAAATTTAAAATAATGATATTATTGTTCATTATTTTGATTGTATTGATACAAATAGTCACCAAAGTGACAATGTTTGTTAAAATTAATTCAAGACAATTTTGAATGGTAGTAGTGTGTAATTCATGTGATTATATTATTTGGTCCAAAAGATAATTAATTGAGAGAATTACATTAATACTTGTGATGGTAAATATATAATAATTATAAAGTCTTATTTAACATGTCTTATTATTAATGTTTTATCATTACACCAAAATATTATTAGCAATTAATATTACTGTCCAAAGATTTGATATTAATGTTGCATTAAGTATTTTAGGATGGAATAAATCATTATTTGAATTTAGTTATTACTTAAGTTAATAAATATGAGCAACCACTTTTTTAAATATCCTAATTAATTATGGGCTATAACTTTTATGATGTCAAGTTAAAGATAGTTTTTTTTTCTTTTAGACGAGACTATTTTATTTTTGAGGATATTGAGTTTGAGGAGAGAAATGATTTTATCTTTAAAAATAATTTAAATCAATAATTCCTATTATGGAAGATTTGATTTATATATAAAGTGTTTTGACATTGATAAGGTTTTATTGATGTTGATGATAATGTTCAAAAATCAAGAGTAACAAGATAATATTGATCAAATTCATTAAGTACAAACTCAACAACCTCAAATCAAGTGTCTTTATGACAATCCAGTTTAATTGAATTACTCTTTAAGGACAATTTATTGTACTCGTTGCATATTTTGATATAGAGCTTCACCATAATAGATGTTAAGGGGTTTTTCAATAGAGACATTGAAAAACAATTTGGTGCAATGAGAAAACTTTGAGTCGAGAGACCAAATTAATATGGTTTGCAAGTTAAAGACTTAAAGAAGTGTCTCGTTAGTGATACCATAAGTTTTACAAAATAACAATTCTCTCTTTTGGTTTTGAGGTGAATTTAATTGATTATTTGTGTATCACAAGTTCGGTGGGAGTAAACATGTATTTATGGTTTTATATATGGGTGACATTTTGTTTGTCACAAATTTTGTTTGACATTAAGTAGATAATACTTACGAGATAATTGAAAAGAACTAAAAATTAAATGCTCACATGTAGAAAGTCGGATAGTCTTGAGATCATTGAGTATTTAGACTCTGATATTACGGGATGCTAAAATAGTATGAAATCTACTTCGGGTTATATTTTTCTCTAGCTGGTTTTGTCGTTTCTTGAAGAAGTATCAAACAAACACTTAAGGCATCATCCAATATTGTAGCAGAATTTGTGACATGTTATTAGGCATCAAATTAAGTAATATTGATATCAAGTTTATTTTATGATACAAAGTGGATAGATTTCTATAAAATATTTATGTACAAACTTTGTGGTTATAAACTCCTTGACAATGAGTTTATCGCGTAATGTTTTTCATGAGAATATTGCTCGTATAAGTATCATAGAGATCGACGATCTCTAACTTCAGTGGGAGTTTGTAGTTTGGTTGTCTTTCAGTTTAGTTATTTTATAGATATTTATAAAGTTTCTTATTCTGATCAGAAATTAAGTATTATTCAGTTTCTTACACTTTGTATAATTATGTTTAAAGTATTATCTCACTAAAGTTAAGTAGGACTAGTTGAAAATTGACATGAAAAGATCACCTTGCATGAAATTTTCATTTCTCACATTCATGATATGATTTGTCAATTAATTGTATTAATTTATGTGATCATTGTTGGGTTTAGTTGTGTGCTTAAATACAACGACGAGCTCTTTGGTCCTATATTGATATGTTTAATTGATAAAATTGTTTATACAACATATGATTGAGATGACACAAAATTTCGGGCGCATTATGTTTGTTGATACATTTATTTTTGTACATACGTGATCTAGTGGTAGATTGTTGGAATTTTTAGGGTCACTAGTATAAAAAAAATTGTGCAAATGTCATCTTTAATATAAGACATAAGAATGTGATTTAATGTGAAATTAAGTTTATGGCTTATGGGTGTATTTGTCATGAATATAAAGTAAGCTTACCTAAGTGACATTTCTAATTTTATGAAGGGCTAAATTAGAAATAACCTAATTATAATAACCAACTTAATGTTGGTTATATGTAACGGTAATGATCCCCATTTGAAGTATGGACAATTCTCATTTGCGTCCCCATCAACAAAGAGATAAACCTATTGACGTACTGAACAAATTGGAAGAATCATTCCATATAAGGAAAGTTTAAGGAAAGAGATTAAAGAATCATTTCATCCATGCAAAGTCTAAGAAAGAGAAGATTCATTATTCATCAAATTAAGGTACGCTTCCATTGCATTCAAATTTTAATTTCTCACACATTAAATTAGGATCTAATTATGATAATTCTAACTGTTCCATCTTCGTTCAATAAAATCAAATCGTCAAAAGGAGGATCATCTCCAAGCTTATAAGTTTTGGTAAAAAATGGAGTATGTATAGATCTGTTGGATGGATCTTCGAGACCAGTTGTCTGTTCAACTTGCAATGGCTCCATCTATAAACAAAATGTAAGAACACAAATCTATAAAATTAGTTAATGAGAACGGAATGAGAAAACATTGGCAGAAATTGCAGAAGAGCTATTAGAATAAATTTCACGTCTAGTTTTTTTATAAACAAAACTTGTTTTTCAAATTCGAAGATGAGAGAGAAAGAAGTTGTGGACTTTTGAAAAAGAGAGAGAGAGAGGAGGGTTTAATTCTTATTTCTAAAATGTTTTAGGTAGAAGATTATTATAATTTATTGACGACAGCTATAGCATTATGCCGTAGTTGATAATCGTTATAAAATTGTGGCGAGAAAACCTGAATATCAGCGACGGTATCCGACAATGTCTTCGTTGATATTATAGCTTATCAGCAACGGCGATAACATAATGTTGACACTGATAATCTTTCCAAAAATGTCGAGAAAACCAGAATCCACTTTTTTATAGCGACGGTGTTTATAACGAAAACCATTGCTGATAATAGTTATCAGGGACGACGTTACCTTGTCGTCGCTGATATTTTTTATCAACGAAAGTTCTTTGGTCGCATTTGCTAATAAAAAATATCAGCGACGGAAAACAATAATGTCGCTAATATAGGTCGCTAATAACACTTATTCCATTGGTGTATATTCTCAAGGTTATGTTTTAATTTATATATATATATATATATATATATATATATATATATATATATATATATATATATATATATATATATATATATATATAAAATGAGAATAAAAAATATTTAAAGAAAATAAAGAAAAAAACTCATTTAAATATAATTATTTTATTTTAATTTATATATTTATTAATTAATAATTTTTCTCTCTACTTTTATTTTTTAATTAATCAACTTTCTTCTCCATTTTTATATTTTCGTAAATTTTTTTATATGACTATTTATTATTAATTATTATCATTTTATCTCTCTTTTTCTTTTCTTTTTGGTTTTTTTTATTTCTTGTTCTTCATATATATATATATATATATATATTATACGAACATTCATCGTTAATTATTTTAATTTTATATTTTTTTTCCTCATTTTTATGTCTTATTTCGATATCAACATTGATTTTTAATTATTTTAAAATAGTTTGGTTTTGATTGTTGGATATAATAGTGATTCATCTCTTCAACAACAAAAACCCTTCACCAAAAAATTAATAATCAAGAATTGAATAATAATAAAAATCCATTCATCAAACAACAAAAAAGTAATAATCGAATATTAGACAAAAAACAATATTCCTTACTACTATTATAAGTCATGAATAAAAAATTAAATTAAAAACTATTAATTTTATTTTTGTTCATATTAAATTAAATAAGAAAGAAACCCTCACAAAAATATTACAATAAAACAAAATTCACAAATAAATTGTTAAAATCGATTAAAAAAAATGAGTATTTGCATAATAAGAGAAATTAAAATAGATAAAAAAAAATGAAGATAAAATAAAAAAGAGAAAAAGATACTAGTATATAAATAATAATAAAAAATTAATTAGATGGTATAGTTAATGAAAAAAAGGAAAAAAAAATATATATTAATAATTAATTAATAAATATATAAATTAAAAAATATTAATTAACTATGTTTACTAACCGAGACTAAATAGGTCTATTTTTTATATTAGATACTTTTAAATGATTTTTTACAAGTAAACTTAGTTTTTTTTTCCTAAAATGAATAATAAAAGAGAATATATTTATATGATAATTAAAAAATTGTTATTAAAAAATAATATCTTTCATCGTTAATTTTATATAAATATTTTCATTCCTGGTTATATATATATATATATATATATATATATATATATATATATATATATATATATATATATATATATATATATATATATAATATATATAAAGCTTTAGCATATATCATTTTTTAATTTTCTGCTTTTAATTAAGAAAATTATGATAAAAATATTATATTTATAAATATTTATATATAAAAATAAATAAATATGTGACATTATATAATTATTATATATTATTAAATAAATTAGGAAGGATATTTTTTAATTAGAATAAGATATATATTATATATATATATATAATTATTATATATATAATAATAATATTTATATTATAGGTTAAGATTTATATATATATATCATAAAATTTATATGAGTATTAATATATATAATATATAATTATTCAAAATCTCATATATCAAATATATATTTATAAATAAAATTATAAAATTAGTTAAATATTCGTATATGGTCTAATGATTAAAGTGCTTACATTTTATACTTAAGATCAGGGTTCGAATCCTTTTAAAAGTGAGTATTATAAGTGGGTGTAAATTTAGCTTGAAAGATAATGTATAATAATATAAGTGGGAAGTAGTCACGCTAACAGTGTAAGATAAAGAGTCACGCTAACAATGTAAGATAAAGCGTGAGCGAGAATGTTAGTTTAACCAACGCAAACATTGGTGTAAAGACTTGAGGGTTCATCCACATAGGGTGATCAGTCAAGGCCTAAGATAATGTCAGGGTGAGTCGATGCCTGAAATTATCCTTCAAGACTGAGAGGGTAATCAAATGTTTAAGAATGTATCCTTTAAGACTAAAAAGTTCATCAATGAAGAGTGAGTTAGATTTAGATCATGCTAAAATGCGTAGTTAGATGTTTATGAATGTATCCTTAAAAATTGCAAGATTTGTCTACGGAGGGTGAGTCAATGCCTAAAATCATGCTAAAATGCGTAATCGAATAGAAGCGAGAATTTCGACTTAAGTAACACAAACACTAGTGTGAAAATCTAAGTGTTCATCAACGGAGGGTGAGTTATGGCCTATATATGTCAAAACGTGTAGTCGAATGTTTAAGAATGTATCCTTGAAGGTTGCATTGTTCGTCCACTAAGGGTGTGTCAAGGCCTGAAATAAAATGCATAATCAAATTTTAAAAATGTCATCCTTGAAGATAATGTATAGTGGGAATTAAGAATAATAAGAGGTTCATCCACGGAGGGTGAGTCAGGGTCTAAGATCATGCCAAAATTCTTAGTCAAATGTATGTCATTGAATGTTTAAGAATGTCATCCTTGAAGATAATGTATGGTGGAAATTGAGAATGGTGAGGAGTTCATCCATGGAGGGTGAGTTAGAGTCTAAGATCATGTCAAAAGGAGTAGTCGAATGTTTAAGGATTGTATCATTTAGGATGCAAGATTTGTCCACGGAGGGTGAGTTAGGGCCTAAAATAATGTCAAAATGTGTAATCGAATATTTAAGAATGGCATTCTTGAAAATAATGTATGGTGGGAATTAAGAATATTGAGGAGTTCATCCACGGAGGGTGAGTTGGGGATCTAAGATAATGTTGAAATACGTAGTCGAATGTATCTTTGAAGACCGCAAGGTTCATCCACGGAGGGTGAGTTTTCGCTTAAGATAATGCCGAAAAGCATAGTCAAATGTTTAAAAATGTATCCTTAAAGACCGCAAGGTTCATCCACATAGGGTGATTTAAGGCCTAAAATTATGAAAAAAAAACGTAATCAAATGTTTAAGAATATCATGCTTGAAAAGATAATGTATAGTAAGAGATTAATAATGTGCATCATTTAAGGAGAATGCATGGTGTTATATATGGTTGTCTATTTTAGAGATTAATAATGCATATTATTTATTTTTTTAGTATTAAAATTATTAATTATATATATATATATTTTATGAAATATAATAAATAAGTAATATATATTCAAATAATAAACTAAACAAAAATTAAGCTTATATTTTAACATGTTTTAAATAATTTATAATTTTTTTGTTATTTTGTTATTTTAATTTATAATGTTTTAAAAAATATTTAAATAAGAAAATAAATTTAAAAATAAATTTAATTTAAATTTTAAAGTAATTGAGAAATTATTTTAGATTTATATATATATATATATATATATATATATATATATATATATATTAAGAGATTGATAACTTTTTGATGATGTTTACAAAAATGTTAAAGTTAGGAATAAAATTTATAATCTGAGGTCATAAAAATTATATTGGTGATTGCATTAAGTTGGTTTTGCAAGGAGTAATGTCGAGTAGAAATATTTAAACAATTATATATTAATGTTAATATTTAAGGAAATTAATTTTAATATTTTTTAAATAATTTATAAAAATTTGTTATTTTAATTCTAATATTTCTAAATATATATTTTTAAATATTTCAACTAGAAAAATATAATTTAAAATATGTAAATAAATATGTTAAGTTTTAAGTATTTAAAAATTTATTTTAGATTTATTTATTATAATAAAAAAATAAGATGAGATATGTATGTTTGAAATAATATTTTAGAATTAATTAAAAAATTTAAAAATAAATTATTAATTATCAAATATTTTTTATATTTAATTATTTATATATATTCTAATTAATAAAATAGAGTGAATTTGGTAAGACGATGCATATTCCATTAAACTTCTTGTTTTACTAGTCTGATTAAAAACTTAAAAAACATAATTAAAGCAGTAAGCATCATCATAAGATGATTTGGAATACCAAGATGTCTATATTTGTGCAGATTTGTATTTTTTTTTTTTTTTAAACTAACTTTTTAGGTTCTCATCCTAATAAAGATGAAAAATTAAAATTAATAAAAATAATTAACAATGAGACTATTTGTGAAATATTTAATATCCTATATAGTATTCTTTTCCTTATTTAATAGAATATATATATTTTTTGTTACAGATTATTTAATAAGTTCTATATACTAGATAATATTAATAATTTCAAAATATTTTATAAAACAATCCAAGCAGACATGTACATATAAAATTAACTAACTTAAACGAATATAAATGATTAATTAATTCATGAGTTTAGTAGCACACATTTAATCAAAATTTCGTCACTAGAAAGAAAGAGGTAGCAAGACATTTTATAAGTTAAGGGAATAACTTTTTAGAAAGAGAAAGTGGGAGCTGAAAAGACATTACTATTGGAGATGAATTATTCTTTTTTCTATCTCTTTTAAATTTTTTTTTCTTGATGATGTGAACTTTATTTATTCATATCGTTCTAGTCAGTTCATTATTTATTTGTATAATCTCAGCAAAATCATATTCTAACAAGTCGGTAAAATGTTCTTCTTTTTTACTTAAATGATGTGAATTAGTGATTCTTCTATAGTTTTTGCTTTGGTTCAATATCTTAGTTATCATCCTGTAATAAGAGTTGATTAAAACCATTAGTGTAAGGTCAGTGTTCAATTGGGTCTATTATATTATCGATAGTTTTATAAATCTAGATTGGTTATGAGAAACAGTGGTAACGTTATTAATTCACCATTCTTTGGTGGAGTCTGCATCGACAATCATACTTAAGAGGATGAGTGGTATTTGGTTGTTAGGGTATGGCGCGTTGTCCGTCTTGTGGACGGCCAACCTCAGGTTCGCTTAAGCGAACAAAGGAAGGATGTACTCTCAACAGGGCCAAGAGAAGTCGAAGGGTCTTATAAATAGTCGGTCTTCAGCCGACATTCACGTCCACCTCTTAGGGAACCTATCGGGTATGGTTTTGAAGCGATTATGCGGCAATCAAATACTAGAATTAGAAATATTATTAGCGAGAGTGGAAGGAGTCAATACTTGGTGGGCCGTCAAACCCATCCAATCCGAAAATATTGGGTGTAGAAGATGTCAGTTCGCACCAACAGAGTTCTTAGTTGCATACAGTCGGATTCTCGCGCCATCAATGCACCATCATATGCAATGCAGGTTGGCTCAAGATGGCGCATTATATTGTTGGACTGGACAAAAAAGATAATGGTCGGTGGTAAGTATTTCGAATTTCAAACCTTATTAGATTGTTCTGGAGTTGTGGTTATTTCAAAATGTAAGATGGGAAAAAGGAGAGATCAATCGAAGTGAATGAGAATCACTTGAAGTTGATCCGTAAATCTCTTCAATCATTGTCATAGAAGAAGGAGCAACTTGTTTCCGGTCATAATAATGGAGAATTTTGGTCGGGCTATAATTCACATGGAAGATACATTACTTTATGATGTGAGTTCAAAACAATATTTATAATGTCGATTGAAAATTGTGTAATTCCATTGGTAGAGGATGGACTTCGTCGACTTGTTAATGGTCGACTGATCGTCACTGAGAAACTACAAGTTAAGAGTGATATTTCTAATGTTATGGATATGAATAGACCAACGTATTAAACAAAAAAACGTCACTAGGTTGTTCGTTTGTGAAATGTCTACATTATTATGGAACTTTAATCTTCTCCGTAGAGCATGAGATGATCTTGGTGGGTTTATTGAGTGTGATGAGAGTTATCAAAATAGAAACGATGAAGGATGGGTCAGAATTCTTGTCGCCCCTCTTGAGCCGAACATCAGATATTCGGAAGTCCTTCTTCTGGATAACGGAACACATGATTGTAAGGTTATAGTTTGGCCATAACGCACTACTAAGATTTTAATAACGACGAATACTAGTTCTTGTTCTGATCCTAACAATGTTACCAATATTGAACCTTTATCGACAGTTCATCCTAAGAGTTTGACGACATTAGAAGCATGTGTTAAGGAATTAATGGTGACTCCTTTCTATATGGATCGGATTCGTTTGGATGGGCTCTCTAATGTTAAATGTTTAATCGTTGTAGAGGATAATAAGAGGGTATTGACTCTTGATGCCTTATATGTCGAGGATGTCACAATGTGTTTTGGCGAAAAGGTCGGTCATGAGGTTGCATTCGAGGTCATTACACCGTTACATTCGACTCATCATTCTCATGAGTGTCCCACCTCAATAAGGGTCATGTCAATGATATGGAGTAT
Organism: Impatiens glandulifera; assembly: GCF_907164915.1. Lineage (NCBI taxonomy): Eukaryota > Viridiplantae > Streptophyta > Magnoliopsida > Ericales > Balsaminaceae > Impatiens > Impatiens glandulifera. The sequence goes on along the minus strand of NC_061862.1, from coordinate 113,068,341 downwards.
TCGTCTGAGATGCATACGGTAGAGACAAATATCGAGCATTTTTCTCCTCTTTTACACGTGCCTGAGACTATTAACCATGTTTCTCTCGTTAAATCCCCTGTGAGAAATGATTTACATTTGGTCTCATATCATGTTAAGGTGCCCCCATCTCACATCCAATCTCATATTTAATTGATAATTTGGAGCATGTATAAAGGGTTGAGGATGATATTTGGTCCCCCTTTTGTAGTACGTCTAATTTCACCACAAGTAAATTGCTTTATCCCATTTGTGAGCCGACTGTGGTCATTCATAAGGTTTCTTAGGACAGACTCTTGAGTATGATGCCAAGGAGGAGGTTTGCGCAGAGTTCTCGACTCATAATATTATTTTTAATGAGAATATATCTCTAGTGCAAAAAGTTTTGAGGTGTGAGAATGAGGTTTGGATGGAGATTCGTGAGATTCCCCCACTTCCATATTGTTATCTTCGAAGTGAAATGAAGAAGATTATTTTGCCTAATGGTAATATTATTGATGGAAAACGTGTTTCAATCCTAGTAAGGCATATTTTAATTAATTTATCTTAATGATTGGAAAAATTGTGGTGTGAAATGTCTATGAGATTAACAATAGTGCAAAGCGCAAAATGATACAGTATTTGGTTAGCACTTTGAATTGTGGTATTTATTGTTTCAGTGAGACTCAGATGCAGCATATGAATCAATGAATTATTCTTGACCTATGTAATTGGAGATTTTGTGGTTATGAGGCTCTAAATTCTATCAGGGCATCAAGTGGGATTTTGGTAACTTGGAATGAGGATTTATTTGAGGAAAATGATATTAATATACGTCAGTTTTCCGTTAGTATTCAGTTTCATAACCGTGGGGATAATTTTCGTTGGATGTTTTCTACGGTGTACGGACCTGTGCTTTCTAACCTTAAGTCTGATTTTTTTTCAATGAGCTTGTGAAGGTGACAAATATTTAGGATCTACCTATTATTTTTGCGGGTATATGAATGAAGTTAGGGTTCCTACCGAGAAAAAAGGGGCACGAAGACTCGCAAGGCATATGCGTGAGTTTTCTGAGACAATCGAAAATTTAGAGTTCGTTGATTTGTCTTTGGAAGGAGGGCAATTCACATTTAGAAGAGGTAACAGACACGGTGAGAGTGTGCAATCCCGCATTGATAGATTTTTTGCGAGTAACTCGATTTTCCGTGGTGTATCTAATGTATTTCAAAAGGTCTTACCGTAGAGTTGTTATGATCATTGTCCTATCTTATTGAATGGAGGGAGGTGGTTCCAACTAGTCGACCTTTTAGATTAGAGAACAAGTGGTTGACTAGAAATGATTTTATCTAGTAGGTAGAAGGGTGGTGGGCGAGAGAGGTCGTGTTTGGTTCCCCATCCTTTAGACTATTTATTAAGCTTAAAAATCTACTGAAGATGTTAAAGAGTTGGTCATGTTGGACATGCTGCAAGAACGAAAAAACGATAACAGATTAATCTAGATTGTGTATAAACCATTATTTGGATTTGTTAAGAATGGAAGAAGTAGTGAAGAATTATTGAGACACAATTAAAAAACTAATAGTGTAAGGAAGACAAAAAAAAAATAATAGTGTAAGAAAGACAAAAGGGTGGGTGAGTAGTTAGGTGAAACGATGTTAAAATTAAAAAAAAAATGAGGTAAATTAATTTAATAAGAACTAGAACTAAATTTGCAAAGTAAGGTTTACTAATATTTGAAAAACACCTAGTTAAGTATAAATTTTTATATTTTAATACAAAAAAAAGGTTGGTAACAGATTACAATATTTTGAACGATGCAATTTAATTTACAATGATATTTTATCATTAAATTGCAGAACTAATTGTTAAAAAATTATATAGTAGTGTCAATATATTACATATTTAACTAGTCAAACTATCGCAGTTCATTAAAAATTAATTTTACAACTTTTATAGTCTTATATATGAGTTTAAGTGACCATATAGTTGTAGAGTGTCATACCAGTTCTCCTTTAATTTTAAAAAACTTTTACAGTCTTACTTATATATTATATAATAAAATAGATAATGGAAATATAGTTTGTTGTTAAACCATTTAGAAAAATATTAATATTATAAAAGTTTTGTAATTTTTTTATAATCGTTTTTTTTTATATGTTACTATATTTGTGCAACAATATATTTATAAAAATTTTGAAAAAAATTACATTTTTCAAATTTTAGTGATATGTTTTGTCATATATATTTTTTAAATTTTATTTTCCGTAAAAGTTATTTTTGTTGAAAATATATATTATTGGAATTGTTGCGATGTTTCGATAATTAGTTGCTAAGAAAATTGTCGTTCTTTAAAACGTACATTAAATAATATATCGTTGCAAAATTATGCTGTATATCGTCAATTTTGTTGTAGGATTTTTTTTCTAAATTGTCGAATTTATAAACATGACAATTTAATCTTACAATATCATTCATTTAGTAATCTTGTGATTTTAAAATAGTAAGTTAATGTATAAAGAGTTTTAGAATATCTTATAAACTCTATCAAGATAAATGGTAATTGTGGATTCTAAAAAATTAAAAGTCAAGGATTTTTATTTTAAATATCTTAAATGAAAATAAAAATGATGATGTGAGATGTAATATATTGCTAGTTTTCTAGCTTCAAACAAAAGAAAAGTGAGAATATCTTATTATAAATAATTTAAAATAAATCCATGATATCACTTAAGAAAACTGGCCAAATATAAGACTTTACCTGGTCCATGTAGTCTAATTTCATTATAGATATTTTCACATTGAATAAATTATTAACTGTCTCGTCGCCTGCCAGCAAACTCAAATAAATGAACAAAGTTGAAGTTTAGTCTATATCAAAATTATGAAAGTGGGTCACCTCTTGAATGCTACCAAAATCAAATTTTCTTTTTCTTGATTAAAATAATTAAATTTTTAATAATGAAATTTTATTTTTACTAATTCGACCATATGAGAAAAGTTCATTTAACACGCACAAAAAAAAATATAACACCAATAGATTTTCAAGCTAATCCAAATTGATAAAAGGGTAGATAAATTGTTTCTTATGATGTTCGTTTAAGTTAAAAAAAAAAAGTGTGATTAATACAAACCAAGAGTTTGTATGTAATTTTGATTGAAGTTCTTGTAAGTCTCAACCCTAAACACGCCAACTAGAAAATAGACATTTGGAGCCTTTTGTCTCCTATCATTCCATAGGAGATACTCACTTTTTAAATACAAGAATATAGACATAACATAAAAGAAAACAATCGTTATAGAAACTGATTTAACAATAGAGCGTAATAACTGTCTTTCTTAGTCATTTTTTTAAATCAATTTTTAAATAGTATTTAATTTAAGTCACTTGATTTGTATCTTTAAACTTAGTAGTTGCAATCTTTATAATTGGACCAAATAGATTGAAAAAAAATGTTACCCATCCTATTAATTAGTTAGAATGATCAGGCTAACGTGGGTTACGATGACAATGAGGCGATTCTTTTGAAGAATCGTATTACTATTTCCGTTCCGATCTTGACGGGAATTTTAAATATAAATCATCCCCACCCGATAGGGGACGGGTTTTCCCGCAGTGCACTGAAACCAAAAAATAATTTAAATTTAAAATATAAATAATAAAATAATTCATATAAATTTAAATATAAATTTAAAAAATATTAATAATTTATAATTATAATGATTGCATTAATTAAATGAGAGAAAATAATCAGTTATTTATTAAAAAAAACAATGATAGTATTAAATAAATAAATATATAAATTATTTTAAACAGCTATTATTAAAAAAATGCATAGTTTCGGTTCGAGGATCAGTATAGGGCATGTAAATACCACCTGTCCCGATCCCCGATTAAAGCGGAGAAAAACTACACCAATCGATTTAGTTCGAATCGGTTATCATGGGACAGTTTTAAATTGTCATCCTTACTATATTCGAGACAATTAATTATTCTAATGTATTCAATTTGTACATAACATTTTTCATATCATATTTTTATTGATGTGCTTAAACGAATTTTTATTAAATTGATATTTTGAAGAAAAAAAATTGTCATCCTTATCCCTCATTTCTAATTTCATTCTTTTATTTTTACTTTTTATTTATTTTACATTATTTTAACATTGAGGGACGTGATTTATATATATATATATATATATATATATATATATATATATATATATATATATATATATATATTGATATTTTTTTAAAGTGTCTAGATTATCAGGTCGAGAGCTGTGGTTAATTTGGATATATATGTGAGAATAAATGGATATTTGGGTCGGATTGTGGGCTGACCCGTCCATAAACTTAAAACGGTTAAAAATAAAATTAAAAATTCTCTATGTATGTTTCAAACTTTCAACCTAACAAAAAAGTACAACTCTTTAACCAACTAGACTAATAACACTTTATATTTTAAATTCAACATCAAATTAGATTAACGCATTACATTTTAACAATATAAGTTTAACTTTATAACTAACTAATATATATATATATAATGATGCTTAATTTTTAAATGTCCGAATTGCCGAGTCGGGAGTTGTGGTTAATTTAGATATATATTGGAGAATAAATAGATATTTGGGTCGGATTGTGGGTTGACTCGCCCATAAACTTAAAACGGTTAAAAATAAAATTCAAAATGTTATATGTATGTTTCGAACTTATAATCTAACAAAATTAGTACAACCCTTTAACCAAGTGTGATTGTAATGTGGTTTATCGAGACATAATAGGCAGGTATCAATTAAAAATGTTTAAAAAATATGAATCAAATATTTGATTGACCAAAGTGTAAGGTCACGATGTTAAATATTAAAAAATATCAATCAAATATTTAATTGATCAAAGTGAAAGTGTAAGGTCACGAGATGAGAGATTCATTAGGGGAAAAAATATGTGATGAGATATGTGAGAAGATAAGTTGTTTTATCGAAGTTAATAAAATGTGGAATGTGAACATTCTATTTTTATTTTAATATATTATTCGTGATTTATAAAAAAATTAAACATTGAATACATATTATATTTATTTATTTATTTTATTTTATTTATATTTTTATCTGTGGCATCGCACAAGAATCTTTCTAATAATAAGTAATATTAGACCCCAACAGATAATTTATATAATTATTCAAAATCTAACTTACAAAATATATATATATACAAAAAAATTATAAAATAATTTTATCTATCATATGTGTTCTAATGGTTAAAGTGTTAATATTCGCTTCAGTAATGCAAAAGGGCGATTTAGGGCTTATGATTATGTACAATAATGTTTAAGATTGTACCCTCAAATTTTGTTATTAAATAATCATTATAGGTATAAAAAATATAAAAACTTAAATTTATATTATTTTTTTAAATAAGTATATAATAATAAGTAATATTATACCATTAGAACTTTATATTTAATTGGTAATTTTATCTAAAATATTTAAGATTTGTTTTATCGAAACTACTTTTATTTTCATATAATGAATATTATACCATTAGAACTTTATATTTAATTGGTAATTTTATCTAAAATATTTAAGATTTGTTTTATCGAAACTACTTTTATTTCCACATAATGAATATTTTTAATTTATATGATTTTGAGTAGATTTAAAAAAATAACAAAATAATTTTAAATAAAAATGAATAAAGGTAAAGATTGTCATATTTTTTAATAATTAAATAATAAAATATTAAATTAAATTATAAAATCATATTTTTAACATAATTTTTTTTTTGAAATTTTATATTATTACTAATGGAAATACACGAACTATTTGCACGGACTACATGCTACTTTATCTCTAAAAACGCATCCATTATAAATAATAATTTATTATAAACACAAATCTAAAATTAATGTGATCATATAAACACATAAACAGTAAAATTGTAATCAAGTATAACAATGAAATAGATTATAGGTCATCATAATCTGAATATTAGCAGAAGAAATAAATTGAATCTAAAGATGATTTTTTTTTTTTTTATTAATTAGGTTTTTGAAATATCACTTCTTCTTTTTTGGGTATATATTGTCTTATAAAAAATTGATTAGTTAAGTTATATGGGTATAATCAAACTAATTTTAAAAAAAATTAGTCATAATTAATAAAATAAGTAATTAAAAATGGGATAATAATTTTTTAAATAAATCAAAATAATTATGGCTACTAGCCACGGTCTATAAAGAGGTTACTAGTTTTTTTTTTTTTTTTTAAGTTTACAAGTTTATACAGTACGTATGTGTGGTCATTGATGACGTCACGGATTTCTAGAACCAAATTAAATGACCATTTGAAATTTGTAAGTACTTGCAAAATATCTCAAAAATCTGTAAACTAATTGTATTTAATTACTTTAAAATAAATGAAATTTTATTAATAACAAAATTATAATTTAATTATATCTGAAATATTATTATTTTTAGACAAATCTTATGTTATTGCATATATAAATGATAAAATAACCATAATTAAGGGGAAATTTGACAAAAATGGCCATAATATAATAATGGGTGTAATTCTAAAAATGGACCATCGCCTAATAAAAATTGCAAAAAATGTCTTTTCGCCTGCGAAATGTCCGTCTTGTCCCTGTGACTGCACTTACTCGAATTACACTTACTCGAATTATAGTTACGCGAATTACACCTACGCGTTATATGTAATATGCGTACATTGAAAGACGCATATTACATATACGTGCATTATGTAATATGCGTCTTTCATAGTATATAAAGCGCCTAATTTTGACTATTATTTTAAATCTCCAATTTTTAAGGTTCCGACTCTCTCTCTCAAACCTTATCCCCTCCGCTGTCGCTGCCGCTCCCGCTCCTTTTTCCACGACACTTCGTTCGTTCAAGATCAGTATCTGCCATGACCGCGACTACTCTGTTCGTTCAATAATACATGCACGTATATGATTTGTTTGTAGAATCTTTCACAACTTCAAACTGAATGTCATCGATTTGTAGGCAGTAGGTGTTGACAACACTTTTAGAAGAAAGTTTGGTCTAGAAGAATACCTCCAACGCACTCGTGAGCGTGAGTAAAAGGTTCTCCATGCTTATCCCCCTTTCTCTCTTGTATTCACAAAAATAAGAAATTGATCTTGTGTATTCTTCTTTGTAGTTTTCGTGTTTCGATCATTGTATTTTTGTCATTCTGTGTAAGAAGAGGTAAAGTTTAAATCCAAATGTAAGTAAAATAGAATTTTTCTTTGTAGTTAATAGTTTATTGGTATTCACAATATGCTTCTTGTATCTGAATGGCATAACAGTAAAAGGTCATGTTGTCCAAAGGAAACCATTGAAGCATAGGGATCATGAAGTTGATCTTGAATCCCATTAGGGGAAGACTCAGGTTAGTACATCATCCTGCTGCATTCACAATAGAAATAACTAGTTCTTTCATTTTGAATTTAAAGTTAGCAATTGAAATATATATTAATGTATCATATGCATGTGTTTTTTATTTTCTTTCTTACTCTTTACCAACTTTTGGTAACATGAAAGCTACCATTAACCAATTTTTAATTTGTCAACGACCTTCATGTTCAAATTTACAAAATATGTATTAAATATAGCCGAGAAGTTGTCTTTGTAAATTCACATTTGGAACTCACGAGTATATATGGAATTGGCTCACGCAAATCACATGTACTTCCTTTCTAGCTCTATCTATGAGATTGTGATTATGACTAACTTGAAGTCGTTTTCACTACTGTTAAAACATCCACTTTAGTGTTTATGTTACGCTATTAGAATTTCAGTATCAACATTTACTCCGAATTAGATCCTCATCTTTTTTATTTTATTTTATAATGTTAGGTTATCACTCTAATAACACCCTTAAGCTAACAAGTATATTGGTTTCTATCTAATTATAAATATATATCATCTAGTTTGTTGTGTTTTTAGGTCATAATCAGCTTCTTGTATCTATTGATATTCAATAATTGTCATTCTCTTTTTTTTCTGCATTTCCCCCCCCCCCCCTCCCCATTTGCTCACATGTTTGTTTGTATTCTCTAGCGTGATTACATTCTCTACAGGTCAGATATTTCTACTCAGTCTGTGAATGTGTAGTGAAAGATTCAGAAACTACTTGGATCATATCAATGGAGAAAAACGTAAGTAGATCATAATTCATCTACATTTTACTCAAAACTATGCTTTTATTGATTTTTGTTGGTTATTCTATAGATCAAAGAGCCTTGGGCGTGTCCATGTAAGTGGAACGGACATCCCTTGAGAAGGTAGGTAGGTGGTGGTGGTATTGCCTTTTGAAAATATTATTGGATACAATAAACCATTTTGATCAATTTTAGGTGGTTTCAACTTTCATGTGCTCATATACAATTATCATGTTTATGGTGCTCAAGTTTAGGAGAGATTTGGGGTAGAAAAGGAAGGATATAGAAAGCTTTACAAAAAAATGTATTATTATTGTTAATGTTCTATAAAACTTCTTATAATGGTTTCATTACATTCATATATGTTAAATGTTTCTTATGCTAGTAGATTTGGACAAAATGATCTTGAAATAGCAACAAGAAGAGGAGAAACGTCGCTCAACCCAGATGATGTAAATCTCGAGTTCAGGGTTGTTATATAGCACTTGGTGTATATAGAAAGAAATTCTACCTACAGACATTATTATATGTGATTTGGCGCTTTGAACCAAGATATGTTATATGTATTATTGTGTAATGTTTTTTAAATATATTATATACATATGTTTCTACGGAAGTTAGGATGACAGTCAAATTACAATTTTATTTGCTATATATATGTTATTAGATGTGCGACCATATTAAATTTTTTAAATAAATTTATAGATGTTTTTTTGTTCAAACCCATATTTGAAACTAGATAAGGTGTTTCCAAATAATTTTTAAGAGACAAAAAGTTGCATGAACAAGTCTAGAACCATTGTTAAATTAGAAATCCAAATGACTAAGCAAACATTGTTGTAGTAAGATAACATTTTCCTACAAGTGCAAAAACATAATTTAACTAATCAGTCGTCATTGCTTCATAATCACCTACAACTTCCATCCCCGCGCTCTCGATTTCATCATTTGTTATCCGATTTAAATCTTCAATCAAATACTTTTGTTTGTCCTCAATTGTGTTCTGAAGCTCATTCACCTACAAGAGATAAACAATTTTCAGACACAATTGAAATTCAGACATTAAATTGAGTACAATCTGCCTTTTGAACCAAAACCCAATGGATTCTTGGGAATTTGAGAATATCTTATAGATGTTTCTTACTTTTGTACTAGCCTTCCCTTTTTTAAAGTTGGAACTCCCAACATCAAAGGAAAGAAGTCTTTCATAGGGGGAATCCAATTGATTCCCCAAAAATTATCACAAGACAAAGCACAAATAACCCTTGGTCAAGATGGACATTTCGCGTAAGTATAATTCGCGTAAGTGTAATACGCGTAAGTGTAATACGCGTAAGTGTAATTTGAGTAAGTGCAGTCACAGAGGCAAGACGGATATTTTGCAGGGCGAAAAATGCCCATTTTGCAAAGTTTATGCGTGATCAATTTTTGGAATTACACCCATTATCATTATCAGGGTCATCTCTTCAAAATTTCCCTAATTAAGGCATGGTTCTGTGGATTATTTAAATAATCTTAAAAAATTAAAATTATTTCACTTTTTTATTTAGTAAATTATTTAATTAATTAGACAAAAATACTAAAATAACTTTTATTTAAAATTATTATTTATTATTATATATATATTAATAATTTGTAAGTCTTTTTCTTAAAAAAAAAATATCCATATTCTCAAAATCATTACCGCCAATTTTTTTCTAAAATAAAGTAGTAAAAATATTATAAATATCAATTATTAAATTTAATTTAAATTACACAAAAGTTATTAATTGTGTAATTCATTTGATTTTGTTGTATTCTTATTCTTAGTCTTTATTTTTGTTTCAAATATTAAAATATTTGTTAATAGTGTTATTTTTTAAAATTATTTTTAAGTATTATATATTGGGTCAACACTAAATAGACTAAATTAGTATATCTATTTAGTTATTTTATAATTAATTATTCTCCTTTTTTTTAAATATTATTTTGTTCTCTTTCTTTTCAACTAGATGAATAGGAAATTCGAAAGAGAATATGATTCTTAAATTGTTTATTTCTTTTATTTTTTTCCTACTTTAAATTTAAGATTATAAAACTTTATTACTGATCAGAAAATGTGTATTTTAATAGCCATCCACTCTTGTTTAACAACAAAAAAAAAAAAGAGAAACCAAGTATTTTGCATTTCCTATTTTCTATAATTTCATTAAAAAAATATGCCCACAAGGAATGATTAACAAAATATTTGTACTTATTAAGTTTAATTAATTTATTTTGAATTTAGAAAAATATAGCTTTTATACATACACTTCTGTCCTACTTCAATTTTAAAGCATTGTTAACAAAAATTGAATATGAAAATTTTAATATTGTAAATAAAATTTTATTAAAATTTATTTTAATTTTAAAAAACATATAAAAAGAGATTTCATGAGTATAAGTTAGGAATAGTTATATTTCAAATAGTTTCCCCCAATTATTACATAAAACAAATTTATCAGACATAAATTGTCACTTTTCTTCTTAAATAGTCAAATTTATACAAGCATATTACACAAATATCTTAAGCTAATATAATGATAATATACATTCTAATTAGAAGAAAAATATAATTGCATTTTTTTTTGGTCATCACCTCAACTTGACCAACTCGTGGAGTCCTTTTTAACATATCAAAATTAGTTACATAAAGTAAATACGGAAAACAATGCTTATAATCAGGATAGGATAAAACATTATTAATAAATTCAAATATAAGAAAGTGTAAAATTATTAGCATTACCATTAAAAAATAAATAAATAAATTAATTACCCATTGGATTTATTACCAAATTAGCTTGACGACACACATTGAAATATAATCAATAACTTGTCATTTACATTACTTATAATTAAGTTTGGAATTTTAGGAATTATAATTTCATTACATAAAATATAAATAGAAAGTTACTTAGTTGTGATGATATCCCAATTTAGAATGGAATCCAAATATAAATTGATTGAGTTATTATTTAATGTATTAGTTATTATAATAAATTTTATTATGTAAAATTAGATATTTTTCTATTTATTGTATTCTAGCTTTAAAACCCATCTATTTTGTGTGGAGTTTGTATAACTCCTATTAAAAAAATATATTTATAATAAGAATCAAATTTAAGAATTTTACAGTATTATCTTTTTACTTTAACTAATCTTATAATAATAATAATAATAATAATTAGACAATAATAAATATGTTTTTAGATTAAAAAAAGTTTATAATATAAATATCAAATATATTTATGTTTATAATATATTATTTAAATAAATAAATTATAAAATTAAATAAATATCTTGAAATGTATTTTTTCTTATTTATTAGGCTTTGTTCGATTTTGATTATTTAAATAATTCAAATCATTTAAACATTTTTTCAATTTGATTGGACTAAATTCTTGTAGGTAAACATGAATTCAAATTCTAATTTTTTTTGGGAAAACTTCAAATTGTAATTTTGTTCATTACATTATGTGTCTAAAATCATTTTATGCATTGATTTTATTTGTAAACCACTAGTCAATGTTTTAAAAAACATTTTAAAATTTTTTATTAGAATATTAATTTATCTTAATTTAATAACTATTTCTTTTCTTATATTTGTATGTTACGTCAAAATTTAAATATTTTAAAACCCACAATATAATAGAACAATAAATATCATTAATTTTATTTAGATCACAAGTTTTTAGGGAAATTTGAGAAAATGACTGTAGGGTTAATAAGATTGTGTGAGTGAATAATTTAAATAGCGTTGGTGACTCTCTTTTTTTTAATGACAATTGTATCCTTGCGTAACGCAACTCTAGTTGCGTGACGCAACCGGATTTTTTTTTCCGTCTCACGATTGCGTGAACGCAACTGGGATTGCGTGACGCAACTGGGGTTGTGTGACGCAACTGGAGCATTTTCGTCCAAAAAAATTCATAATTAAAATTTTTTGAAAAATAAAAAATTGCGAGGTTGCGTGACGCAACTGGGACATTTTCGTCCAAAAACAATAAAAAGGAGTCACCAGCACTTCTTTTTTTAATCCTCTGCAACTTTCCACATTTTTTAGGGTTCATCTCCTCAAATTTTCCAGTTTTTATTATCTTTCAATTTTTAAAAAAAAAATTCATGTGTTTTATATATATTCATTTATTTGTATTTTTATACCATGCTTTATTGGAGCAAAAGAAACATACAAGAAGTTTCTCTCCGTTATTCCATTCTCTTTCTCTCTCTAATTATAATAAAAAGACTGCCTTTTCTCCTCCCTAGAAAGAACCCATTTTTCTCTAAAATTCTCTCTTCAGATTTCATAACCAGAAATCAACAAATTAATTTGTTTGATGCAGTTCAACTAATTCAAAATGATCATCGTTGATATACAGAGTTTATGTAACCACCATGGTATCATCATCTCAACCTCACTCATCTTCTTCCTCCTCCACTCCGTCGGAGCACAACTACCATCAACACCTCCGCCGCCGGGCCAATTTCCATATCAATTCAACCCATCAGTCGCCGCCATCATAATAGTCCTAATCGCCGCCCTTTTCTTCATGGGTTTCTTCTCCGTATACATCCGTCAGTGCTACGACATCTCACCTAACAACGGCGGTAACAGTGTCCGCCGCGCCGGAGGAATCGGTGCCTCCTTGAGACGTAGAGGGGCAACTCGTGGACTCGACCAAACCGTAATCGAGAATCTTCCCACGTTTCCTTACTCCGAGGTTAAAGAATTGAAGATCGGAAAAGGCGCGTTAGAATGCGCAGTATGCTTGAATGAATTCGACGATGAGGAAATTCTCAGACTATTGCCTAAATGCGATCACGTGTTCCACCCTGAGTGTATCGACGCTTGGCTAAAATCACACGTCACCTGCCCTGTTTGCCGGTCCGATCTCGCCGCCCAGACGGACGAAACACCGGTTGAAAACCCTGAATCGATTCCGGAACCGCCCGTTGAAAACCCAGTAGTTGAAGAGGTCGCAATTCAGATTGACGAGGAGAGAATTGATGAAAACGATCGTAATCGGTATCCGCAACTAGTTGACCGTGCCCGGAGCTTTAACCAAATCCGACCGCCGCCGGTATCTAAATCAATCCGAGGATGGCCGTTTTGGAGTAAGTTTCCCCGCTCCCACTCGACCGGTCATTCTCTAGTTCAACCAGGGGAGAACACAGATCGATTTACCTTAAGGTAAAGCTCCAATTCTTACCCAAAAATAAACCCATGTTACAAATTTGTTTATCAAACATTTACACCAAAATGAGTTTGAAAATAAGTTTTTCGTGTTTCGGAAATGATCAATTGCAATTTCTGTAGGTTACCGGAGGATGTCAGAAAGGAAGTCATGACCCGAGCATTGAACCGGACAAGAAGTGTATTACTACCGACAGAATTAAGTACTCGAAAAGGTTATAGAAGCGGTTGGGTTTCACAGGAAGGGAGTAGCAGAGGAATAAGGACTGAAAGCAACGGTCGATTCAGCGGCGGTGGGAGATCGGACCGGTGGGTTTTCACGAAACAGCCGCCGTTTTTCAGTCGGGCATTATCGGTTAAATCCCCTAGAGTGGCGGCGGATGGAGAAGGGTCAACTTCTGTAAGGACACCTAGAAATGGTGGGTCAAAGTTGCCATCGTTTAAGTGTTTGGAACCAAACACAAAAGACGATGAAACCGGTTTGGTTTTGGCCGATTCAAATAAAAACCCGGTTCGAGAAGATGAACTTCATCAGTGTTGATGGTTGATTAAATTAAGTTAACTGAACCGACAAGTTCGGTTTTCAGTTTTTAATTATCAATTTTGTGATGCACAGATTGTTGTAATATGGGAAGATATGGGAAATGGGAAGTATTTTTAAGTAATGTTTTGTGATTTTATACTTAAAATGTAATATTAAATTTATTTACATTTACTTAATTACTTTGATATATTTTCTTTAATCACTCTCTTTAATAATGTCAATTTGAAAAACAAGTTTTAATTAAATTATATATTAGATTTAACTTGATTTACAAGTTAACTCAAGTCACAATCTCTATATAAGTTATTCAAAATTATATGATAAATCTGTTAAAAAGTAAATTTTATCAATAAAATAATGATTGAGGAGATTCATTGTTCTAATTTTATAAAAGTCTAGAAAATATTGGAATTTCTTAATAAAATATGTATTCACATTTCACACCATCTATTTATTTAAAGTTTGACCTCTAGTTTTTCTTTCTAATATATATTTTTAATTTAGTTTTTTTTTTTTTTGGTGTGTTGTTCAAAGTAATTAAAATTATCATGATAAAAAATGATGAAATTGTAATTATCTAAATTAAGTTACATATATTTTGAGAAAAGTAAATTTTTATATTAAAATAGTTATTAAATATTGAATAAATTTGAGAATAATTAATAAAATAAAATTGAAAAAACTAAGAATTATTTTTATTTATATATTAATAAATCCATAAATTAGAAGAGATTACCATTTTATCTAGAGGGTCATAGGGAGGTGGAGAGTGACCGGTAAACGTCGTCGTATGCCATCAGTATTTTTTTTTCTCGTGTTGACGCGTACGCAGCCATGTTTGACGGTAATAGCACACCTCATTGATGACGTGTCAATACGACTTATTTTATTTTATTATTTTAAAGTAAAAATACGACTTATTAATACGACTTATTTAGTTATTTATGAAGGTTTACTATTATTGTTATCCGCCCACGTGTAAACAGGACAGGAGAATATGTGTAAATATATATAACCCCTAAATTATGAATTCATTTTTAAAATAAATTATTTATTAATTAACAATAATTTTTGTTATGAGACATATATAACTATTTTTTTATTAGGATATACTAAATAATTTGGGGATAATTTGTGGAGGGAATATGAGAGATTATGTTATTGGTTTTCGTTATAAATAATACAAAATAATATTTACAAAATTAAAACAACTAAATGAGAATTTACATATTGATAAATTTGTAAAATATAATCTCAACAAAACATTTAACAATTTTGAAACTTCTTGAGGATGACTCTAAATACGAATCTGTTTTAGTTTCATAACGATGAGTGAACAAGTACAACAAAAACAAACAAATCAATAATGCGTCGGAAGAATTTTTACATAATATTATGAATGACAATGAAATTTATCTTTGTCTGTGAGTTGCAAAATAACGCCGAAAAATGTTAGTGCTGCAAATTAGTCAAGCCGCTCGGTCATAGCTCTACATGAGCTTGACTTTGACTGAGTTCGAGTCAAGTTCGAGCCGAATTGTTTATTATTCGAGTCGAGCTCAAGCTCATAGAATATTTGTTCGATAACTTGTCGAGTTTTTTCGAGCTTGATAATATATATAATACAATTTATTTATTTTAATATTAAAATTTATAACAAGTATATATTTTATAATCTCTCTTCAAAGTTCATATGCCAATCCTACAATCCACATAATAATATCTTATTGTCTAAAAGTTAAAAAACAAAACTCCAATTCTTTAAACTATTATCATATTCTATGAGTATTCATTTTTACTATTTCTCTTATTCATAGTTTCTTTATTTTTTATAGTATCTCTTATTTATACCATTTTTCTCACTCATTCACAAGAGTTTCTTCATTTGTTCGTACCATCTCACATTACATTATTTTTCTCACTCATTCACTTAGATAACTCTAATTTCTTTTTGTTTTAAGAAAAAAACTCAATATATATATATATATATATATATATATATATATATATATATATATATATATATATATATCATGTTTTAGAATTTTGAATAGTTTTGGTGGTTTCATATTTTCATTTTAAAATACCGTGTTTTAAATATTTAATAGATATGAAAGTTTGATATTTTTATTTTAAAAATAAATTTAGATTGAATTCAAGCTCGAATTCGAGCTTGAAAAATAAATTTGGTTCAACTTTTTAAGTTGAGCCAAGCTTGTAGGTATATAGACGAGTTGAGTTCGAGCACAAATTTACTTGTTTGAGCTCGAATTTGAATGTAACTAATTAATACTTAATCGAGTCGACCTCGAGTTCAAGCAAGTTTGAGCTCAGCTCGGCTCATTTGCAGTCCTAGTCAAAATAATGAGAAATCTATACAAATTAAGGATTGATACATGTAAAAGAGCCTCCAAATTAAAAATGATCTTAAAAATCTCTTTATTGAACAAAAGAGAAATAACTTAAGATATAACTTCATATTTTTTGTTGCTAAGAAGGGGATTCACATATACTCGAAAAACATCACCAAAGTATTTGACGGGTATGAGTAGCAAACGAATCATCAAAAACTGGAAGTATTATTTGGAATACAAAAATTCAGAACGAAAAATATGATCCCAATAAACAAGATGTTAGACCGAACAAAATATAATATGAACTCAAATATCCTGAGTGGTAAAAAAGAAAACAATGCACCCTCCAATGTTAAAAAAACTCCAACCGAAGGAGAACAAAGAACAAAGTGACATTTGACATTCTGATAATTTTAAGAGAAATAAATAAGAAACATATGTGATAGGATCAGCGTAATCAATAGAGACGGGGGTCTGGCTATTGATGACGGCTAAAAAAACAGTTTGATAGAAATCATGTTAAGGATTTAAATCACTTTCTATTCTACACAAACCCTTACAAACTCTTGAACGATTCAAGTGCGGAAACGTTTGCTCAGGTTTGAAGCTAAGAACTAATAATGAGAAGATGACAGAATAAAAAAGACACATCAGTTTGTTTATGGATATTCAAAACAAACACTCCTACGTCACACTTTCTTCTAACCACCAGAAGGATTCATTATAATTTTTTTAGAATCAAATACAGTCGCACGATTAGCTCACGGTTGAACAACACAGACTCTGTTCAACTTACAATATGATGAAGTATATCACTCAGCTAAAACAATGCCTTGATTCTCACTCTCTCTTGATAAACACACAATAAAGCAAGAAAGCAACTCAGTTCGTATGATTCTCTCTATATATCGATAGATAGATTACTCTGTAATTCCAACAATAGTTTCTGGTAATAGTTGTGGTAGTTCTTCCGTTGTCCTTGAATATCTTTAAATAAGGAGTAGGTACCAACGGTCGAATCTTCCATAATGACACGTGGCAAGCTTCCATTGGAACGCCTCTATAGTACACAACAGTCTCTTAGCACCAGGATCGTGGCCTACCAATCTGTTAGTGCGCCAAATATTCTTCTAGGACATTCCTGCAAAAACAAGTAGTGAGAAAAATATTTGATTATGTGGCATTAATCAATTAGTTGTAATTGCTTGTCGTACTGATCTTCACTGGAAAGTGGAGCAGAAGTAGCGTACAACTAGTTGATCGTGGGTAAACGTGTGCTAGCTTCAAGCAACTACTTAAGCATGTCATTAGACATATTTCAATTAGACTACATTGTCTAATGAAATTAGACGCCCACGTCTAATAACAGGATCCATTAGAGCACCTGGTCTAATGGGATTAGACGACACGTCTAATTACGGTTCACTTCAGACTAATCTGAAGGAGTTAGACTACACGTCTAACTCTCATCTGTTAGACTGCATGTCTAACTACGCATCCCTGTAGACTAATCCGAAGGAGTTAAACTGCACGTCTAACTCTCATACGTTAGACTGCACGTCTAACTACACATCCCTTCAGACTAATCTGAAGGAGTTAGACTGCATGTCTAACTCTCTTACGTTAGACTGCACGTCTAACTACGCATTCCTTTATACTAATCTGAAGGAGTTAGACAGCACGTCTAACTTTCATACGTTATACTACACGTCAAACTACGCATCCTTTCAGACTAATCTGAAGGAGTTAGACTGCACGTATAACTCTCATACGTTAGACAGCACGTCTAACTACGCATCCCTTCAGACTAATCTGAAGGAGTTAGACTGCACGTCTAACTCTCATACGTTAGACTGCACGTCTAACTACGCATCCCTTCAGACTAATCTGAAGGAGTTAGACTGCATGTCTAACTCTCATATGTTAGATTGCACGTCTAACTACGCATCCCTTCAGACTAATCTGAAAGAGTTAGACTGCACGTCTAAGTCTCATACGTTAGACTGCACGTCTAACTACGCATCCCTTCAGATTAATCTAAATGAGTTAGAATGCACGTCTAACTCTCATACATTAGACTGCACGTCTAACTACGTATCCGTTAGACTGCACGTCTAACTACGTCCGTTAAACTACACGTTTAACTACGTCTGTTAGACTGCACGTCTAACTACGTATCCATTAGACTGCACGTCTAACTATGTCTATTAGACTGCACATCCAACTACGTTTGTTAGACTGCACGTCTAACTACATATATGTTAGACTGCACGTCTAACTACGTCTGTTAGACTGCACGTCTAACTACGCCTGTTAGACTGCACGTCTGAGTGCGTATCCGTTAGACTGCACGTCTAACTACGTATCCGTTAAATTACACGTCTAACTACGTCTATTAGACTGCACGTCTATCTACGTCTGTTAGACTGTAAGTCTAACTACGCCTATTAGACTACACGTCTAATTCAATGCATCTAATGTTCAATTAGTCTAATGAACCTCATTAAGACTTGGTCTAGTATAACCTGTTTTCGATACACCTACACCAAAAAAGATTAGACGACTTAAATTAAGTTTTATACACACTCATCATCAAAATTCCAATAGTCAAAATACTTTGACACTTAGTCAAAATAATTTGACCCAACAATTTCCCCCTTTTTGATGAATATGTTAAAACTTTGCATAGGTAACAAAAATAAGCATCCATTATATAAGTAATATAATAAATACCATAATCAGATAAATACAAAATTAGGAATGTTTTTCAAAAAAAAAATACATAAACACATTTCAAAAACAACAAAATGAAATAAGTTCAGAACAACACAAGACAACCCAAAAAAAATGCCTATCCTCCTTTCTCTCTTCCCCCTTTTTAACATCATCTAGGAAGAGAATCAATAGCGGACTCTAGGGCTAAATATAGAGCCGAGTTAAGCTTGTCCCTAAAAACATAATCGAGAACCGTCTCGCTGTTCAAGATTTTGGAAGAGGAATGAAACCCGTGACCAGGTTCATCAAGAATACGGCAAAGGAAGGAGCAAAGAGGACCGTCATACCCGAAGATCTTTTTCCCGGCGGAAATCATTCTGACAAGGTTGTTGAAGAGGAATTTTGACCAGTTGATGGCTACACCCCTTGTGATGGCCACCATTATTTCAAAAACCTTCGTACAATAGATGTCGGAGGAGTCTTTTGCGATGAGGGATTTCGAGATGATATCGTTGAGTAGGGCATACTCAACTTTTAGGAAGTAACTCTTCCCGTGATACTCCACAGGAAGGGTTTCCCCTTCGACGATTTCATCTGAAAAGACATTCATCATTTCAGATAGGATCTCGTTGGAGGAAGAAGGAAACTCATGTATTCCTTCGGTTGGGAGTCTGAAGAACAAACCGAATGTTTGTTCATCGAAGCAGATCATTATGTCAAGAATAGTCGCACAGATGTATTTGCTGTTATAGAAGCTGGCAGTTTCGAAAAACTCATAAACAACTTATTCGTAATAAAGGTAGTGAGGGCGAAGGAATCTCTTCAACCTAGTGGCTTTCAATGATTCAAACATTTGAATCATTTCAGGATCCGTCAGAGTAGAGATCGATTTGAAGTCTATTATCAGGGATTTTGCAGGGAAGAAAGACATTTTGGCAGGATGAACAAACGAGCACAAGATTTTAACGATTCGAATTCTAGAGAGATAGACAAGAATTTAGGAGCACTCAACCATTTGAGTGACGCCTTTCATTAAATATTGTAAATCTAACGAATAACAGTAAATGTTTAATAATCATTTCAACCGTCAAAAATCTCATAAACCTATTCCCAATGGACACAACTATCCATTAATATTAATCATGAAACTTCATTATTAATATTAGACGTATAGAAGAAATAACCAAAAATATCAGTCACTTTTGACAATTGGAGAGACACCTGTCTTCAATTTATTTGATAAGTGACTGGTTTATTTTTCGCAGGAAAAAGGTACATGGACAAATTCATATGCAGATGACAGTTGTCTAGATAGCCAGAAGATGAAAAGTCTAAGTACACAAGTAGTTAGACATTTTATTCGACTTTTCACATTCTTCATTTCTAATTGGGAAATCCGTCTATTAGATGTTGTCGTCTAATCAAGTTTGTCTTATAAACGTCTAAACGTCTAATTACGCATAAACACCAAGTGTTGCACGTGTGTTTGGTTAGACGTGAGCTTTCACTGCTCTTGTCATAAAAATGTCTAACGTCTATTAGACGTATACATCTAATCGCACAGGTTAATTAACCAAGACATGAGTTCCCAAAAGAAGATAAAGCCGCTTGAGTAGACGTACGTCTAAGTAGTTATGCTTCTTAAACTTTTAGTTCATTGGACGTATTAAGACCTCTATCTTCTTGTCTGTCCAGTTACGTTTGAACAGCATGTTCCCCCTCAATTTATGCACATAACAACATCAATCAAGATCAACAAGTCCTAAAATGTTTCTAAAGTGAGAAAACTTAGCTTTGGGTAGAGGCTTCGTGAATATGTCTATAGTTTTTTGATCTGTTGGGATGTATTTAAGACGAATCAAATTCTGATTGACATGCTCTCGGATAAAGTGATGCCTAATTTCGATATGCTTGTCCGAGAATGCAGAACTGGATTGTAGGTGATTGCGATAACACTTGTGTTGTCACAGAAAATTGGAGATTCTTCAGCCTCAATCCCATAATCCCTAAGCTGTTGTTGAACCCACAAAAGCTGAGAGCAACAACTGCCAGCAACAAGGTACTCTGCTTCAGCTGTAGACATGGCAACCGACGTCTGCTTCTTACTAAACCATGAGATAAGATGATCTCCAAGGAACTAGCAAGTTCCACTCATGCTCTTTCTATCAATTTTGAATCCTGCATAATCTGCATCTGAGAAACTAGTTAAATTGAAATTGGAATCCTTCGGATACCACAATCCCACATTTTGAGTTCCCTTTAAATACTTCAAAATGTGTTTAACATCATTAAAGTGAGAAAGTCTAGGATTAGCCTGGAATCTTTCACAGACACCAACTACAAATTGAATATCTGGTCTACTAGCAGTAACATAGAGCATTGACCCGATTAGACCTCTATAGGCTGTGGCATCTACACTTTGGCCACCTTCATCTTTGTCCAATTTACTAGAGGAGCTCATTGGAGTGGCTGCAACAGAGCAGTTCTCCATCCCAAACTTCTTTAATAACTCTTTGGTATACTTGGCCTGATTGATGAAGGTTCCTTTCTCCAGCTGATAAAGTTGAAGGCCGAGGAAGAAAGTTAATTCTCCCATCACGCTCATTTCAAATTTGTCCTACATCAGCTTGGCAAATTTCTCACACAACTTGGAGTTAGTTGATCCAAATATAATATCATCAACATATATTTGAACATGGAGAATGTGAGAGTCTTTAGTGAATCTAAACATTGTTTTATCCATAGTTCCAATAACAAAGTCATGATCAAACAGAAATTCAGTCAACTTGTCATACCAAGCTCTTAGAGCTTGTTTCAGACCATAGAAAGCTTTGTCAAGTTTATAAACATGATTTGGTAAAGTATGATCTACAAAACCGGGGGTTGCTCACCATAGACATCTTCATTTAATTTGCCATTTAAAAATGCACTTTTCACATCCATTTGAAAAACTTTAAAATTCTTAAATGATGCATATTCCAGGAAGATTCCGATTGCCTCAAGTCTTGCTATAGGTGCAAAAGACTTATCAAAGTCGATACCTTCCTCCTGTCTGTATCCTTGAGCAACTAAACGAGCTTTGTTTCTAATAACTAAGCCATGTTCACTAAGTTTGTTTCTAAAAACCCATCTAGTTCCTATGACTGACTGATCAGTCGGTCTAGGAGTTAGATGCCACACTTTATTTCTCATAAATTCGTATAACTCCTCCTGAATGGCATTGATCCAATCTGGATCAACCATTACTTCATCAATTTTCTTAAGTTAAATTTGAGAAATAAAGGAAGAATTGGCCATTTCATCTATCAATTGATGTCTTGTCCTTCGAGGAGAGAAAGAATTTCTGATGATCAATTCTGGTGGATGATTCTTGTTCCATCTGAAGTTGAATCCAAAGGGATTGGTCATCTAAATAGGTGACTCCGCAACGTCTGAACTCTCAACAGTTTTTTGAACAGGAGTTTGTACGTCTGGTTGAATTTCAACCGGATCAGCCACAGGGTCAGTCAACGAGATCCTTTTATTCAGAGCTTCTTCCTCACTTACAGACTCAAGACTCGTCGCTTCTAGTCTGTTTGCAAGGTCAATGTGATCAATGGATTTGCTTTCAATAGGCTCATTGAAGACTACATGAAGGGATTCCTCAATAGTTTGTATTCTTTATTATATACTCTATAAGCCTTGCTTATTGAGGAATATCATAACATGAATCCAACATCAGCTTTAACATCAAAAGGGGTCAAATAAACCTTTGCATTGTTATGAATACAACATTTACACCCAAATACTTTGAAGTATAAAACTGTGGGAATTTTCCCATAATACAGCACATAGGGAGTTTTATCAAAACGTTTGTTAATTATTGACCGATTTTGTGTGTAGTAGAATGTGTTTATGACTTCTACCCAGAACCTCTAAGGTACGTCTGATTCAGCTAGCATAGATCTTGATGCTTCCTTCAGAGTCCTCACTCTTCTCTTAGCAATGCCATTCTGTTGTGGAGTTTTGGCACTAGACAACTCATGTCTAATCCCAAACTCCTCGAGATAAGTTGAGAGGTATCTGTTAGTGAACTCAGTTCTCTGGTCACTTCTAATACAAGCAATATTCAAAGATTTCTGATTCTGAATTCTTTTAAATATTCTAATAAAATTTTCAGCAGTTTTATCCTTTGATGGTAAAAATGCTACCCAGGTAAATCGCGAAAAATCATCAATAACAATTAGGGAAAATCTCATTCCTCCTAAGATCTTTACAGGAATTGGACCAAAGAGATCCATATGTAACAATTCGAAGCAACGACTGTATTAAGATTTCCCTTTACTTTTGAACAATGATCTGCCCTATTTGCCTAACTGGCAAGCAGAACATACATTGTCCTTAGAAAATTGAAGTTTAAGAAAACCAATAACAAAGTTGTTTAAACAAATGTTGTTGATGGTTTTAAAGTTCAGATGGTTCAACCTTTTATGCTATAACCATTTCTGGTCATTCTTGACAATCATGCACATAGGATCTGAAGATTCTTTTTGCCAATTCATTTTATATGAGTTTCCTACTCTACTACCGGTTAATAACGTATTACCATGTTGATCCTTAACTAGGCATGCATGAGTTTGAAAGTCAACGGATAGACCATTATCACATAACTGACTAATACTAATCAAGTTATAGCACATATTGTCAACAAGTAGCACATTATTAATGGTTAGATTACCATGGATAATCTTACCCTTACCCATGGTCTTACTCTTCTTGTTGTCACCAAAAGTGATCTTAGGTCTAGAACAATCTGCTATATCAGTGAGAAGCCGTCTGTTTCCTGTCATATGCCTGAAACAACCGCTATCCAGATACCACACAGATTCCTCGAGACCATCATTCACTTGTACCTACACAAAACAATATTTACAATCTTTTGGTACCCACATTCAATATTAACAAATCTTATTGGCTTAAGCTTGTTGATAGCTGAGTTTGACTTTTTACATGACTGGTTTGGGTCATTGCCATCAAATCCTAAACCGGATCTAGATCCAATAAGTTTCAACAAACTAATTTAATGTTTGACAGCTTCTCCAAACCTTGTCCAAGCACTTTTAACGTAGTTTAACCGTTTGTTTTCAACAAAAAGAGTTTGAATCTATTCTCTGAGCATCTCATTCTCAGATGAGATCTCTATTACTTTCTTTTCGAAAATATTAGTTTCAAAAGTTTTATGTGAAGCAGAAATATTGGCCTCATATTTTACTTTCATTTCATAAAATGAGTCTGATAACTTCTTGTACTCAATGGCCATTTCATTGAGTACAATAGTTAACTCTTCGTTAGTAAATTTTGGTGTAGAAACATCATTTATCTTGGATTGATCGTCAGCCATCAAGCATGTTACAGTTTCAGTCTCTTTTTCTACAGGAGAATTCTTTGAATCGCTGTCGACCCATTTGGATTTGTTTTCAACACATATTAGAACTTTCTGATCCTTCTAATTCTTCTTGGCTTGAACATTTCGACCATAGATCTGAGTCAGCTTCTCCCATATTTCTTTGGTAAAGGAACATGACTTGATCTCGTAGAATATGTTCATGTTGATCGATTGATACAGAATATTTTTTGCCACATTGTCCAGATTATTGGTCATCTTATCTTCAGTAGTCCACTCACATCTTGGCTTCAAAATCATTATGGGGCCATCGGTAATGACGCTCCACATATCACAGTCAAGAGCAGCCAAGTGAACTTACATTCTCATCATCCAATATTCATAGTTGTGCCTTGACAGAATGGGGATCTCATTGATGATAGACATGATTCACGTTCTTGATGCTTGAGAATAGAAACCTTGCTTTGATGCCAATTGATAGGATTGACGTAATTTATAGAGACGGGGTTTGGCTATTGATGACGTCTTGAGAAAAATGGTTTGATAGAAATCCTGTTAAGGATTTAAATCACTTTCTATTCTGCACAAACCCTTGCAAATTCTTGAACGATTCAAGTGCGGAAACGTTTGCTCAGGTTTGAAGCTAAGAACTAAGAATGAGAAGATGACAGAATGAAAAAGACACAGTAGTTTGTTTATGGATGTTCGGAGAAAACTCTCATACGTTACCCCTTCTTCCAACCACCGGAAGGATTCACTATAAGTTTCTTAGAATCAAATACAGTCACACGATTAGCTCACTATTGAATAGAACAAACTCTGTTCAACTTATAATATGATGAAGTATATCACTCAGCTAAAACAATGCCTTGATTCACACTCTCTTGATAAACACCCAGTAAAGCAAGAAAGCAGCTCGGTTCGTATGATTCTCTCTATATCGATAGATAGATTACTCTGTAATTCCAACAATAGTTTTCGGTAATAGTTGTGGCAGTTCTCCCGTTGTCCTTGAACATATTTAATTAAGGAGCAGGTACCAACGATCAAATCTTCCATAATGACACGTGGCGAGCTTCCATTGGAACAACACACTCTGAGCACCAGGATTGCGGCCGTACCAATCTGGTAGTGCGCCAAATATTCTTCTAGGATATTCCTGCAAGAACAAGTAGTGGGAAGAATATTTGCTTACGTGGCATTAATCAATTGGTTGCAATTGACTATCGTATTGATCTTCATTGGTAAGTGGAGTAGGAGTAGCGTATAGCTAGTTGATCGTGGGTAGACATGTGCTAGCTTCAAGCAACTACTTAAGCATGGCATTAGACGTATTTCAATTAAACGACCTCTTCTAATGAAATTAGATGCCCATGTCTAAAAACAGAATCCATTAGACCACCTGGTCTAATGGGATTAGACGACACGTCTAATTACGGTTCCATTCAGACTAATCTGAAGGAGTTAGACTGCACGTCTAACTCTAATACGTTAGACTACACGTCTAACTATGCATCCCTTCAGACTAATTTGAAAGAGTTAGACTGCACGTCTAACTACGCTTCCCTTCAGACTAATCTGAAGGAGTTAGACTGCACGTCTAACTACGCATCCCTTCAGACTAATATGAAAGAGTTAGACTGCACCTCTAACTGTCATACGTTAGACTGCACGTCTAACTACGCATCCTTTCAGACTAATCTGAAGGAGTTAGACTGCACGTCCAACTCTCATACGTTAGACTACACGTCTAACTACATCTGTTAAACTACACGTCTAGCTACGTCTGTTAGACTTCACGTCTAACTACGTATCCGTTAGATTGCACGTTTAACTACGTCTGTTAGACTGCACGTCTAACTACGCCTATTAGACTGCACGTCTAATTGCGTATCCGTTACACTGCACGTCTAACTACGCTTGTTACATTGCACGTCTAACTTCATATCCGTTAGACTGCACGTCTAACTACGTATCCGTTAGACTGCACGTCTAACTATGTCTGTTAGACTGCATGTCTAACTACGTCTGTTAGACTGCACGTCTAACTACGTCTGTTAGACTACACGTCTAACTCAATGAATCTAATGTTCAATTAGTCTAATGAACCTCATTAAGACTTAGTTTAATATAACCTATTTTCGATACACCTGCACCAAAAACGATTAGACGGCTTAAATTAAGTTTTATACACACTCATCATCAAAATTCCAATAGTAAAATACTTTGACACTTATTCAAAATAATTTGACCCAACACTATGTCTCAATAAGGTTCTCTTTTTGAAAACTATTTTTTTACCCCCTCATTTATCGTTTTTCATATTTTCAAAAAAGATATATATATTTTTAATTAAAAAATGTGTACAATGTCAAAAAGAAAAGATTGAAAAAAAAGTAATAAAAAACTCAACTGTTGATATTGAGTTGTGAGGTCATGCCCATTTGAAATAAAGTGATCAAGCTCAATCCTACAGATGTCATGACTCGGTGAAAGTGCACAATCAAATGGTGAGAAAGCGTATGAAGGCTTAAGTTTTTAAGGGAGTTGAGATAAGTTGTTTCTATAAATAGATAAGTAATTCATACAAGAAATATGAGAAGAGATATGTCCGAGTGATATATAAAGACCAAGTGTGTAATTTGTTGAGTTATGGAGCCTACACTTATAATAAACTCTACATTGTTAATTAGAGTTTATTGAGTTTTCTTTTTTTGGTTTTGGACTTGGGCCTGACCAAAGTTATTTAGGTTTATTACCTGAATGTTTACCCTATAAATATGAGATTATTAAGGGTTTACATGAGACAGACATAATTCTAGAGAGATAAAGTGTGAGGCAAAAACTCTGTATTCCTTCTTCTTCTTCATAGTGAAATTTGGTGGTGGCTGAAGTGGATGTAGCTCAATTTGAGTGAACCACTATAAATCTGTGTCTTCTTGTGTTATTCTTTCTTGCATTTTTACAGATTGTTTTAAGCTGGTCGGATTTGGGAGATACAAATCCTAACAACTGGTATCAGAGCAGCTAGGCTTGATCTTAGCATTGGAAATAATGGCAAGTGATAACAGTATAGGACATGGGATTGGAAGATTTGATGAGAAAGATTATGCCTTTTGGAGAATGCAGATTGAAAATTATCTCTATGGAAAGAAGTATCATGTTCCTATGAGTGAGAAACCAGAGAAGATGGATGAAGCTGAATGGAAACTCCTTGATAGACAGGTTTTGGGAGTTGTCCGATTGACGCTAGCCAAGACGGTTGCTCACAATGTAGCAAAGGAGAAAACTACCATGGGTCTGATGAAAGCTCTTTCTGATATGTATGAGAAACCATCTACTAACAATAAGGTACACTTAATGAAAAGACTCTTTTACTTAAGAATGGTTGATGGTACTTCTGTCACTACTAATTTGAATGAATTCAATATAATTGTGAATCAATTGCTATCTGTTGAGATTGATTTTAGGGATGAAGTTAGTGCCCTGATTTTGTTAGCATCTCTACCAAATAGTTGGGAACCTATGAGGGCAGCAATTAATAATTCAGTTGGAAATGCTAAACTGAAATTTGTTGAAGTTAAAGATCGTATTCTTGCTGAAGAGGTTCGTAAAATTGATTCTGGTGAAACATTCAAATGTTCTGCTCTAAATGTGGAAAACAAGGGTAGAGATATTGATAGAAATTTTAACCGAGGTAAGAGCATATCTATGTCAAGGAGCAGGAGGAGTCAGTCCAAGTCTGGGAGGACATTTGAGTGTCGGAGTTGTGGTAAACATGGTCATTTAAAGGGGAACTGCAAAGCACCGAAGAAAAATGGTGGTGATAAAAATGATGCAGCCAATGTTGTTACAAAATTTGTCACTGATGCGTTGCTTCTCTATGTTGATAGCCCGATAGATTAATGGGTTTTGGACTCAGGAGCGTCTTTCCACACCATTGCTCACAAAGAATTAAAGGGGAATTATGTGGCTAGAAACTATGGGAAAGTTTATCTCGCAGATGGTGAGCCACTAGATATTGTTGGCATTGGTGACATCAAATTGAAGATGGCAAATGGTTCTGTTTGGAAGATAAATAAGGTGAGACACATTCCAGGTTTAATGCGCAATCTGATTTCTGTTACACAACTTGATGAAGAAGGTCACAATTTCAGTTGTGGAAATGGCGCGTGGAAGGTGACTAAAGGAGCAATTGTTGTTGCTCGAGGTCACAAAATTGGAACATTATACACGACTTCAACTTGCAGAGAAACAGTTGCTGCTGTAGTTGATGACTCGAAGAACAGTGAGTTGTGGCATTGCAGGTTGGGCCATATGAGCGAAAAAAGGATGAAAATTCTTTTAAAGAATGGACAGATTCCAGAACTGAAGTCTGTTGAACATCAGTTATGTGAAAACTGCATTCTTGGAAAACAAAAACGGGTGAGTTTCTTAAAGATTGGGAAGGAGCTCAAGAAAGAAATGCTATTATTGGTACACACTGATGTGTGGGGACCTGCACCTGTTTCTTCTATTGGCGGATCACAATACTATGTGACGTTTATACATGATTCGATAAGAAAGGTATGTGTATATTTTATGAAGCACAAATATGAAGTATTTGCTATTTTCAAGAAATGGAAGGCTTTGGTTGAAAATGAAACAAATCAGAAAATTAAGTGCTTGAGATCCGACAACAGAGGTGAATATATCAATTTAGATTTCAAAGAGTATTGTGATGTGAATGAGATTAGTATGGTGAAGATTGTTCCCTAAACGCCTCAAGAGAATGGAGTAGATGAACGAATGAATCAGACATTGAATGAGCGTGCTAGAAGCATGAGATTGCATGCAGGTTTGCCTAAAATCTTCTGGGCAGAAGCTATTAATATTGATGCCTATTTGATAAACAGGGGACCCACTGTTCCTCTTGAATTCATAATTCCTGAAGAAGCTTGAAGCAATAAAAAGGTAAACCTTTCTTATTTGAAAGTGTTTGGTTGTTTATCATATGTTCATATTAATGAATGTGATAGGAGCAAGCTTGATCTAAAGTCTAAAAAATGTTTTTTCATTGGTTATGGTGATATCAAGTTTGGTTATCGTTTCTGGGATAATCAAAATTGGAAGATTATTCGTAGCAGAAATGTTATCTTCAATGAACAGGTTCTCTACAAATATTGTGTTGGGAAGACATCAGATGGTGATTCCAAGTTGGAAGAGACTAGTATAGTCAATTTGAGAGAATGTTTAGCTGAATATATACCGGTTGTCGAAGAAGAACAATGTGTTGTTAAAGATGAAAATGTTGAGAACTTGGCCCCAAAGGTAAATTAGCAAACACCGGTTATATAGTTGAGAAGATCATGAAGGAAACGAAAACCAATTGAGAGGTGGTCTCCATCTTTGAACTATATATTGTTGACAGATATAGGTGAACCTGAATGTTATAAGGAAGTAATATGATCTGATTAATCAATTAAGTGGAAGTCTGCTATGAAAGATGAGATGAACTCTTTGATGTTGAATCAGACTTGGGAGCTCACTGAGCTACCAATGGGAAAGAAAGCACTTCACAACAAATGGTTCTTCAGGATTAAAGAAGAACATGATAAAACAATGAGGTACAAGGCAAATTTGGTTGTGAAAGGATTTCAACAGAAAGAAGGTATTGACTACAATGAGATATTCTCTCCAGTAGTTAAATTGATGACAATCAGAACTATTTTGAGTTTGGTTGTGAAAGAATACCTTCATCTTCAACAAATGGATGTCAAAACTGTTTTTCTTCATGGTGATTAGATGAAGAGATTTATATGCGACAACTAAAAGAATTTGAAATCAAAGGAAAAGATGAGCTTGTGTGTAAGCTTCAAAAGAGTCTGTATGGTTTGAAACAGGCTCCAAGGCAATGATACAAGAAGTTTGATAGCTTCATGAAAAGTAACAATTTTATAAGGTGTGAAGTTGATCATTGCTGTTATATTAAGAGGTTTGATAAATCGTACATTATTATATTCCTCTATGTTGATGACATGTTGATTGTTGAAGCAAGTTTGTATGAGATTAACAAGCTTAAGAAAGAGTTGTCTAAAAAGTTTTGCAATGAAGGATTTGGGTTCTACTAAACAAATCCTTGGGATGAGAATTTTCAGGGATGAAGAAGTTCTCAAGCTTTCACAAGAAGAGTATGTGAAGAAAGTTCTTAGCAGGTTCAACTTGTATGATGCAAAACCAGTTACTACCCCCTTAGCTAGTCACTTCAGACTATCTAAAGATCAGTCGCCTTCAACCGAGGAGGAGAAAAATTACATGGCCACTGTTCCGTATGCCTCTACCATTGGTTGTATTATGTATGCGATGGTTTGCACAAGACCAGACATAGCACATGCAGTGGGAGTTGTTAGTAGGTTTATGAGAAACCCGGGTAGACAACATTGGGAAGTAGTAAAGTGAATACTACGATACTTAAGAGGAGTACGGGTCTCTCTTTGTGTTTTCGAAAGTCTAATATAGGTTTGAAAAAATATGTTGATGCTGATAATGGTGGTGATGTTGATAGTAGAAAGAGCACAACAGGGTACATTTATACTCTGGGAGGTACTACAATCAGTTGGATTTCAAAATTGCAGAAGATTGTTGCTCTTTCTAGTTGTGAGGCAGAGTATGTTGCTGTGACAGAGGTTGCTAAGGAGATGATGTGGTTACAACTCTTTTTGCGAGAATTGGGTGAAGACTACGAGAGAAGTGTGTTGCGATGCGACAGTCAGAGTGCCATTCATTTGGCAAAGAATCATTTTTATCATGGCAGGACGAAGCATATACAAGTTCGTTATCATTTCATCCGGTCAGGTTTAGAAGATGGAGTATTAGCTCTTCAGAAGATTCCCGGGAGTGAGGATCCAGTTTATATGTTGACGAAAGTTGTGACAAATGAGAAACGGAAGTTGTGTGCAACTTCATTTGGTCTTCTTCGTTAAGACACCAAATGGAAAGCCACTACCGATCGAGAGATGATGAAGCTAGTTTCCAAGTGGGAGATTGTTGAGTTATAGAGCCTACACTTATAATAAACTCTACATTGTCAATTAGAGTTTATTGGGTTTTCTTTTTTCGGTTTTGGGCTTGGGCCTGACCAAAGTTATTTAGGTTTATTACCTGAATGTTTACCCTATAAATATGTGATTATTAAGGGTTAAATGACATAGACAGAATTCTAGAGAGATAAAGTGTGAGGCAAAAACTTTGTATTCCTTCTTCTTCTTTATAGTGAAATCTGGTGGTGGCTAAAGTGGATGTAGCTCAATTTGAGTGAACCACTATAAATCTGTGTCTTCTTATGTTATTCTTTCTTGCATTTTTACAGATTATTTCAAGGTGATCGAATTTGGGAGATACAAATCCTAACATAATTGAAACGTTTGATTATGATATTGGAATCGAGTTCCTAATAGAGATGGAGACGTATACCAATTTTGGGTTGAACTCCGATATTATTTTGTGTTGTTGTATTCTCTTTGTAGTTATTTGTTGGTAAAATTTATAAGTTGTTTGATTGATAAGGGGAATTTCCCTACATCAACCCTGACAACATCTATGAATGAAAATTAAGAAGCTCTACTGATGTTGAGTTTCTCAGTATTTTATGGGAAAGTTGTGAACCTTAATAATATGGTACAAAAAAGTGGAGTGTTGTATGGTATCATATGTGTTTTTCTTAATACTATATTTGAAAATATATACTTACATATTATTTGGTATGTGTACTAGTTATATAGTTATAAGTTATAAGGGGTATAAATTGTAAGGAGTGATTAGAAAATATAAATTATATAAGTTTTTAGTGTTTGGTTGAGAATATAAAATATGTATAAATTATATAAGTTTTATTATTTTGTGTTTGGTTAATGGTATATAAAGTATAAAAACTATTTTATCCTTATATTTAGAGAAATTATTATTTTAATATTGATTTAATATGTAATTTGTATTATTAATTATAATGAAATTAAAAAAAAATCAAATTATTATATAAATATATTTTAAAAATAAATAATCATATTATATTAATTACATTACTTTATATATAATCCCTATAATTTAACTTATATAATTATATAAATAAAACTTATTTATATATTAATTAAAATTTATGTATTATTATAAATTTTTGTATATTAAAACAATATTAATTATTTATATAAAATAAAATATTAATAATAATAATTTTAATAAAATCATATTTTAAATTAGAATGATACGATTATAAATTAGTTTTTAAAATAAATTATATATATAAGTTGTATTAATTAATAATAATAATATTACTAATTTATATAATTAATTATAAATATCTTTCATTAATAATGAAATACAATTTTATTTTATAAATTAATTTTATATATGACTACTATTTTTTAAATTAATATTTTTAATTTTTTAATATAATTATTATATTTAATTTTTTATAAAAATATCACAATAAATTTTTTATACTTAAAATGCTATAATTTTTTGTTTGCAGAGATAATATATATATATATTAAAAAATTAAATAAAAGTAAGTAATTAAATTATTATTATTATTTAAATTAAATAATTAAACACAATTAAATATAAATAAATATTTAGTTATAATTTATTATTATTATTATATTTTAAAATATACCAAAGAAATTAAAATTTTAAAATTTTAATAAAATTAATGAATAAAAATGAAATATGAATTTTATAAAAAGTTATGCAAGTCTTGTAATATGTATGAGTAGGTATAATATTATAGATATAAATATAATTCAACCAAATAACATTTATAATTTAGTGTAGTTATATATATATTTTATCTAAGATAAAGATGCTCTCTCGATATCCCTCTTTGAAATAAATGAAAATAAAAAGGAGTTGTTCAACACATTTTCATATGGGGCTGTTAAATAAATGTTATAATCATAATCAAAATTTTAATTTTTCTTAAAAGTATCATTGAAACAATTTTTTATCATAAGTCGTGAGTTTCTTCATATTGTTTAAATATGTGTCAAAATCGTAAGAATTTAATAGATTTTAGTGGAATTATAGTGGGCCTATCCATTGAATTGTTTGAGACAAAATTATAAAAAAAATGAAAGAATAGTAATATCTTTTTCAAAATTTTTGAATTTCAAAACGATGCATTATTGCAAACCAAGTATGAAGACCTTTTCATGAACCTTATCGTCTTAGGGAAAAGACTAGATTCCTAACCATCTAAAATAAATAAATAAAAACAAAAGAGTGAAGCTTGAGTCCACTTAAAACTACAAAATTCTCAATACGTTTTGTTTGACATTTATTTTAAGACGAATCATTTTACATAACAGTACAAATGTTCACATGTTTGAATTAGTATGTTGTAGGGAGAGATTTTACTAAGTAAAGTATATATGTCAAAAAAATGTGAGAAATGAAAAATTGATAATAGTTTGGAAGGGTAAACAGATTCCCTTAATTTAAAGGAATTATTTCATTCAATGGACAATGTAAACATCATTAATTTGCTTCGGGTATACAATTAGTTACATGAACAGTAGAATATGAAATTGCGAGCTCATTGAGAAAATGATTATGAGAAAACTTGAAGAAAATGAATATTATGGATTACCCAAAATGTCATTTAAGCAAGAGGAAGATTGGAACCGTGGAGAACATTCTTCTTAAATCTCAAGTGGGAAAAATAAGTAAAATATTTTGGTTATTTCTTAACCTCAACTTGCTGGCGGATCGAAGTCCATATTCCTGACCGCAGCAATAGTCGAAACAACAACCGTGGAGCAGCGACAATCCATCGGAAGACTAGGCTCATCAATTAGTTTATCTGATCAATGTAAGTTTGTGTTATAGATATGGTCTAGTTGTGAATCTTCTGTACTTGTACTTAAGATTTTAGTTGCTAGAACTAATCATCTTCAACTCCTTACATAATATTTCTAGCTTTTTAAGTTGGACTCTGCAACACGGCTCAATCTTAATCTCCGTGTTTGCGGTCTATCCCTCTTTCAGCCTTCATGCTTTATGTACAATTTTTTTAGTTCGGGTAGATTTCAAATCATTATTCCTCCCTTCCTTGTCTTTATGTCTTAGGCAGAGTCGGCCCCGAGTTTTGGGCTGCCCAGTCCTCAGTAGAAAAAAAGTCGATATATTTTATGTTAACCTAGGTCAAGTTTAAAAAATTGATAAAAAAATGTTCTTAGTGATGTTTGAACCAATAACCATATAAAATTTAAGTTTGTATGTTGAACCACTAAGCTACACAATTTTATATTTAAAATTACAATAGATTTTAGTAAATACCTTAAAATTTTAACAAGTGGGTTGCCCTGAGGAGTGGACTGCCCTAGCCCGAGGCTTGCCAGGCTTACCCCAAGGCCGACCCTGGTCTTAGGCAATCAAACTAGATTTTAAGTCGTAAAGTAATTTGTTAGGAAATACCGATAGATGTAAGTGAACAATCTAAAAATGACAGAAGTTTTAATGTATAAAGGAATATTTGATGAAGAACTTAATGGAGATTCGAGACAAAAATAATATGATTAACGGTGGATGAATCAAACGGTTAGTAAAGGTAGAACAAGACAATTGTTATCTAGAGCATGTGAAAGTCTTAACAATCAAATTAGAGTTAAATGGAAAAAAACCTCTAAATAAAATATCAAGTTTAATTGTGATGCTTCCATTAATAGTGTGACTAAAAAACGATTGACCGGAGACAACCTTGGTCAGTTAGGGTTAAAAACTACAATTAAAAAAGGGAAGAATGTCAATTTTATCATCGAACTGTAACAAAATATTCACGTATATCACCAAATTAATTTTTGTTCGTTCATATCACTATAGTTGAGTTTAATGTTTATATACGTCACTCTTAACAAAAACATCTAACTCTATTAAGTTTTTCTTACATGAGATTCAAGGATGATTAAAATGTTATTTTTTTTATAATTAATATATATTCACATTTATTTTTATTAACATTTCTAAATAATAAAGTAAAAACTTTTACTTTTTCTCATCTTCTTGTCACCTTGAGTAACTCAGTTGCCGTCGCCTGAGATTCGCAACGAATTAACAAAGATGCTCCGATTGTTGGTTTTTTTGTTTCCTTAGTCCATGAGGAAAAGCCCAGCAAATAGGTCCATCTTGGACCCCCACTTAATTCACTTATTTGGGAACAATATAAAATGGGGAGAAAGCTTCTTTTGCAAGAAATAAGAGCAAAAGAAAGAGAGATAAAATCAAAAAAGAAAAAAGAGGGAAAAACTTCAAGTTTCAGCAGCGTTAGTGTTTTGATGATCGCCGGAGTTTACACCGTTGGATCGTCCTAATTTTTGGACAGCAGCTTCAAAACTTCTGGGCCAACATTCTGGACGGTGAAGATCGGATTTTGAGGTCTGGAGGTCGGGGTTTCGTTGCCAGAACAGTAGCAGTTGTTTTTGGTGATATTCTTCCTTTCTTGTTTTTGATTGTTTCTATATCCTTGATGTGCATGTTTCCAAGGGTATTATCAATTTTTATGCCTCTAGTATTGTCTAGAGAAGACTTTTGTATTACTCTCTTGCTGGTGATAGTGGATTTTAAGCGGCACTAGGTGTCCCGTGGTTTTTACCCATTGAGGGGTTTTCCACGCTAAAATTCTGTATTGTTTGTGTGTGCTTGTTTGGTGTGTTACTCACTGTTTTAGGGCTGTGTTGATTACATTTTGCATACCTATTTGTTAGCTTCCTCACATGTTTAAACGGTTTGGGAAAGTGTTGTCAAACGAAGGATAAATTCCGCATTTTGTTGTTTACCGTTGTGGTGCATTTCCATCAAAGTGGTATTAGAGCCTTGGCTGCTTATTTATGAATTGAACTGTTTGAACGATGGAAACTAATACAAGTAGGATGATTAATTTGAATGGTTCTAATTATCATGTTTGGAAGGCAAAAATGGAAGATCCTATATGTGAAAGATTATTACTTACCTGTTTTTGCTACTGATAAACCTGAGAATAAAACTGATGCAGAATGGACTATTTTGCATAGACAGGTTTGTGGATATATTCGGCAATGGGTGGAAGATAATGTGCTGAATCATATTATTGGGGAGACACATGCTCGTACCTTGTGGAACAAGCTTGAACAGTTGTATGCTCGAAAGACTGGGAACAATAAATTGTTCTTGATTAAGCAATTGATCAAGTTACAGTAGAAAGATGACACTCCTGTTACAGACCACTTAAATGCATTTCAGGGCATTGTGAATCAGCTTTTAGGAATGGGTATCAAGTTTGATGATGAGATTCAAGGTCTTTGGCTACTTGGTACATTACCGGATTCTTGGGAGACTTTTAGGGCATCCTTGTCCAACTCTGCACCGGATGGTATTATCACCATGGAATTGGCTAAGGGAAGTGTTATGAATGAAGAGATGAGAAGAAAGTCACAGGGTTCTTCTTCACAATCAGATGTCTTGGTCTTTGAAAAGCGGGGGAGAAGTCAGAGTAGAGGTCCGAGTAACAAAGGAAATCAGCGTGGTACTAGCAGCTCCGATAAAGGGAAGTATGCTAATGTTGAGTGTTACTATTGTGGTAAAAAGTGGCACACAGTAAAGTTTTGCAGACAGGCAAAGAAAGAGAACAAGAAGAAAAACTACAACAACCAAAACAACAATAAAAGGAAAGATGACGATGGCAGTGACAAGGTTGAAGTGAATACTATCACTAATGATTTATTTGTTTGTTGTGATGATAATTTGGTAAACTTTGCACATGATGAGGCGAGTTGGGTTATTGACAGTGGAGCTTCGTGTCATGTTACATCACGAATACATTTTTATTCATCTTACACTCTAGGTAATTTTGGGGATGTCAAGATGGGTAATAGTGGTCTATCAAAGGTTGTTGGCATTGGAGAAGTCTATTTGAAATTTGATACTGGGATGGAGTTGGTTTTACAAAATGTAAAACATGTCCTGGATATGAGATTAAATTTGATTTCTACAGGTTTACTAGATAATGATGGGTACAACAACTACTTTGGTAATGGTTTATGGAAACTCACTTGTGGTTCTTTGATCGTGGCAAGAGGTAACAGGTGCTCAAAGTTGTATGTGGTACAACCGAAGATCTCCAAGAGAATTGTTAATGTTGTGGAGAATGATGACATGACTGAGATATGGCATAAGAGACTTGGTCATATGAGTGAAAAGGGCATGGCTTTGTGTCAAAGAAGAAAGTGTTATCAGGTGTAAATGATGTCCAGTTGAAGAGGTGTTCTCATTGTCTTGCAGGTAAACAAAACAGAGTTTCCTTCAAGAGTCATCCTCCATACAGAAGAGAGAACATACTTGATCTTGTTCATTCTGATGTTTGTGGTCCTATGAAGACAAAAACACTTGGTAGTTGCTCATATTTTGTCACATTCATTGATGATCACTCCCGGAAAGTATGGCTTTATACTTTGAAGTCTAAAGATCAAGTTTTAGATGTGTTTAAGCAGTTTCATGCCTCAGTTGAGAGAGAGACTGGAAAAAAGCTCAAGTGTATTCGGACAGACAATGGAGGTGAATACATTGGGCCATTTGATGCTTACTGTAGAGTGCATGGTATTCGGCATCAAAAGACTCCTCCAAAGACACCGTAGTTGAATGGCTTAGTAGAGCGGATGAACAGAACATTGGTTGAGAGAGTTAGATGTTTGCTTTCACATTTAGGGTTGCCACATTCCTTTTGGGGTGAAGCGTTGAACACGGCGGTACATGTTATTAATCTAACTTCTTGTGTTCCTTTGCAGTTTGACGTTCCTAACAGGGTTTGGAGCGGCAAAGATGTTTCTTACAGTCACTTGCGAGTCTTTGGATGCAAGGCATTTGTGCATATTCCCAAAGATGAAAGGTCAAAGCTTGATGTGAAGTCTAAGCTTTGCGCGTTCCTCGGCTATGGCGATGATGAGTTTGGATACAGGCTTTATGATCCAGTTTAGAAGAAGCTTGTTCGAAGTCGGGATGTTGTGTTTATTGAAGATCAGATTTTGAAGGATGTTGAGAAGATAGAGACAGTTCCTCGACATAGTGATGATCTTATTAATTTGGGTCCAGTTCCTCTACAACATGTTGACACACAAGTTGAAGATCATGTTCCTATTGATGACCATGGTGTTGATGATGATGATGCTCAAGAGCAAGATGTATATGAAGTTGTTCATCCAGAGTTACCAGTTATAGACATTCCACCATGTGTTCCACTCAGACGGTCTACGAGAGATCGTCATCCTTCTGTACTTTATTCTACAAATGAGTATGTTCTTCTCACTGATGAGGGGGAGCCTGAGTGTTATGCAGAAGCTATAGAAGATGAGCACAAGAAAGAATGGGCTGAAGCTATGCAAGATGAGATGGATTCCTTGTATAAGAACAATACTTATGAGTTGGTGAAGTTGCCTAAAGGCAAGAGAGCATTGAAGAACAAGTGGGTTTATAAGGTGAAAACGGATGAGTTCACCTCACAACCCAAATACAAAGCTAGATTGGTGGTCAAAGGATTCAGCCAGAAAAAATGTATTGATTTCGATGAGATTTTCTCTCCAGTTGTGAAGATGGGTTCTATTCGGGTGATTCTCGGTTTAACATGGACAAAGCTAAAGTGGTTAGTTCTCCTCTTACTACCAACTTTAAGCTAACAGGTAAAGATTGTCCTACTTCAAAGGAGGACATTGAAGATATGGATAAGGTTCCATATGCCTCAGCGGTCGGTAGCTTGATGTATGCTATGGTATGTTCAAGGCCAGATTTAGCTCATGCAGTTGGTGTTGTTAGTCGGTTTTTGTCAAATCCTGGTAGGAAGCATTGGGAAGCAGTTAAATGGATTCTCAGATATCTGCGTGGTACTTCTAAATTGGGTATCACATTTGGAAATGAAAAGTCGGTGCTAATGGGATAACATGAAATCCACTTATGGATATTTGATGACATTTGCAAGGGGAGCTGTTTCATGGCAATCAAGATTGCAAAAGCGTGTGGCCTTATCGACAATAGAGGCTGAGTATATGGCAGCAACGGAAGCTTGCAAAGAAATATTGTGGTTGAAAACATTTCTGCAGGAGCTTGACTACAAGCAACAACGCTACGTGGTTCTTTGTGATAATCAAAGTGCAATTCATCTTGCTAAGAATTCCATGTTTCATAAGAGAACGAAACATATTGATGTGCGATATCATTGGATTAGAGAATCTCTTGAAAATGGGTTGTTTGAACTTGATAAAGTTCACACTGATGATAATGGTTCTGATATATTGACAAAGGCATTGGCAAGGGAAAAGTTGAAGGTGTGTTGTTCGATCGCCGGGATGGCAAACTCTTCCTCATAGTCAGGAAAAGGGGGAGATTTGTTAGGTTTTTTGTTTCCTTAGTCCATGAGGAAAAGCCCAGCAAATAGGCCCATCTTGGGCCCCCACTTAATTCACTTCTTTGCGAGCAATATAAAATGGGAGAAAGCTTCTTTTGCAAAAATAAGAGCAAAAGAAAGAGAGAGAAAATCAAGAAAGAAAAGAGGGAAAAACTTCAAGTTTCAGCCGCCTTAGTGTTTTGATGATCTCCGGAGTTTGCACCGTTCGATCGTCCTAATTTTTGGACATCAGCTTCACAACTTCTGGCCCAACATTCTGGACGGTGGGGATCGGATTCTAAGGTCTGGAGGTCGGGATTTCGTTGCCAGAACAGTAGCAGTTGTTTTTGGTGATATTCTTCCTTTCTTGTTTTTGATTGTTTCTATATCCTTGATGTGCATGTTTCTAAGGGTATTATGAATTTATATGCCTCTAGTATTCTCTAGAGAAGACTTTTGTATTACTCTCTTGCTGGTGATAGTGGATTTTAAGCGGCACTAGGTGTCCCGTGGTTTTTACCCATTGAGGGGTTTTCCACGCTAAAATTATGTGTTGTTTGTGTGTGCTTGCTTGGTGTGTTACTCACTGTTTTAGGGCTGTGTTGATTGCATTTTGCATACATATTTGTTAGCTTTCTCACAGGTTTAAACGATTTGGGAAAGTGTTGCCAAACGAAGGATAAATTCCGCATTTTGTTGTTTACCGTTGTGGTGCATTTCCATCACTAATTTGGTGAGATCTGAAGCATCCTAGAAATTATATTATAATTATTAGAAGTCGGCCTCAACCCACCGCCGAGAAATTCGGGTGTTGGCATGGCGGAGGCGGAGGCGATGAAGTGGTGGTGGTGGAAAGATGATCATGATAGTTGAATACATCGATGAAAAGCGAATGCCTGAAATTACTAAACATATCTCCAAAGTCAATCATAGTTGATGATTGGAAGTCGTTCAATAAGGGTAATGATCCTTCTTCGGCGACTGCGCCATCGTGGTCTCCGATGATATCAGCTAAATTACGTTTATTTTGCAGCAGCTAACGGTGATTTAGGGTAACAATTAAAAATGGGAAAAATAAATGTTTTTATTTTTTTATTTAAAAATGTTAATAAAAATAAATGTGTAATATATATTAATTAAAAAAAGTAACATTTCATCATACA
This sequence comes from Impatiens glandulifera, assembly GCF_907164915.1. Taxonomy (NCBI): domain Eukaryota; kingdom Viridiplantae; phylum Streptophyta; class Magnoliopsida; order Ericales; family Balsaminaceae; genus Impatiens; species Impatiens glandulifera. Next base: position 113,027,407 of record NC_061862.1, on the reverse strand, counting down.
TGAATTTCATCTAACATAAACTTAATATTATATATATATATATTAAACTCATCTACAGTGATATAAATGGACAAAAAAATAGTGATAAGTGATATACGTTAATATTTCGATATAAAATAAAAAAAAAATAGGACAACGAATTAAGTATGTAGCTTGCAAACACACTTAACCATTTAACTAGGCGCATAATTTGTCACCTAACGGGCTTGAACCCAGGAATTTAAGATTAATGTTCACCTTTCAATGCTGCTAGGCTAGAAGAGGGGATGAAATGAGATAATGGATTGAGTATGTAGTCCACAAACACACTTAACCATTTAACTAGGTGTAAAAATTACCGTCTAACGAGATCAAACCCAAGAACTTAGGATTAGTATCCACCTTTTATTACCGCTATGCTAGAAGAGGGGATGAATATTTCGATATAGTTTGATGATAAAATTGACATTCTTCCTATTAAAATAACAAACTCATCCCACTCCAATCCAAATGATTTTTAGTTTTTAATTTTATTAAAACAATTTATATCTTCCCACTCTTTATCATTAATTTTGTATTAATTCATATTTTTTAATTAAAAATATGAAAAAAAATATTTTTTCAATACATAGTAGTTTAAGTTTTCTTTTTCAGATACAAAACTCATTAGCAGACACTCATCACTTAACGGAAGTCTGGTTGGATGGTAAAAATTTAAATGATCTTTAGAAAGTCTTGATACATGTTAAGTTATTTTATTTAGCTCCGAAATAAAAAGCTCAGTCCGTTTAAGAAATTCAAAAGCCAGAAACCATGAAATTCAAAAGTCTAGAAGTTCAAGAGTCCTTTTGTATTAAATAGGGGCATAGTTGTCTTATTAGAAAAAGACTCTTGAGCGGTACTCATTCTACAATAAAAGGTGGAGGAAGTGGTCTTATCAAAACACATCTGAAAGTCATCTAGCATACACTTGTAGAGATAGTGAGATCTCTTATTTGTTTAACTCTTATATTCATTTATTTCATGTTTAAGATTGATTATAGTGAAACGTTTTTTAGACAAAAGTCCCGTGGTTTTTACTCTTTGATTTGAGGAGGTTTTCCACATTAAATTCTTGGTGTTTTTGTTTTATTTAAATTTCCTTTTATGTTTGTTGTTTCTCGCTCCTAAAGATCCAATTAAGTAGGGAATAGTATTATCACAAGTGTGGTGATTATTCCGCTTTATTCCCAACATAGTGGTATCAGAGCTTGTTATGAGCGTGTTTATTTTTTATTCGTTTATGAAGATTAACACAAACATAATGATTTTGTTGAATGGTTCAAACTATAATATCTAGAAGGGTAAAATGAAAAATCTTCTATTTGTGAAGTCTTTGCATTTACCTATTTTTGGTAGTGAAAAACTCATCTCCAAATCTGATGAGGAATGGGCTTTTGAGGAATGGGCTTTTGAGGAATGGGCTTTTGAGCATGAACAGGTATGTGGTTTATTCGTCAATCTGTTGAAGAGAATGTTTATAACCACATACAACATGAGACAAATGCACCTACTTTGTGGAGTAAGTTTGAGAATTTGTATGCTTCAAAGACATGAAGTAACAAATTATTTTTGCTCCAAAAGATTATTCATTTAAGATATAGTGATAGTGTTTATATGGTTGATCACTTGAATGAGTTTCAGGGTATTCTTGATCAGATGTCAGGAATGGGTATAAACTTCGAAGACGATGTTCATGGGCTTTGGTTATTGAGTACTCTACCTGATTTATGGGAGACTTTTAAAATTTCTCTTTATAACTCTATTTCTAATGGTGTAGTGACATTAAAAATTTGACCAAAAGTGGGTGTCTTAAATGAAGAATTGAGACGAAAATCTCAAGGCTCTTCAACACAGTCAAATGTGTTTGTTGCTAAAAATCGGGGAAGACAAGATAGTAGAGGTGAGAAAGATAAGTCAAATGTGTTTGTTGCTAAAAATCGGGGAAGACATAAGAGTTAGAACAAGTCTAAGTCAAAATACAAGCCAACTAAATGTTACCATTGTTGTAAAAGTGGACACGTGAAGAAGAACTATTATAAGATCAAAAATGAAGCGAACAGATCAAGCAAAAGAAAGATGATTCTGAAGATCGAGTCTCAAAAACTACTTATGATCTCTTCACGGTTTACAATGAGAATATAATTAACCTTGTATGCGATGAGTCATCTTGGGTATTTGACACATGAGCTTCCATACATGTTACGACAAAGAAATATTACTTTAAATATTATACTTCTTGTAATTTTGGAGTATTGTAGAAGGGTAATAATGGTATTGGTGATGTTTGCCTAGAATCTAGCAATGAGTCGAAGTTTCTGCTTAAAGATGAGCTTAAGCTTATTGATTTAAACTAGAAAGCATGATGATGATGGTTTCTTAAGCTCGTTTGGTTCTGGAAAATGGAAACTTTTGAAAGGTAACCTCATTGTATCTTGAGGAGATAAGTTTTCAAATTTATATTTAATGCAATCTTTAATAAGTAAAGATAATGTGAATGTTGTACGAAGTAAAGAAACTTCAAAGTTATAGCACCAAACACTTGGTCATATTAGTGAAAATGGATTGAATTTACTAGTTAAGCAAAATGCTATTCCGGGTTTGAGTTGGACATATTTGGAGAATTGTTCTCATTGTCTTGTGTGAAAGAAAACTCGAGTATCGTTTAAGCATAATCCTCCCTCAATAAAGTCAGATCTCTTAGAGTTGGTGCATTCAGACGTTTATGGACCTTTAAAGGTACGAACTAATAGTGATGCTCTTTACTTTGTAACATTTATTGATGATTATTCCAGAAAACTTTGGATATATATTTTGAAAACTAAAGATGAAGTTTTAAACAAGTTCAAGGAATTTCATCCACTTGTGGAAAGAGAGACTAGAAAGAAAATCAAGTGCATTCATAGTAATAATGGTGGTGGGTATTGTGGTTCATTTGATGCACTATGAAAAAAATATGGGACCAAACACTAGAAGACACCTCCAAAGACTCCTGAGTTGAATGACCTTGCAGAAAGGATGAACAAAACTATTGTTGAGAGGATTAAATGCTTGCTTTTAGAAACAAAGTTGTCCCCAACATTTTGGGGGTGAAGCATTACACACGGTGGTATATGTTATTAATTTGAGTCCTACAGTTTCTTTGAACGGTGAAGGTCTAAATAATGTATGGACAAATAAATATGTTTCTTATGATCACCTATGAGTATTTGGATACAGGTGCTTTGTTCACATTCCAAAGGATGAAAGATCAAAGTTGGATGTGAAAAATCGTGAGTGCATCTTCTTGGGATATGACCAAGATGAGTTCAACTACAGAATATATGATCCAATTGCAAAGAAGCTTGTCAGAAGTCGTGACGTTATCTTCTTTAAAGATGATACTACTAAGGGAAGTGATCAAGCTAATGACGATGAGTTGAAGGCTAAAGGTGAGTTGATAAATTTAGATAAAGTTCATTTATCTGATTCACTTATTTTAACAGAAAATCGGGTGCAAGAGGATGATGTTGAGGGTGAACATGATGTTAACATGGAGAATGATAGTAGCGAGCAAGGTGAATTACCTACAATTCCACTTAGACGATCTACGATAGATTAAAAACCTTCAACTAAATATTCTCTTAATGAATATACGTTGGCGACGGATGGGGGGTAGAGTCATATGAAGAGGGAATGGGTTGATGCTATGAAAGATGAGATAAAAAATTTACATGACAATCGTACATTTGAGTTGGTAGAATTACCAAAAGGAAGAAAGCTTTGAAAAATAGGTGAGTGTATAGACTGAAACAAGATGAACATACTTCAGTTCCACGACACAAACCTCGTTTGGTTGTCAAAGAGTTTAGTCAAAGAAAGGGTATTGATTTTGATGAAATATTTTCTCCTATTATTAAAATGACTTCAATTAGAGTTGTCTTGAGTTTGATAGCTAGTCTTGATTTGTAAGTTGAACAAATGAACGTGAAGATGACTTTTCTTCACGGTGAATTAGAAGAAGAGATTTACATTAATCAATCTGATGAGTTTATGGTCAAGGGTAAAGATAATTACGTTTGTAGATTGAAGAAAAGATTTTACAATTTCTTTACATTATCACATGGCGACACTTAGACATTTTCATCAACGATACGGTCATGAGGATAACGGTACGATCATGATTATCCTCTCACGTATAATTAACCACTATTCTCCGTATGAATTTTTATTATTTATTCAAAGTTGTACATGGAGGCATTTAGAACATCTGTACCAACCAATTACTTCCTCTTATAAAATATTATACTTTCTATTATTAATGAGATTCTAAACTATTTAATTGATATAACTTGTGAATTTTAGTTAGCTATACATTTAAGTTAATAAGATGTGTGACTTATATGATCATTAATTAATCATTATAATATATAATAGATTTATTATTAATTTGTACAAATCAAATACAGTATATACACTAGTGAAAATGGGTCATTATTAGAGTACAATCTCTTGGTAATGACCATATATCTCTCGGTATAGACATAATATCGAGAGTTTGAGTAACTCTCGGCATTTGTTGGTATTGTCACTCTCTGTAAATCTAATTGGGTGTTTATCGAGAGAATTCGTAAATCTCTCGGTTTAGATACTAGAGAGAAAACTCGAAAATTATTTGAAGAACTCTCAGATTTTCACTTGTAAGAAAAACCGAAAGTTATTTGGAAAACTCTTAGTTTTTCCCTTTTAAATAAACCCGATAATTATTTGAAAAACTATCAGTTTTTCTCTATCTAGAAAACTCGAGAGTTTTTCAAATAACTCTCGGTTTATCTTGAAAAGGAAAAATCGAGAGTTTTCCATATAACTCTCGGTTTTTTTACAAGATAAATTCGAGAGTTTTTTAAATAATTCTCGGGTTTTTTTGAAAGGGAAAAACCGAGAATTTTTCAAATAACTCTCGGTTTTACTTTGAATGAAAAACATAGAGAGTTTTTCAAATAACTCTCCATTTTCCAAATATAGATTAGTTATATGAAATTTGGTCTTTATATAATAATTAGGAGTTGTTTTGTATAATTGTGACAATAATTAATTAGATCGAAGATATACATCAGAACAATGTAACAAATTAATTCGATCTAATAAAAAAGTATAATTAGTATTTCTCTCTCTTGTGACAAGCTATTTGAAAGCTTTCCCAAAAATCAATAATATTTCGTGATTAATTAACCTCACGAAATCTACATCTACGAATAATAATTTAGAGTAATTTTTAAAGAATTTTGTTTACTAATAAAATAAATACATCAACATTTACTTACAAAGAATTTTATGTAGTGTTTTATTCGAGCTAATGCAACTCCTTCCAAACTACTTATAATATATATTTTTTTTTTATCAGAAATGTAACATATTAATTTATTTCATTTAAAAAGATTGTTGATGTAAAATAATAAAAAAATTAAAAAGAATACTGAGATGAAAAAACAAAACAATGTAAATACTAAAATTTTACCTAACAAAATTTTAAAATTTTAAGTAATTATTTTAATAAATAAAATCAGAATAATTAAAATTAAGATCAAATCATTATTAATTAATTAATTAATTGAATTAATTATTGTCATAATTAAATCCTAATTAATTAAAATAATGGCAAAATAAAAATAAATAAATAAATACAATAATTTGAAATAAATGTTGTACTCATATTATCCCAAATTAATTTAAAAAAAAATAACGAAAATTAAAATAATTAATTTAGGATAAATGTTGTATCAATTTTATCCAAAATAAATTATTTATTAAACCCAAAAAATATAAAATGACAAAATAAATGTTCTTGTATATTTTGTAGATTAAAAATAGAACAAAAAGGGATTGAAAAAAAATTAGTTTTAAAAAAACTCCAAGGCTGAAAATTGAATGTAATCATGTAGGACCGAAACTTGGAAGAATCGTTGCAGCGGAAATCACAACCTACGGATGAGCGTTGATATTAATCCAACGCCCAAGAATGCACAGTGTTTCCCGCTGTAACGGAGGAAGATGCGTTCGCAAAGCAGCGGATCATGAAACAGTCGCTTCATCGTCGTCTCCTCCAACGCAGACAGAACGCCCGAGCACTAACGGAATGCGAACAGAGAGCCCAGCGTCCGCGCGCGCACCCCAAATTTCGTTGTTTTGGCCCTCCCTCGATGCTCAAATGCGAAGGCGCGAAACGATGTCATTTCATCCCACATCTTCGTCCTCCTCGCGACGACAAACATATAAGTACCGGCAGCCATCTCTGATATTTTAAAGATGAAACTTTGTCATTTCTCCACCTTTTAACTTTATTCAAAATGTGAAATGATCACCCTACTCTGGTTATCATATTTACCCTATACTTAGGCACATCATTGTTGCCTATATTGGCAACAGCCGGAGAACAACCAAAATGCCATCAATGATTGCTTGACTTATTCCGATCCACTTGTTTCACAAATCGACTTCGGGAGGCTATAAATAGCCTCTCCTGAGCAAACTGAAGGCAAGAGATCTACTCTCAAGCCCTCAATCAAACTTTGAAAAAAATCCGCCATTAAAGCTTCAAGCTTTTTCTAGAATTTTGAATTTTTTATGCAAGGCCTTAAAACCATGATTCAGGCGTTCAGGAAGTTTCCCTAAGAGCAAAGGAGTGTTCTCTACCTCCAAGGAGGGATCCGAACGAGGGTTTTTGCGCCTCACCGAGGACTCCAGCACCCACGATCGAGTGTTCTTCATACCAAGGACCGAGGAAAGTTAGTGTGAGGCTAACCTAGGACCATGAATTCTCGCACCGACCGAGAATTCTCGAACTTCGACCGAGGAGCTCCAGCACCCCAACCAAGGATCCCCGCACTTGACCGAGGAAGTCCAACACCTTGATCGAGAATTCTCGCACCCGACCGAGAATCCTCAAACCTTGACTGAGGGGGTTCCGCACCCGACCGAAGGTTTTATCCTCGGCCGATGGAATTCGCACCTAGGACCGAGAACATCGATCCTAGGGTCTGTTTAGTTCCACTTTTAATTTTCAAAATTATTTTTATAATTTTGGAAATCCAAACCATTCTCTAAAAATCTAAAAAAACTAAAAATGATTTCAAAATATTTTTAGAATATTTTCATAAAAAATACTTTGACAAAGACCTATTGAGATTTATTTTTAAACTCTAATGCCTTTAAAATTGATATTCTTTAGGTACAATTCTGTTAAATTAACGTCATCAGTTAATGTACCAACATTTAAATATTGTTGTTACAATTTTATATACATGAAAATTTGTGCATGTCTAGGACCGGAAGAGTATTGGTTAAAATAAAACGTTATACGACTAATTTTCCAAAAGTCAAGATTTTATAAACTAGAGACATTTTTTCATGGGTACGGAGGATGTAGCGCGAAAGCTCTTTCCCGAATATTGTCAAACTACGAATCAAAACAAAACACTAGTTAAAAATACGTTTGTATACGTATAATTTTTATTGATTTTAAACTAAAAATCATTATCAAATAAATAATTATTTAAATTAATTTAAGTGAAAATTCAGTTAATAAATTTTTTATTTAATTATTTTAAATTAAAAAGTGATTTAAAATTTGTTAGGATCTAGGTCGCCGCTGATGGACCGGGGGTTGGACCGGTTAGCGGTTCTTACTCGTAGGGTGGTGGTTAATCCGGTTAGAGATTAACACCGGGGTTTCAATACTACACAACCTGTCACAAACCCTTGAACTAGGTTCAAGCGCGGAAGAGGTTTGCTTTCAGGTTGAAGCGGCACTCTTGTATGATAGGCGGAATCGGTTTCGGATGATGGAGATTTGGAAATGGTGGGTCGGTTTCGGTAATCTGGATATTCGGTATGGTTAGTATAAATTCGGTTTGGAGCGGTGTGGTTAAGTTAGTCGGTTAGATGATGAAGCCGGCAGAAAGTAAATAACAAGACAGATTTTATGGATGTTCGGAGATAAAACTCCTACGTCACCCCTTCCTCTCGAAGCCGCGAGAAGGATATTCACTAAGGAATACAAGTACAATCCGATCGAGACTTATTTCCTGCTCGATAATACTCTTACAATTCACACCGAAATTGTAACACACACTTAGAATTTAGCACTTAGGCTTTCTTAGAATAACACAGTTTTATCACTTGTAGTAAATGCTCTCAACGCTTCACTTGTCTAGCTTGATGTCCCGCTTAAGTCACTACATTTACTCTTCTTCAGCTACCCCTTTTATAGGTGAAATATGCCAACGGTCATATTTCACTGCCTTGAATCTTATTGGCTGATCAGAAGTGCAGTGATTCAGTGTTTCAGAGGTTCAGACCTGCGGTCGTTTCTTCAGACCTGATGGTCAAGCTCAGACCTGGCATTATGTCTCAGACCTGCCGGTCTGTTCTTCCGGTTTGTAAGACAAACCTGTTGGGTTTGTCTTTTACTCAATGTAGGCACTGTCTGTTGGACAGTTGTCTGTACTTTGAAGATTTCCTTTCTGGCTTATCCCGAAGTAGAAGGATCCGGTAGTACTGTTTTCTGCAGCCTACAGTCTTTCCTCAGACTTGCATGGATATGGAAGTATTCAGTCTGCTCTTTTGGTATCATTCTCAACAGATACCCAAATTGTCTTCTTGTACTGGTCGGTCATTTGACTTGGCCGAATGTCTTTTGGTAGTAGTGTAACCGGACTTCTTCCGGTTATTCTTGTCTTGTGGATGATCGGCTGTTTGATGATTCCGGTTTTGAGCTTTGGCCGATCCTTTCTTTGTGCGGTCACGTTCCGAATACTCTTGATCGGTTTGGTAGCTTGACCGGTTAGGTTTCTTTAGTCGGTTCTCTTGTTCATCCGGTCCGGTTCCTTGTTCCTGCATGGAAAGTTTATTTAAGTTAGGTTTATTTGAACCGGTCTTATTTTATCTAACAATTTCTCCCTTTTGATTATTTTATTTAAAATTATCAAAATCATGTAAGTTTGCAACCGTAGGCCGGTTGTTTTGTTTGTCCGGTTTTTGAAAAAGACTTAGACGATTTTTCGAAAAATTTTGAGAGAGAATTTTGAGAAAAGTTTTGGAAGAGTCTTTATCTTTTATCTAACAATTTCGCCCTTTTTGATTATTTTATTTAAAATTATCAAAACTAAGTAGAAATGCAAAATAAGGCCGGATTCAAAAATAACTTTATATATTTATATATAGATGACCGGAAAAGACAAAATACTAAGGCCAATAAGAAAAAGAAGGATAGTCCCTATTCAGAGTCCGTGAAGTCATAGGCGCTCTTCTTTTTCTTCGGTTGCTGTTGCCAGGTTTGTTCGGAAGATCGTCGCCTTTTAGATCGGGACCGCAGTTGTTCTTCGACTTCGTCCTCGACTTGGTCGGCTTGCTGCGAAGTACCCGTAATGACCGGTTCAGAGATCTCTTTGAGCATCTCGGCTATCTGAACTTTCTTAGGAGCCTCCCTCTGTCTCTTTTTCGGTGCTGAAACAGAGGCGGCCGCCTTCTTCTTCTTGTTTTCCTTTGCATAGCCTTCCAGCCTCCGTGCTTCCCTCTCCAACCGTGCGGCATCCTCCGCAGCTCGGTTGGCCACTTTCTCAGCAAACCCTGGGAATATGGCCTCAGCATTTTTAAGTCGTGCGGCTTCCACTTCCGCTTCGGTCAGTTGAGTTGGGCGCGGTGCCTCTTTATCTTTGCTAACTTCGGCGTCCAGCGCATCCTGGACCCTTTTAGCTACTTGAGCATCAGCCGCTATAGCCGCGGCCTCCGCGTCCACCTTAGCCCTTAGAACTTCGGCCATTTGTTCGGAAAGTGCCTTTACTTCGGCCACGAGACTCTCGTTTGTCTTTTCGAGTTCGGAGACCCGGTTAAGTGCTGTGTCGACCCGTTCGAAGTCTTTCTTTAGATTGGAGGTCACATCCTCTAGACTTGCGGTTCGTTGAGCCCATTTTTCGCGCTCACCGGCCTCTTCCCACAGTCCGGTGCCGAGTTCTGAGAGTCGTGCTTGATGTGTTTCCAGAAGCAGCTTTGTCACGTCGGTGAACTTCAGGGCCGAATCAATTATGTTGTTTGATCTATCCTTGAATGGTTGAAGCTTGGACACGTCGTGTTCTTGTATACGGTCATCGATCCGTTCCGATATGGATGCTTCAAGCTTTTGAAGACGGTCCTCAACCCATTCTTTAGCAGCCCATTCTTTAGGAGGGTCTGAAGCGGTGACTTCCGGTGGTGGGGGAGGTGATTGCTCGGTGGGATCTGGATCGGCTCTGTCATTGGATACTATCGGTCCCGCATGCTCTTTTGGAAGTTCTAATGTTGCCGAAATATCCAAGATCTGTGCCGCATCCTCCAAGATCGGTTCCACATCCTCCAATATCGGTTCCACATCCTCCAAAATCGGTTCCGCATCCTCCATTGGGGGTGTTGGACAGTTAACTGGAAACTTATCGATTACGGGGGCAGTATAGACCGGTACTTTCATTCGGCTGCATATCGTTTCCAGCCGCTCAATTTCTTGAAGTATTTCCCTTTTGCCTTTTTCAAGCCGTGTTAACACCCGCGGCGCTACGGTGTCCACCGATCCCGTCTCGTTGTGCTCTTCCTTAATTCTCCGGATGCGCTTTCTTAGTTTCCGAAGTTGGATCCTCGGTAACAGGAGACAGGTTCGGCGTTCTACCTCTTGAATTGTGTTGGATTTTGTGAGGCTCATCATCAGGTCCTCTACTTTCTCCAATCTGTCGATACATTCCTTTTCTGTGTAGCCCGGTAGGATATTTCTATATGGTGTACTGAACCGGTGCTCATGCCACTCCAAGTATAACTCTTCAACGTCTTCGGCTCGCTTGTTAACGCCCTGAAGGATTTTCTGGGCTAATCTATCGGCCTCTGTCTCTTCGGCCTCCTCCCTCTCCGTGTTGTAGCCTTCATCATTTGCTTCTTTATCAACCCCTTCTTCACCCTCGGTGGTCTCAGGGTTGGTGTTTTGTTCGGCATCGTTTGGACTCCAAGCCGAATGATCGTCGTCATTGACCGTTCTATCATCGGTCCTTTCCGTGTCGGTTTCCGCAGAGACCCACTCCTCATCTTCTGTTTGTTGTGGTGGATCTAAGAAGGTTATCTTTTCTTTGCCTTTTCCTCCGATCTTTGCTTCGGCCGGGGCATCTTTCTTTGCAGCTTTCTTCTTTCGGCCACCTGTGGAGCTGGGGGCCGGCTGTGTCCTTTTAAGGAATTGCCTTGATCTGATGAGACACCGTTTTGCTACCGCAACGCCGGGACCGATGTTGAGATTCAAGTGGAGGAAGATCTTACCGAGGGGCACGGCGTATCCCCACGACCGGGTTGAGTCCGGTTTCACCATATCCATGAGGTTGCTGAACACCGATCTTGCCCAGTTGACCTCTTTACCCTCCATCAGACCGATTAGCATCTTGATTTTGTCCCGTGTGAGGTTGTTGAGGTTTCCTCCCCTTGCCAGGATCGCCCTTGTGAAGATGTCACATATCGGGATATACTCCGGCCTTAGCATTTGCTTGCTCCCAGACGTTTTGATCGGCGCATTGGATGCCGATAGAATGTAGCAAGCCGATTCAAAGGTGTCCTGGTCTATTTCTGCCGTTGCATCCTGGCCGGAAGTTGGAAGACGCAGGCTTTCGGCCACCAATCCTTCTGTGAGCTCTATTCGGGAACCGCATACAGTCGCGGTGATCTTGTCGTAGGCGATAGTTGCGGTGTTGAAGAATTCTTCGACCGCATCTTTGTAAATGACGTGAGGACCGCCTAGGAAATATTCCAGACCGGTTTTAATCAGCCGGTCAATAACTGCTTTCGCCTCGGTCGTACCATTCAACCGGATTTCCTCGAAATCCACCTGAGAGTAGAGTTTGAACAACGCCGAATCACGACCCATGTTAAGGAGTTTGAGAAAGTGAGAGAGAGAGCCACTTCAAAAGAATTAGAAAGCTTAGAGAGAGAAAGTAGATTCGCGTGAGAATGAAATAAAATGACCGAAGGTCCCTTTTATAGATGCGGTTTGGAAGCCCAACCGTCCCATCAATAATGGGCGGGAATTTTCCCTCCAAAATGAAAAGTCGCCAAACTATGGGCGGTAAAACAAGAAGAGGTGGGCGGCAAGTTTGAGCGGGAGATTTCCCTCCAAAATCCCTTGCGTATGTCATTGATGACGCACTCTTCCTCTAGAAACCGATTGATTGAGCGGTTTCTAAGTTCAATTGATTATTTAGAGTGTTTAACAAATTAGTCAGATTTCATGTGACCGGAAAAGAACGCGGTTATAGGTTGAAGAAGTGAACCGGTTACTTAGATAAATGTTCAAAGAATTGAGAAGACACGGTCATTTAAACTGAAATGATATTAAAAGTCAAGAGATAGCAGATAAAGAAAACCGATTATAAGATTCGGTACAGAGATAGGCATACAGAAACAATGTAAAGTATAGCCTATTCAGAAGACATTCTCCAGATTCGTTCTCTTGCCGAATCACTGTCTAGGATATTTGAAGAGGAAGCCGGTGTGCCCGGTCCGAACTCTGGTCGGTACCCAAGAATCAGCTTGCTGATATGCGGTGCATACCCGAGACCTTTCTTAGTCAGCACCATATTCTTTAAGTTTTCCCATATGACCGATGACCAGTTGATGGCCGATTTGCAGAGAATGTTGGTCATGATGTTATAGGTATTCCTGGAATACCGTTGATTAGGTGATTGACACAGAATTGACCGGGTCACGATTTCGAGCAGTAGCTGACCGTGACTAGCAAGTTGGGTTTTTGGCCCAAAATGTTCCACCGGAGAGGGAGTGGCCGACAGGTATTGCGCGGTTTCAAATCCCGCAAGGTCCTGAATAGTCGGAAAGTCAGTGAAACCTTCAGTGGGTAGACCGAATAGTGAGGCAAATTCAACCTCGTCGATCCAGAACGTGTGGTCTCTGACAGTAGAGACGATATACTACTCCCTGATGCAGGCGCTTCGAAAGAAGGCCTTGACATCGTCTAGAAGAATAGGACCGGCCTCTTCAAGAAACGGTTGAAGACCGGTTTCAGCAAGAGAGTCATACATGAATTTCTCCTTAGTAGTGCAATCCCTTATGTCCGTGCAAGAGTTGAAATCGATGCAAAGAAAGTTTCCTAGAGTTCTGCTCGGCATGATTTCGGTATTTGAGAGAGAGATGGGATTCAAGAATATCAGATGTGATCTTGTGCTTTCGGATGTGATGAAATGAATAGAGTATGGCTCCTTATATAGGATCGGTTTTGGAGGGAAAATCTGAGCATTGATGGTCAATTTTGTTTTATTAAGAAAATGAATCTTTACATTTTCAAGGCGCATGGGGAAGTGGCAAATTGCAAGGCCCTAGGTAAATGTTAGTTGGGAAGTAACCATATCAGTTGGATTTTAAATGTGCGGATGGTTGGGAGTTATCTCATTGATTGGGATTATCTCATTAAATGCACTCAACACATAATCGATATTAATTAGATAGAAACCGAAAATAGTAGAGACAATGCCGAAAGATGGCATACAGGAATGATGAAGAAAACATGAAATCAAGAAAGACACAAATAAAGCCGAAAGAGACATGGATGAAGCCGATATGATCAAACTTGAGTTGGTTAAGAATACATCCGGTACATACTGCAAAACGACCGGATGCAGGAAGGAGTAACTTAGCGGGCGCGGGGATTGAATTCTTGAGGGAGATTGAAATTCCTCCTCCTCCATTCTCTCTCAAACCGATCATAGAATGAATCGGTTGCTTCTCTTGTGAGCACCTGAGCATGGTTTAGACCTTCGCCAGGACAGGTCGGAACGCCAAGCTCCTCAAGAAGGCGACTTACTTGGGGGATGAAGCCAACTGACCGGGAGCCGATCATCCAAATGAGGACGTCGAATAGCACCCTGGACCAGTTGACCGGTGTGCTGGTGACAATGGCCGCCATCACGTTGAAAGCCGCGACGCAATAGGTGTTGGTGACATCTCTTCCAAAGATGCCCCTTCCTATTACATCGTTGAGGAGCTGATACTCAGCCCTCAAGAGAGACTTAGAGCCATGATCATCAACAGGATCATCCGACCGGGCAAGGGAGAGGGAGACCTCAGCCTTAATATCGGCCGGAGGGTTGAGGTCTGTGATCCCTTGTTTAGGCAGACCGAAGCACCGAGCGAAGTCCTGCTCGGTAAAATCGAAGGTTATGCCCCCAACCTTTGATTGGATGTGGGTATCAAAGTGGGGTGTGCCCCGGAATACCCTGGCATTATAGTAAAATTCCAAGACGGATTCAGGGTAGATAGTTTGCTTGTCATCCAGAAAATACTGGAGGCCAGTATCTTCCAGTTTCTTGATCATCCGATACACCTCATAGTGTTCGGTACTAGAGTAGGATTCAAAATCGACTTGGAGGATGTTTGGGAAGTGAGACATGATTGGTTTGCCTTAGTGAGAGGATGTTCTTGTGACTTGTGAGTGTTGTGGTGAGCGTTTGCTTCACTTAAATACTAGATTAGGGACTATCCTATTGTCCATGCATTAAATGGGATGACATGTATTAACTGCAGGATAAGAGATTTTGCATGAAATAGGCAAGTTTGCAGTCTAGGTGTCGGTCATAGGCCTGAACCGTGAAAGATATCAAAAGATCTTCACGTCTTTTTAGGCGCGACCTGTTTTACTTTGAAAGGGTAATGTTGCAGAGCAGATATCCTTAACCTCTGATAACTATTCCTCTTCTGTTTGAAATTCAAATAATCTAGGGTAGCCTGCTTCCGAACCGGTCAGGTATCAGTTGTTCATCCCGATGCGGTTAGTTGATGCATGCACCAAGTAGCCGGTCGGTTTACTCTATCTGATAGACTGGGCGGTTCTTCCACAGACACCCCGAAGATTCGAAGTTCGACAGCTTAGGAAGAGTTACCGGTTTGTCTGTCTGAACCGGTTTCCCTTTAAGCATCCTTAGGAAGGATTTGGCTAATGTCGGTTAAGCCGAGAGTAAGCCTGAATTGAGAAAACTTAGCTTCCTGCAGCGGCTTCGTGAAGATATCGGCTACTTGTTGATCGGTCGATACGTATTCCAGCCGGATATGCTTCAGCGTGACATGCTCCTGGATGAAGTGATGCCTTATGTCGATGTGCTTGGTTCTGGAGTGGAGAACCGGGTTGTAGGTGATTGCTATGGCACTCGTGTTGTCACAGAAAATCGGGGACTCTTCGGCTATGACACCGAAGTCTTTCAGCTGCTGTTGGATCCAGAGAAGTTGAGAGCAGCAACTTCCGGCCGCCAAGTATTCAGCCTCCGCGGTTGATGTAGCCACCGATGTCTATTTCTTGCTATGCCATGAAACGAGACGGTCACCAAGGAACTGACATGTTCCACTGGTGCTTTTCCTGTCGATCTTGCACCCTGCATAATCTGCGTCTGAGTAGCTTGTTAGATTAAAGGATGAGTCATTTGGGTACCACAGACCGACATCAGGAGTGCCTTTCAGATACTTCAGTATCCTTTTTGCGGCTGTGTAGTGGGATTGCTTTGGATTTGCTTGGAATCTCCCACACACACCAACTGCAAACAGGATGTCCGGTCTACTCGCTGTCAGGTACAGTAGGGAACCGATCATGCCCCGGTATGCAATTTGATCTACTGATTGACCCTCATCGTCCCTGTCCAGTTTAATTGATGAGCTCATTGGAGTAGCCGCCGAGGAGCAGGTGTCCATACCGAATTTCTTTAGCAGCTCCTTGGTGTATTTAGGTTGACTGATGAATGTTCCTTCCTTGAGTTGTTTAACCTGAAGACCTAGGAAGAAACTTAATTCTCCCATCATACTCATTTCAAACTTGTCAGTCATCATTTTTGAAAACTTATCACATAATTTAGGATCGGTTGAGCCAAAAATGATATCATCTACATAGATTTGAACAAGTAGGATATGTTCCTTCTTTTCAAATTTGAACAATGTTTTATCCACCGAACCGATGGTGAAATCATGTTCTAATATAAAATGCGGTTAGTGTATCATACCAGGCTCTAGGTGCTTGCTTTAGACCGTATAAAGCTTTGTTTAACCGGTATACATGGTTTGGAAATGCAGCATTTTTGAAACCGGGTGGTTGTTCAACGTACACTTCTTCACGTAGATCACCGTTCAGAAATGCACTTTTAACATCCATTTGAAAAACTTTAAAGTTTTTGAAAGCTGCAAAAGCAAGAAAGATCCTAATGGCTTCAATCCTGGCTACAGGAGCAAATGATTCTTCAAAATCAATGCCTTCTTCCTGTTTGTAACCTTGAGCCACTAATCTGGCTTTGTTCCTCGTGACCAAACCGTCCTCATTGAGTTTGTTTCTGAATACCCATCTTGTTCCTATGACCGATTGATCTTTCGGTCTGGGAACTAAGTACCAGACTTTACTACTCTCGAACTGGTTTAGCTCTTCTTGCATTCCCAAGATCCAATCCGGATCTGACAATGCTTCATCTATTCTTTTCGGTTCAATCTGGGATATGAAAGCTGAGTTAAAATATCCTTCCAGAAGTTGACTCCTAGTTCGAACAAGTTCTGAAGGGTCACCTATAATTTGCTCAGGAGGATGTTTACTATTTCTTCTGAGATTCGGTTCAGGGATGTCTACCAAATTATCGTTAACTTGACCAAGGCTAGACATGTCGGTAGGCTGAACGAAATTGTCAGACCGACCGACTCCCTCGGATTGGACCGAAGTGTCAGCTTCCTGTTGTGGGACAGCTTGATCCGGCTGGGTATCAATATTACCCATTTGGTCATGGACAAACCACCTGAAGACCGGAGTCTCATCTTCACTATCAGAATGAATATCGTTATTTTCCAATCTGTTGTGTAGATCAAAGCATGAAGCAGTATTGCTTTCAACCGATTCATCGAAAACAACGTGAATTGTTTCCTCCATGGTTGCAGTTCTATTATTATATACTCTATATGCTTTACTTACTGCCGAGTACCCTAACATGATGCCGGTATCGGTTTTTGCATCAAAAGCGGTGAGTTGGGTTTTACCATTTATATGAATATAACATTTACAACCGAAAATCCTGAGGTACTTGAGTTTAGGAACTCTGTTAAAATAAACCTCATACGGTGTTTTGTTGTGAAATCTATTTATTAAAGACCGGTTTTGTGTATAGCATGCAGTGTTAATAGCCTCAGCCCAAAATTTCTGAGCAATGCCGGAATCAGCTATCATAGACCGTGCGGCTTCCTTGAGAGTCCGGTTTCTTCTCTCGGCCAGGCCATTTTGTTGAGGAGTCCTAGCACTAGACAACTCGTGTCTAATGCCGGATTCATCAAGATATGCAGTTAATGTACTATTGGTAAATTCGGTACCTCGATCACTTCGAATGCTATTAATACGAGTTGATTTTTCATTTTGCAAACGCTTAAGGAGTGTGATCAGGTTTGATACAGTTTCACATTTAGATGGTAGAAATATTACCCATGTATATCTAGAATAATCATCAATAACTACCATGGTGTAAAGCATACCTCCTAGGCTAATGACCTAAATTGGTCCAAATAAATCCATGTGAAGGAGGTCTAAGCATCGGCTAGATTGAATGTTTCCTTTACTTTTAAAAGATGACCTAGTTTGTTTACCCATTTGGCATGCTGAACAAACCTTATCCTGGTTAAATACTATATCAGGAATACCTTCAACTAGCTTTTTACCGCGAATGTAGTTTAAGGTTTTCATGTTTAGATGGTTTAGTCTCTTATGCCACAGCCAGGTTTGATCAGTCTTAGCTATCATGCATATAGGATATTCTACTCTAGTTTTCCAGTCTACCTTATAGATGTTACCTATCCTATTTCCGGTTAGTAGTACGATGCCTTGAGAGTTCTTAACTAAACATGCATGTTTAAGGAATTCTACCGTGTATCCGGCATCACACATCTGATTAATACTAAGTAGATTAAAACGTAGGTTTTCAACTAGAAGTACATTATCAATGATTAGGTTACCATGGACAATCTTACCCTTGCCCACAGTTTTACCTTTTGAGTTGTCACCGAAGGTAATTAGAGCACCGGTTACTGATCTGATGCCGGTTAGCAAATTACTATTTCCGGTCATGTGCCTGGAGCAACCGCTGTCCAAGAACCATTCGGAGTTTCCTAGCCGTTTCTTTGGATCCTGCAAAATGTACATATTTACAACTGTTTGGTACCCACATTTACTTGGGTCCACATGCGATTAGTCCTTTAGGTACCCAAACTTTGATAAACCGGACGGTCTTCTTTGCTAGGGTTTTAACTGTCTTTTTGACACTTGGTCTCGTGTATTTCGGTTTTCCTTCAAATGTCCTAAATGGTGATGGTCTTTGGTTCGGTGATCTATGGTTTGACCTACGCGGTTCAGGGAAGTTTTTCTTATATCTGAGGATTTCGGCTTTTCTTTTCTTAGGGTCAAGCCATGAATCGGTTGGGCCAACATAGTCGTATTTTAGCTTCTCTTCCCTATAATATGCGGTCTCCTCTTCTTCAGCTGTACAGGTGCTCTTAAGAAATTTTATAAAGGGAAGGTTTCCTTTTGTAAGCCTTGCTTTCTCTATGGGTTTTCGGTCTTTAGAGCTATTTTCGTATCCTAGGCCAAACTTGCAACGAGGATGCCTATAGTGTTTATTCATATTCTTTACTATATCGCTAGATCTCTTATAGGCGGCCATCTTATATTGAAGTCGGACATTTTCTTCCTTGGTTAGTTCCCTAGTAGGTTCACTAGATTGTTCGGTCTTAGGATCTAACTCGGTTTCTAGAGTATGGGTATCATCAGATTGTATGACTTCCGGTTCGGTTATGATGGGTACCTCTGGTTCTATTGGAATAGGTGTTATGGAGTCGAGCTTGATATTGAGGTGCTTAGGTAGCATGGTCAATAGGTTCTTATATTCTTCTACCATATCGTTTAGTGCATCGTATAGTTCATCTTTAGTAAATTCGTCGCAAGGAGAGTCAAATACCTGTTCCTCATTTGCCATGAGGCAAGTGAGTTCATCGTCACTATCACTGCGAGCCCATAGACTTCCTCCATCGTCGGCTATCAGTGCTTTCGGTACCTCACTTCCTTCACCGGCTTGTTGATAATTGTTTCTGTCATTTTGATATTCCGGTTTCTGGGTATCCCTCCTTGGTTTCCTGCATTCCCACTTAAAGTGTCCCAAACAGTTACAGTTATAGCATCTTACATTGGATTTGTCACCATAGTAGTTGTTTGTCGGTTGGCTCCTTTTCATGAACCTCCCAAACTTCTGTGCAAGCATAGCCATGGCGTCCTCAGTAAACTGTTCGGCGGTTCTGATCGGTGCGGGTGCAGGAACCGGTATCGGTGCAGGTGTAGGAGTTGGTGCAGCCGGTTCTGTAGATGTGATTAGTGTTTTGGTTGATGTTGAGGCCGAGACTTCCTCTTCAGTCCAAGATTTCATCTCGAATTCGTATGCTTTTAGATCTTCGAATACGTCGTATAGTTTCATCTTACGTAGGCTCTTTGATTCCCTCATTACCATTGTCTTTATATCCCAGGCACTTGGAAGAGATCTCAAAGCCTTCATAACTACCTCTTTGTTCTCATACTTCTTGCCCAGAGTTGCTAGTTCATCTAACACACCAGTGAACCGGTCACTGTATTCCTTCATAGTTTCTCCTGGTTTCATTTTGATGCTTTCAAACTTCTGTGTGGCCATCATTATTTTGTTCTCTCTTGTTCTTTCATTTCCTTCAAAGATCTGGATAACCGTGTTCCATGTCTCCTTCGCGGTTTTGCAATCTCTGATCTTGCAATATGTGTTTCTGTCTACGCTGTTGGAGATCCGGTTTCTTGCATGGTTGTCCAGATTGTTCCTTCTCCTATCTTCAGCCGTCCATTCTTTTCTATCTTTATCAATGAATATCGGTCCTTCGGTCAGAATGGATTCCATTTCATCATCCAATGTGACTAGGTGCAGGTGCATGCGTGCCTTCCAGTTGGCAAAGTCATCACCTTCTAGCATTGGAGGCCTATCTTGATACATGTTTGCTTGAGTATTGAAACTAACTGCAATGATACCAATTGTTAAGATCTAGGTCGCCGCTGATGGACCGGGGGTTGGACCGGTTAGCGGTTCTTACTCGTAGGGTGGTGGTTAATCCGGTTAGAGATTAACACCGGGGTTTCAATACTACACAACCTGTCACAAACCCTTGAACTAGGTTCAAGCGCGGAAGAGGTTTGCTTTCAGGTTGAAGCGGCACTCTTGTATGATAGGCGGAATCGGTTTCGGATGATGGAGATTTGGAAATGGTGGGTCGGTTTCGGTAATCTGGATATTCGGTATGGTTAGTATAAATTCGGTTTGGAGCGGTGTGGTTAAGTTAGTCGGTTAGATGATGAAGCCGGCAGAAAGTAAATAACAAGACAGATTTTATGGATGTTCGGAGATAAAACTCCTACGTCACCCCTTCCTCTCGAAGCCGCGAGAAGGATATTCACTAAGGAATACAAGTACAATCCGATCGAGACTTATTTCCTGCTCGATAATACTCTTACAATTCACACCGAAATTGTAACACACACTTAGAATTTAGCACTTAGGCTTTCTTAGAATAACACAGTTTTATCACTTGTAGTAAATGCTCTCAACGCTTCACTTGTCTAGCTTGATGTCCCGCTTAAGTCACTGCATTTACTCTTCTTCAGCTACCCCTTTTATAGGTGAAATATGCCAACGGTCATATTTCACTGCCTTGAATCTTATTGGCTGATCAGAAGTGCAGTGATTCAGTATTTCAGAGGTTCAGACCTGCGGTCGTTTCTTCAGACCTGATGGTCAAGCTCAGACCTGCCGGTCTGTTCTTCCGGTTTGTAAGACAAACCTGCTGGGTTTGTCTTTTACTCAATGTAGGCACTGTCTGTTGGACAGTTGTCTGTACTTTGAAGATTTCCTTTCTGGCTTATCCCGACGTAGAAAGATCCGGTAGTACTGTTTTCTGCAGCCTACAGTCTTTCCTCAGACTTGCATGGATATGGAAGTATTCAGTCTGCTCCTTTGGTATCATTCTCAACAGATACCCAAATTGTCTTCTTGTACTGGTCGGTCATTTGACTTGGCCGAATGTCTTTTGGTAGTAGTGTAACCGGACTTCTTCCGGTTATTCTTGTCTTGTGGATGATCGGCTGTTTGATGATTCCGGTTTTGAGCTTTGGCCGATCCTTTCTTTGTGCGGTCATGTTCCGAATACTCTTGATCGGTTTGGTAGCTTGACCGGTTAGGTTTCTTTAGTCGGTTCTCTTGTTCATCCGGTCTGGTTCCTTGTTCCTGCATGGAAAGTTTATTTAAGTTAGGTTTATTTGAACCGGTCTTATTTTATCTAACAAAATTTAATAAAAATATTATTATTATAATTAATTTTAAAAGTCATGACATATTTTATAAATCTTTTAAAATAATATTTTATTTAATCTCGGTTTTTTTTGAGACAGAAGTTTTTAGAGAATTACAACCACAAATTAAAGGAACAAGAGATAAAAAAAAATAAGATAAATAATAGTCTATAACCTAGGGGTGGCCAAACCTACGGATCGGATAAGATCCGGTATTTCGGATTGGATATCCGCTTTTATTTTTTTAAAAATTGCGATCCGTATCCGATCCGGTATCCGACCACTATCCGATCCGAAAATACCGGATCGGATCGGATCGGCCAGCCGGATACCCGCCGATCCGATTTTTTTTAATATTTTAATTTTTTTCATATGCTAGAAAATTGAAATTGTTCTATTAAGGATTTCAATTATGAATAATGACGATTTGAGAACCGATCTAAAAAGAAATGGGAAGAAAAACAAATGAAAGAGACATATTTTTGTTTGGATTTGTAAAGAAAAATGGGAGAAAACATAAGAAAGAGGAAGATTTTGTATTTTTGTTTTGGTTTGTAAAGAGAAAAAAGGAAGAGATAGATTTTTGTTTAGTTTGTAATTGTTTAATTATATTTTTATTTGGGTTTGTAAAGAGAAACATGAAGGAAAATATAGGAAGAGAGAGATTTTTGGTTGGGTTTGTATTTATTTAATTATATTTTTGTTTGGATTTGTTTATTTAATAAATTTTAAAAATGATCAGATCGGCTTCGGATATCCGAAATCTTTTTTGTCCGATCCGTATCCGATCCGAAAATCCGGGAAAAATATCGGATACGGATTTTTTCGGATCGAATCGGCCGAATCAACTGATCGGGTCTTACGGATCGGATTTTTTGGCCACCACTACTGTAACCCATTTGGAGATTGATCAAAATATCTAAGTATAGTTAATTGAGTACCAGTTTCTATTTTAAATCTCTGACAAATATAATAATAAGTGAGCTCTAAAGGATTTTCACCTTGTGAGATTTGTTTTAGAATACTCTTTTATTTCTCTCTAGCAAAATTTTGAATGAAATTAAATTCAATACTTCTTTTTTTTCAAACAAATCACTTCTCTGTCATTTGAAATACACAAATATTTCTAAATTTACAAAGCGATTACAAAAATATCAATATAATCAAAACCAACAAAATTAACTCTGCAGACAAGTCAATTCGAATTCGAACATGAAGTAAAACAAACTAAAAATAGATGTTACCCTCAATTAATTATTATTTTGATTCCAGATAACTTATGACATATAAATTATAGAAAAAGTTGAAGATTTGGATATTTGAACTATTTAAAAATGTTTTTGGATTTATATGTAGCATCTATTTCAATCGGTTCCATTCTAATTTCGTCTGCAATATATGTATCTAGAAGGAAACACTTCATTTATTCAACCTAGAACTACAAAAAGAGTAGATACCAATGAATTACAGATATATTTCTTAGACATTTAAAGCATATTTTGGCTCATATGCTTCCTCTATAAATATATAATAAAATCATTCATAGTGCATTATTATAGGAGAAACAACGAATTCGAACAGCTTGATTCCTAACACCTTGGACTTGCATTCTGACTATATCGGCTCGAATTTGTTGAACACGGAGTCGAGTTGTTCTTCACGAGAGGAATTAAAGACTGCACCACGTCTGTCATTAAGGGACGATAATCTGACTCTGGTTGAACACACATTGCTGCAATGGCTGCTACCTAAAAATCCCAAAACATTTGAAAAATACTTCAAATTTCCGCATCATCAAAATTTTCTCAATTATATTATAAGTTATTACGATAAATCACTTCAAAACTTGTACATAATCGTTTTTATCTTGTTTTCTTGTATAGTTTGAGTTTTTTTTACAGAAATTAACAATCAATGAAATTGTAATGTTCTTAAAAATAAAAATAAAAAGATATTATTTGAATTCTGAATCAATAACGTGATTAAAATGGAATATTTCCAGCAGACCAACTGACCTGGATTAAGTCCTTCCTTGAATACTGTCCTTGAAGAGATGGGTCTACCATTTCCATTACTTTTTCTCTGTTTGTTAGCCTTGGAAGAGCCTTCAATATTAAACATATTTATCATAAAAAGCATACCATTTAATATACTTTGTGTGGGTCATATAAAAAAATAACTAAACTTTTAGTTTATAAAAATAAGTGTAGAACAAAAAAAATCAAGTAGATTATTACAAAAAAAAGAGTGCTACTAATTAATAAAGTAATATATTATAAATTTAATATTTAAATCAAGAACCATAATAATATTTATAACCCTTTCATCAATTAAATAAGTTTTTACAAAGCTGTATTTAAACTAGATTAATAAAGAAAATTCAATTTTTGTTAACAAAAATATCCTTTTAGTTGCTTATCATAACCATTCATTCATCAACTGAACATATATATTTTTTTCTGTAACATCATCACATAATCTTTTATTTTTTAAGGTTTAAAATGCATAAATTACAAAGAATAGTATATTCTAACTACTAAATTAAAGACAAAATAATTGTATAATAAATTAAACCCTACTCATAATCTCATATATGACTTGACATCGTTTTTTTTAAATCATTTGAGAATATATTTGAAAAAAGTATGTACATGTTTTCCTGAACAAAACAAAAACATTATAAAAACATATAGTTAGAAAATTCATTATATGATTCTCTTTTATTTTATATAATTGATAATTATGTAAATATCAATTCAATTTCTTTCTATAGTAAATTGTAAACATGTGAAATCATGAAATCTCAATATAATATAATTCAACTAAATTAAAGTCTTTATTCAATTTGAGTTATTTGAATAATCAAAATAAAAAGTACTATCACATCATTTCTCATTCTCATTCATATTACTCTATTTATTAACTAAAATACTAAAATACTTTCTATTTAAATAATTATTTTATTTTATTTTATTATATTATATATTAATATATTTTAAGTCATTTTACCAAAAAATTTCTTAACTCCTACAAATCGTAACAAATTATGATTTTTTCAAATAACTAGGTTATTTAAATAACTTGATACAAACAAGGCCTAAGATTAATTTAACTCGATTTCGACTCTATCATAACTAAAAATCATAAAAACCTAAAATTTTGCTAAAATTTATGTATCGAGACTCACCCATGAAACAAGAACATGTTCTCCAGGAGGCTGTTTGGTGTCGACTGGTACACGACCTGTTATAAGCTCCAATAAAACCACACCATAGCTATATACATCAGATTTTGTTGTGAGTTTGCCGGTTGAAGCATATCTGCATTAAGCCCAATAAAATTTTCAAGAAACATTGATTGATTAGAACTGTACATATTCTAACTAATTGTGACAAACTATTATGATCATGTTAATAATTAAAGAATGAAAAAGAAAAACATGTTTTTGTAATGTAGTCTCAAAATGGCCAAACACCCCCCAAAGAGACCTCTAATTCATGCCAGCTAATTTCTTATGTGGGGGACCTTAACTAGTGAATAAATTATATGAACTTGTCTAGAAAATTAATTATGTTAAAACTCACTCGGGTGCTAAATAACCGGTGGTCCCCAAAACTCGAGTAGAAACCAAACCATTGATTTTATCGGAACCGGTCTTGGCAAGGCCAAAATCAGAGACCTTAGCTCTGAAATGTTGGTTCAATAGAATATTACTCGATTTGAAATCGCGATGAATAACAGATGGAACCGTATGCTCATGCAGATACTCGAGGCCCCGAGCGCAGTCTAGAGCTATTCGGAGTCTTATCCCCCAATTCAAAGTTGATGATCTGTAAGGGATAATTGAATTATGAAGGTGACTTTGTAGGCTACCATTTGACATGAACTCAAATACTAAGAGCCTGTGGTGTTGGTCTGCACAGTAGCCAAGTAGTTGCACCAAGTAGGGACAATGTAACCGGCTTAGTAAGTCAACCTGGAGAAATCGAAAAAAATAGGGTTACTTTCTTCATTTTTAAATTTTGTTTTTATTATTGATTTACCATTAACACGAAATTAAGAACATTAAGGGCTTGTTCGGTCCAGGTTATTTAAATAACCTGGAAAGAGAGAAAAATGATTATTGATAATGATTGGTGATAATCTTAAGGAAATGATGATGTTTTTTTGGTAAAAAGACTTAAAAGGTATTGATATATAGAAATAAAATAAATAATTATAATTTAAAATAGAAGGTATTTTAGTATTTTGGTTAATGACTTGATTGATTTGAAGGATGAGAGGGGGAGTGAAGTGACAATTGATTTGGTTGAGTTATTTTGAAAACCCAAATACGAACAAGGCCTAAGTGAACTTATAAAAAGACTAGAAAAACAAAATTTCAAATAATATTCTCAAATGAATGGAAGGATAAGGAGCCAATGAATGGAAAAGAGTCAACTGTTTTTGGCCCTATATATGCACTATGACTATGAGAGACTATGGGCAGTATATATAGGGTGGTCTTTCTCTATGATAGATGAGTTAATGGTTGTTTTGTAATATTGTAGGATAAGGAAAATGAGTAGAAATAAAATAAAAAATTATTATTCAAATCAATTGATCAAATAATATAGATTTAGATACTTATATTGATCCAAGACTAATTAAAGACTACATTAAATTCTAAGATGTTATGAAATTTAATGTTTAAATAGGCTTTTCATTAAATGTTGTCATTAAATATTATAAACCATGTGGGGGGCACAATAAAAGATCTATGATAAATCATATCTTCTTACAAGAGAAGCACAAGTGAGAAATGATATTAGACTTTAGTCTAATATCAATTTTATAAAATAGAATATTTCAATTTAATATAACCTTGATATTAAACTTTTTTTTAATATCAATTAGTCTAAGTTTGAATATTTCATTTTAATATAACCTTGGTATTATTTTCTTATAATCTTATATTACTTATTTTTATATATAAAAAACCAAGATGTTTTCTAACTGATGGAACTATTAAAAAAATGCTTTGATTTTATAAAAAAGAAATCATATAACTCCTAAATTTTTAAAATTTTAAATTTTATTAGTTTATAAATTATTTCTACTTTACAATTTAAAATGAATAAATTCCAAAAATAACAATTATTACTTATTCAAATGAATTAAACCTAGAGGTGCAAATCAATTATTACTTATTCAAATGAATTAAACCTAGGGGTGCAAATCAATTAATAATTGTTATTCAAATAACAATTATTACTTATTCAAATGAATTTAAAGTTAATACTCGACTTGAGTTTGTCTTTGCTCGAGCTGACTCGTTTAATGTTCGAGACGAGTTCGAGCTTATATTTCCTCGATGCTCTTTCAAGTTTTTTTTGAGCCTGATAAAATTTGAAATAAATATATTTTTTCACAAATGTTTAAAAGTTTAATTTTAGTTCAAGTTTTCGAGTGAACGGAATTTTTAGTTAAATAATCAAGTCGGTTTCGAGCTCAAATTTATAAACTCGTTCGAGCTCGAGTTCGAATCGAACTAATAAATACTTAATTGAGTCCAGCTCAAACTCGAGCTTAAGCTGACTCGAGTTCGACTTGACTCATTTGCATCTCTAGTTTAATCCGTCTAATTGGATTAACTAGCCTAATTGCTTTTGTTTTAAATAAATTGGATGTAAAGTTAATAATTTTGATTTACAAAAAAAGAAGAAGTAAGGAGAAACCTCAATCCTGAATGCACGTTCCCCTAGTTTTCCTTCTCTATGAAGCCTCTTAATTGCAGCTACAGTTCCATCTTTCAATACCCCTCTGTAAACAACACCAAAACCTCCATTTCCAATAACATTTCCATCTTTAAATTTTCCAGTTGCCATTTCAACTTCTTTAAAAGTGAAAACCTGCACTCCTCTCACTTTTACAGTAGGAACCCTAACTGAATTTGCTCCATATAAACATCTTCCCTTCCCATCATCTAATTATAACAAAAACACATAAATTAGTTAATACCCAGATCGAAAATATGTATAAAAACTTCAAATTTAATACCTGGACTAGCATTGATGCTTACAATGCTGTGACTCATAAACATGCAATCTCCATTGTTGCTAGTACTGCAGCCTTTGGAATTGTCATTTTTTGCAGATTTCAACCGTCGGAGCATGACTATGATGAGAAGTATTGATATGATCATGATTACAATGATAATGGGTAAGATTATCAAGAGAATCTTGGTGGGAGGGACCATATTATTGTCTTGGTGAGAGTGGAGATTAGTTTGAGGTTGTGATCTTCTATGATATTGTTGCTCTGTTGATGGAGGACTGTAATTGTTTGTTTCTTCTTCCATGAGAGAAGAAATCAATCAATGCACTAAGAAGAAATGACCAGAGAAAGAGGCAATGAAGAAAGAGTAATTAAGTGGATGATGTACTTAGCTTGTGTGCCTTCAAGGTTGGAAGTTTGTATTTTTCCTCATTTCATATATATAAAGAAAAACTTTTGCTTTATTCTTGTAAGATATACGAATCTAAATGAGAAATTGTCAATTTTAATTCATTTTAATATGGTTTTGATTAAATTTAGATTACCTATTTTTAAATTTGATTCTATTTGGATTTATGGATAGATGGAAGACTATTTTATGCAAAAACGTATTTAAAATTATCAAAAATTTGTAATATAAATTTGTAAATCAAAAGTTTATTTGTTAAATGAACTGTATTTAACTTCCGTGCTCGTATAAGTATTGTTTTGTTTTTGTTTATCGGTTCTTTCTTCATTAGTGAATATATCTTGTGTCGTCCTGAATTTTTATTGATTTTCTCTCAATTTTTTATAATGTTTTTGTGTTGGTTTAAGCCACATGACTTATTTATATCATTTTGTATGAATTATGTTCAAAAATAATAATAATAAATATATTTGTTCTAATCACACTTCCTCTTAAGTGGTTTCTAAAAGTTTTTTAATAACCTATGGGGGGGATTATTAATGTTTCATATACCAAATTGAGTTAATTTAATTATGATTTAAATAATACGTTTGATGTTTTAAGATTATTTGGTTTATGATTTTAAATAAATCAAAGTCTATTTTAGTATATTTGAGGTCGTGTTTGTAAGAACGATAATTTTTGTAAATGTTTTTATCGTTAGAGTTGAAGGACGGATAGACAAATTGAGTATTTAAAAAAAAAAATGAGTTTGCATAATTATGTGTGTAGTTTCAATTGGTCCATTGCATTGGTGTTGAGTGAGGATATGTCTTTGTCTTTGTGTCACAAGAAATTGGAAGTTATTGAAAAACAAGTTAAATGTCTATTCATGCCCAAAATAATTCAGAAAACTTTGAACATTCTATTTTGTTTTCATGTTCTGTCATCTCAATTTCTGTGAAACTCTTCTTTGGGACAACAGTTGTATGAATAATGACATTTTTAAAAATAATTTCTTATATTAAAAAAATCTTATGTGCAAAGAAACAAATGTTGTCACATGTCTAACACCCATTAGATTTTCTCTTGAATTTTAAATTCCTTGCAATTTCACATGCTAATCTAATGGCTAAGGTTATTTATAAATTCTTTTCGTGGGTGAAAAAGTCAAATTGGTGCCTTAATATGAGGGAAGTAATATTGTTTTTATGTTTATTATTTGTTTGATTTCATTCATTATCAGTCTGGCTGAATCAGCTTGAAAACAGGGTATGACTATGATTGAACTTTGGCAAGCCCATATTTAAATATGCCTAATTAAAAAAACTATTCAAATTTCTGTAATTGAGATATTGAATTATAGAAACCCATGTAAATATGTATCTAAAATATTACAATCTCAACAAAATCTAAATACATTTTTTTAAAAAAAAAAAGCTAAAAACATATGTAGTCAAGTAACTTTGTATATTTGATTGTTGTCCAAAGTGATTTACACATTATTCAAATTCAAAACTCGCTATATAGTTGAAGTGAAGAGAATTTCACTAATAGATTATTCTATGTTTTATATTCGATTTATATTAAAAACATTTTAAATTGAAGCGATGATTTTAACTAGGTAAGGTGAGCTAGTTTTTCAAATTAAAAAAAAAAACTTTACAAAATATATTCAAGATCATTTATTATAATAACATGACCGGTTAAGATTCAAATATAAGTTAAAAATAGTTATAAAAAAAATTGTGGTTCATTGCTAAACCAAATAAAATTTTAGATGGTATATAAATTGTATCAAATCTCATTTTACTTAATCAATTAACTTTCCTTCTTTACTTTTGTTGTCTTACAGAAAATAGATGTTTAGTGTCAGACAAGAAAGTAACACAGGTCTACCTTCTAAATAAGAATGGGTAAATCATAAATGATATCTTATCATTAAGGGTTTGAAACTTTGAATTTTGAAAATGGTGGTTGACTAAAAAAATATCACATGAGCCATGATACAATATTAAATGGGCTAGGTATATTAAATCAAATGGATTTGATTAGATTTTGAATCATTTAACACTTTTACTTTTGTTTCCAAATATATTTTCATCCATTTTATTTTTTACATAAATGTGGATCTAAACGAGATTTTTAAACTCATAATGAGACCACATAGAATGAGAGACCAAATATAAAGTTTCTCATTTCGCCTTATCAATAATATTGATTTGAATAAATCGTTGTGTGGTTATAAGTGTTTTAACCTTATTAATTAACTAACTAAAACTAAATAAGAAGAGACATAAAATTCCAATTAAGCATCAAATTAGAGACATAATGAATCCCAAAATGTCTAATAAAGTCAATTTTTAATGAAACAGACCATTGATCCTTGTTGAGAGGTTTGAAAGTTGTTTGATTTATGGTATATTTCAACCAAACACATATTTCATATATCTAGATATCTGTATTCATACATTCATTGATAATTTTCAATCATACCTCAATCCAAATGTGTTTTGAAATGAGATAAATATTTATTCTACTGTAGAGTGTTTCCTTATAGAAGCTAATATGAACAACATAATTTAGCTACTTTATGCCACCACCCATCAAGATTTAGTTATTCACACACTCAAGAAAACAAAATTTGATTCTATTAATATTACTCTGTCATATTCAATTATTGCAACAATTGAGTTTTAACTTAACAACAATAAGAGTTTTAACTAGTTTTTCTTGGAAAGTTAGTGATCAAAATGAATTAGCTTATTCAAGTTCGTTGAGGATAAGTCATGTCCATTGTGTCGGATTGTAAAAGAAACAATTGATCACCTCTTTTCAAATGCTCTTACATTGTGGTTATTTGACTCTTTAATCAAAATATGATAAAGAATGGTGTTCCTAAGGATTGGGTTAATGTTATAGGATTATTATGAGTAATGAAAAAATAATTAAACTGTACAAATGGTTGAAGCTGACATTTAAAAAATATAAAAAGGATAAACATGAAAAGTTTCTGGTTTCAAACCTAAAACCAAGAAATAAGTTAGGAAGGAAAATTAATAATATATAATTACTCAAAGTTAAATTTGAAACAAAACTGTTAACACAAAATTTGTTACTTTAAATGAAGACAAATCCATTATTCATGTATATCTAAGGCAGACTATCTGAAAACATTAAATTTGTTTATTGTTTGACCAACTTTGTTACTTTATTTTAGTGTTTTTAAAGGATTTATTTTTAAAAAAATTAATTTTTAATAGTTTGTATTACCATTATGATGTGAAAAAGTCAAATAAGTTTAGCATGAGCAACTATTAATCATTAAATCAAATAGATAAATCAAATAGAATAGTTATGTGACATATAGTTTGGTAAAATGGTATAACATCCACAATTTATATATTTAATTCAATCGTGCTCTGCATGAGGGAAATTTGAGCAAATGACCCCACTGATAGGGTGAATAACCAATTGTGCGGGGATAATTGAAATAGCGCTGGTGATCTTCTTTTTTTTAATAACAATTGTACCCTTCCAGTTGTGTGACGCAACCAGAATTATTTTTCTTCGTCTCGCGATTGCGTGACGCAACTGGAGTTGCGTGACGCGATTGCGTAACGCAACTGGAGTTGCGTGACGCGATTGCGTAACGCAACTGGAGTTGCGTGACGCGATTGCGTAACGCAACTGGGGTTGTGTGACGTGATTGCGTGACACAACTGGGGCATTTTCGTCCAAAAAAATTTCATAATTAAAATTTTTTGAAAAATAAAAAAATAAAAAATTGCGTCACGCAATCTGAGGTTGCGTGACGCAACTAGGGCATTTTCGTCCAAAAACAATAAAAGGGGTCACCAACGCTTTTTTTTTTTATCTTCTACACTTTCCGCATTTCATCCATTTTTTAGGGTCATCTCCTCAAATTTCCCCTCCATGATGGTATCCTGACAATAAACTTCAATCAAAAGTGATTGTCACTTTTGAACATGTGTTAATTATGTAGGGAGGCTGGTGAGACAACCTCACATATTCTTTTGCATTGTCTTTAATTTAGGTTGAACCTATTTTTTGAGTTTATTGTAAAGCATTTCTCGGAGTTGATTAAATTATGCAAGGAACTATTAATGAATTTTGGTTTAAGTGAGTGGATTATTGCATCGCCATTGGGCTTGAAAAGAGGTGAATTCCCATTCCATAAGATAGATATTTAACAATAGAAGTAGGCTCAACAATATTCTCAAGAGTCTTATTTTGACCGTTCTTGCAGAGATTTTGATGGAAAACACAGTTGTTTCTACATGATGCATTATGGATATTCTAAACGAGATTAAGAGAAAGTAAGGTTATGGGGTTATTTTTGAAACATGTGTTTAACCGGTTTTTCCCGATTTTTTTGTTGTTGTTGTTTTGGTTTATAGCCGGTTTATTCGGGTTTACTAGATGGCTTGTGATAGTTAATCCGGTGTGAGAATCATCCATGAGCATGTTTCATGTGAGATTTTGGTTTCTATCTTGTTCCCTTTTGCTATTTGGTTTGACATCATCAGTGTTTGACTAATCACTTTTGCTGGTGTTCCTTGGTTTGGGCCTCAATTTGGTTCCTCTTGACTGAGTTGAGCATGGAGGCAAGCTCGACGTTTTGACACAAGTTTTTCCTTTTTTCGGTTATGTGGGACAATGTTGGTTTGAACATCACTTTAGTCAATTTCTTTCAAGACTTTCATTTCTCATTACTTTTTGTTTCATCGGGTTTGTTGTGGGCTTTTTTGGTGGTCACTGTCTTGGTAGAGTAGGTCTCGTCCATAGAGATGGTTCAATGTTGAGATTTGTTTACTATTTTTTATGATAGAGTTTTGTTAAAAAATAAATAAAAAATAAATATTACATTGAAGTACCATAAATAAGTCCATCAATCAATGGGGGTGCATGTGATGGTTAATCACAAGATTGTAGGTCAATACTTCTTTTAAAAATTATGTTTTTTTTTTTCAAATTTCAAATTATGTTTTTTTAAGTGTGAATTGAACTTATGACTTGATATTTTAAGTTCAAAACATTTACTAATCTAAGTATTCTTAATGAGTTTTATGATTATAATTATGTTGAAAAAACTCAATTTGTTAAAATCGTGTCATTGTTGTAGTTCAAACTCTCCTTCTACCTGTTATTACTTTTTACAAACACTAATGAATGTGCATGAATTGAATTTGATACTATAACATTTTAAGCAAAATTTTATCACTTTAGTTATTTAGTGAGTCTAATCATGAGAAACTAGAATATCTAATAAGTGTGTGTGTGGCTGTTTACCATGAATTCAGAGGTACAAGCCTCTGAATTGAATTTGAGACACTAACATTTTAAACAAAATTTTATCACTTTAGGTATTTTGTGGGTCTAATAATGAGAAACTTAATATCTAATAAGTTTGTGGTTGTTAACCAAAAGTTGAAAGTTCAAGCCCTCATTCCTTATTATTTTCCCTAAAAAAACTCATTACCATTTTAGGTATTATGAGTAAGTCCATAAACCCTAAGTCCATCAATGTGTAGAGATTTGACACTCCTACCATTTTATTATTATATTATTAGTATGAATTCAACTTAAGATCTAATAAGTTTAAAACTTTTACCATAAACAATCGTGTTGTTGTCGTTAATAATAAGGTTGCCCACCAACTTCTCTTTAATCAATAGTGTGAATCAAAACTTAAAAACTTAATATTTAAATTTAAAACTCTTACCACTTTAAGTATAATGAGTAGGTTCATTATTAACGTGTTTTGTTTATCAATTTTGTTTTTAAAACTTTAAGCAAGGTTTTTTAAATGTGAATTGAGTTGAGAATATTTTGAAATATATTTTAAGCCCATTCTTGAAATTTAAAACAAAAGCTGGAATAGCTCAGTTGGTTAGAGCGTGTGGCTGTTAACCACAAGGTCGGAGGTTCAAGCCCTCCTTCTAGCGTCACTTTTTTTATTTTATTGGCAAGAATAATCAATACTAGAATTATAATGAGTGATCTCTAAGGAGGGTAGGGTAGCACTAATAAACCATTAAATATTGTTCCAAAGATTAATAAAAATAAAAAAGATAGATGAGTGGTATTCACGGGCAACTTCCCCTCTTAAGGTCAAACATTACCGTCCCTTCATTTATCAGCATGCAAACACATACAAACAAAAAACCATTATCACAATATATCTACAAGCATAGAATATGTGAATGCATATGAATAATTATTATGGTGGCCCATCACAAAAAAATTCTTCTGTTTTGTGGCATGTGAGTGAGTTCCATGACCCTTTTTCAACCTTTTCTTACACTAAATATTTCTCTAACTTGATTTGTTTAATTTTGTTGAGGTGGATCAGATTTTAAGGGCAAATACTAATAATAATGGCTATCAAATTGTCACATTCAACTTTAGTATTACTTCTTGAGACTATATATTAATTTTCACCATTACATAATTTTGAGTTTGATCTCCGGATGAACAATACTTCTAATCGTTTTTCTCAATTATGTTTTGTGAAATTCACGCAAGTTTAAAGAAAATTTAGCCGGTCGAATATGTTGCAAATCGAATTTTTTGTTTGTAGCGAATAAATTTATAAATTTAAAATGGATTTAGATAAAAACCAAAATCTTTAGATAAAATATTTTTTTTAATTATTATTATTTTTTAATTATCTCTTTTTAAAATTTATTTTTTAAGTCGTTAATAACAAATTTGTTAAATTTTTTTTTTTTTTATCAAAGTTTAGATTCATTTTTAAAATCCCATAATGAGACAAAATAACTGAAAAAGGTCTTTTGATACATTATCATGTATGTGCACCATCACAAATAATAAGGGTTTTCTGGATTAATTGAGGTTATTGCTATAATCTTAGTTATTTGAAAATAATAATTTATATTGATTTTGAAGAAATATAAAATATTTTTGATAAAAAAATATAAATAATATTAATATATAATAAAAAAATATTAACTTAAAATAAAATATATTTAATATTTTGTTTAATGAATAGAATGATTTGATTTAAAAATTAAAAAGTGAATATATATATATATTTTTAAATTTGAGTTATTTAAATAATCCAAACCAAATAACGCCTAAAACAAAGTTAATTATATTACAATTTTACCTATAATACATTATATCTTATTTTATATATTAGTGATTAATTGGTCATGACTATTTAATGTATTAAATTATTTATATTACAAAAATCTACTTAACATAAATTCTGGTATAGATAAAATATATTATTTGTCAGATATAGAATAAAAGATGGTATCTTATACAAATTTTAAATTTGTTGGTTGTATTTTTTTTTTGTAATTGTTGGAGGATAACACATTTTCATAGTTACCATATTTATTTTAATTTAAAGCATTTTCAATAAACAAATTAATTAAATATCTATTTTATATGACTATCGTCTTAAGCTATTCTAATAAATTATTATAGGCCTCAATTTTATAATGGCCAAAAGTGGTGCCCATAAAGAAACAAATGAGTTTTTCGGTAATCCCCATATGTGAGCACACTTTTTACATGGATTTGAAATGACCACGAAAACTAACGGTCATAAACCATTGAATGAGCTGTTTTAGCATGCTTAGATATTGAGGGAGCAAAAAAGCAAAACCTACATTGAAATTGTACAGAATCTGTACTCTTTCTTTGTTTCCTACTTTTTTTTCTAAGCTAAATTATTTCATTGATAAAAATATGACAAGATTATGAAATTGTTGAATTTAGAAATAGCGAATTTAAATAAAATGTATGGGTGGTATATGTTATTAGTCAAGCCTCTTATGTGGATTACTCTAAATGAAGAAGCTTATTCAAAACACACCTAATTCAAATATTTTTTACATCTATTATAGTTCTGATCGATACAAAAATACGACCCAAATTGAACACAAAAAAATCAGGTCATAATAATTTATTTTTGGGTTCAGATCAAAATTAGATCAACTCGTTTAAATTAATAAAATGGTCAAAATCGGGTAGACCTTTAATGACCCAAAGTAGACCTGCCAACTTGTTCACAATTTTCTTTTGTAAGATTTTGTGTTTTCCTTTTCTTACTTACTCACTCATTCTTTTGTAGGATTTTTAAACGAATTTGTAATTTAACCTTTTTTTTTTGTTAATGTCATTTCAATAAAAAAAAAATAGAATGATATGATATTAATTGTATCGGGTTAAGTTTGAATTGAGTCCGGTCAATCGATTTTGATTTGAATTATTTGCAAATAAACAAATTAGATTCACGATATAAATTTTGACCCGAATTACAAATTAAACTGGTTAAGTTCAGATCACTTAACCCGCTAACCCAAATCCAAACTCCTCCACCTAAATTTGACCTGAATTGACACACCTATATATATATATATATATATATATTTTTTTTTTTTCCTAACAAACTTTAGTTGAAAATGAATATCTTATCAGTTTGGAAATTAAATGAATAAAAAAAAATTAAATAAGACAATTTAGAAA
Source organism: Impatiens glandulifera (assembly GCF_907164915.1). Taxonomy (NCBI): domain Eukaryota; kingdom Viridiplantae; phylum Streptophyta; class Magnoliopsida; order Ericales; family Balsaminaceae; genus Impatiens; species Impatiens glandulifera. The sequence continues at coordinate 112,991,042 of NC_061862.1, read as the reverse complement.
TAATCAAGTAACCTACTTTCTAATTTTGATATAAACCTCTAATTTATTTTTAAATAAATTTATGTCTTTTGATTCCTTTATTTTGTTTTATACCATAAAAGGAGTTTCAAATGTTTTTTTGTATGAAAAATGAAAAGAAATAGCATGACACGTCAACTTTAATTCAAGCGCTTTAAGTGGAAATCGAACACATGAGCTTTTGATTTTTTAAGTCGACTTTTTCCATTAAACCACTCTGGTGGAGTTCAAACGTTATTTTATTAAAATGTAAATAAACTATAAGTCATCTTAAGTAGTTTCACTGATAAGATATTTGGACTTAAAAGAGTAATATATTGTGTCAGATTCTTATATAAAATAACATATATATTAAAATTAAAAATTTATAATAAATTGTTATCGATTGTGGGATCATATTAGTCATCACCTTTCTAAGTAAATTTTTTTTGTCATACTAATGAGTTTTGCAAAAATAAGCCCAAAATTGATTAATAAAAGAAATATTTTATAACTTCGAAGGCTAAGTGAGTTAACCTATCTTCTATGCTTTAAGAGAAGAAATTCACATAAAAGAGTTTAGAGGTTAATATTAAAATAAAGGAATAGTTCAAGAGCATATTCATTAATTTTATCGAGATAAATAAATGAATAAATTATAGTCTAGTCACATTTGTCCCTATTCAAACCTCTTTATGCAGAAATAATGGGTAAATGATCTTAAAAAAGGATGACAAGAAATAAAGAAAGCAAAGGAAGTATTATTCTTCAATGGGTTGGGCTTTTAAGGTGGACACAAAAGAATAATTTTGTTCCTAAAAGAAGGATTCAGTTTGCTTTAGGTTTCATGTCTTCACATGAATTTGTTTCTTTTTAATATTTTCTAGGGATCTGGGGCACAAACTAATTATATTATTTCTTTAGGTAATAATCTGTGGATTATGAATCCATTTAAATTAATAATCAATACAAATATGGGAGTCGTCGTAACCGTGGTGAAGGTAGTGTTGTGTGACTTGTGTCCAGGGCCGGTCCTGGGGTAAGGCAACTAATGCACTTACATAGGGCCTCCCACTTTTATAGGGTCCCAATTTTTTATATTTAATAATATTATATTATTAATATTTTTTTTTTTCTTTTTTCTCTTTTAATATTAAATATATATTATAAAAATAATTTTTTTTATCTCCTTTTTAGTCTCATATTATAATATAATAATTATTTATATTTTATTTTATTAATTAAAATTAATTTTATTTTTTACTATTTTAGGGACCCAAAATTTAAATTTACATAGGGCCTCCAAAATCTTAGAGCTTTTCAAGACCGGCCCTGCTTGTGTCATTTGTTTTTGTCAGTTGTTTTCGGGTATTGTCTCTCGATTTTACTCATATGACGGTTGCTAGTGAAACCCTATGCTAGTGAAGCAACTAGATCCTACAATTGGGTGCATCGATCCACAGTTTTACTTGGGGACGTTCTCAAAATCGTCATGTTATGTAACGAAGACCGTTCGTTAACATTGAGGTGATGTTGATAGAGTTCGATGATGAGGAATGAGTCTAGTCATACTATAAATAATGTGCTAACATGGATGGTTATGTGTATAAGATTTTGATCAATGGTTAGGTGGCTTAAACCCAAAAGGTTGTTTCAAATGTGGAAGAAAGATGAAAGGGTTTAGGATAAAAATCCAAGCTATCGAAGAAATAGTCAAATGGTCACCTGATTTTTAAGTTAGGAGCAAGAAAAAATAGTGTTTCTAGCATGTACGGATACCTGGTTTTTAATGATATTATTGATGATTGCAATCTATGATTGAAAAATGCTGGCTTGGAAAGTGGATTCAATGATACATGCCTCTTTCCTAAAATCTTTTTATTTTTTTATATGACTGGGAGCAACATTATAAATGTTGACAACAAAGAAATTCAATAAATTTTAAAGTGTATAGATATACTTTATCATTATCATAGTGTGTGGTGGATTATTTAAAATTCTGGACCATGAAAATGGTATCATGATGATCTCTCCGTCTAGATGGACAAGTGTAACGTTTTAGATGTCTTGTGTTGAGAAAAATTAAGTGAAGAGTTAATTAACTTAGAAGAAATTATTGAGAAAAACTAAGTAAAGAGTTAGTTAACGGAAATTACAAAATATTAAACAACTGAGTGTTGATGATGTTTAAATATCAATAAAGTTAAGTTGTCTAATTGTTTCTATGCAGGTGCAGCAGACTTTGCTAACTTAGACGTAGTCTAAGCAAACTAATTAGACATGTTACGTAGTTAGACGTTGCAGTCTAACAGATACGTAGTTAGACGTTCAGTCTAACAGATACGTAGTTAGACGTTTCAGTCTAACAAATATGTAGTTAGACGTTGAAGTCTAACAGATACGTAGTTAGACATTGACGTTTAACTTCTTCAGACAAGTTTGAAGTGATACGTAGTTAGACGTTGAAATCTAACAGATACGTAGTTAGACGTTGAGGTCTAACTCCATTAGACATGACGTTGGCGTTTAACTCCTTCAGACAAGTCTGAAGTGAACGTAGTTAGACGTTGCAGTCTAACAGATACGTAGTTAGACGTTGAAGTCTAATAAATACATAGTTAGACGTTGAGGTCTAACTCCATTAGACGTGGTAGTCTAATGGGTAACGTAGTTAGATGTTGGCGTCTAACTCCATCAGACAAGTTTGAAGTCAACGTAGTTAGACGTTGCAGTCTAACAGATACGTAGTTAGACGTTGAAGTCTAACAGATACATAGTTAGACGTTGAGGTCTAACTCCATTAGATGTGGTAGTCTAATGGGTAACGTAGTTAGACGTTGGCGTCTAACTCCTTCAGACAAGTCTGAAGTGAACTTAGTTAGACGTTGCAGTCTAACAGATACGTAGTTAGACGTTGAAGTCTAACAGATACGTAGTTAGACATTGAGGTCTAACTCCATTAGACGTTGTAGTCTAATGAGAAATGTAGTTAGACGTTGACATCTAGCAACTTCAGACAAGTCTTAAGGGATGCGTAGTTAGACTTTGCAGTCTAACTCCATCAGACTTGTCGGTCTAATGGACACGCTATTAGACGTTAACGTCTAACTCCCTTAAACTTGACAGTCTAATGTCTCGCTTCAGCAGCCGTTTGAAGTTAGCATACGTCTACCCATGATCAACTAGTTATCTGCTACTCTACTCCACTCACTCTTGTGCAGTCTGACAAGCCAGCTGATTGTATCCAATGAACGAATGCCACGTACGCAAATGTCCTTCCAACGATTTGTCCAGTACAAGACAATATTAGAGAGGATATTTGGCGCACTACCAGTTCTGTACGGCCACAATCCATTTGCTCAGAGTCTGCTGTACTCCTGTCCTTTGGGCGACCCTCCAATGGACGCTTGCCACGTTTCCATGAAGAAGATTCGACCGTTAATGTACTTCTACTACAAATAGATGCTTAAGGACAATGGACGAATCTCTCGAACAACTTGTGAACTTTCGTACTTGCTGATCAATTCACAAGATTACTCTTGCGCTTATTGATTTCTATCATCTTCCAAGTTCAAGAGAGAAAGAATCAAAAACTGTCTAGCTGAGAGAATATTGTTCTTAATATTGTAAGTTGAACAGAGGTTGTTTTGTTCGACAGAGTGTTAGCTAGATTAGTAAACTATTTGATTCAAAGAGTTTAGTGAAATCCTTCCGGTTGTGGAAGAAGGGGTGACGTAAGAGGGTTTGCTCCGAACATCCATAAACAATCTGCCGTGTTCTTTACTTTTTGCCTTTCATCTGTCATTGGTTCAAAGCTTCAAATCCGACGAACACTTCCGCCCTTGAAACCGTTTCAAGAGTTCGAAGAATTTGTGAAGAATAGAAACAAATCTTAACTTCTAATAGAGTTAAAATCGAATCGTTTATCGTGAGTTGTTATCAATAGTCAGACCCCCGTCTTTATTGGTACCAACTATTCTATCAATTGGTATCAAAGCCTCTCTTTCTATTCTCAAGCCTCTAAAGAACCTAAATCATGTCAAAAGATGCTAGCTCCTCCAAGATCCCTCATGTTTTCGAAAAAAAACTACATTGTGTGGAAGAAGAGAGTTCGTGCCCATCTTGCTTCCTTGCACGATGACATGTGGAGTGTTGTCACCGAAGGACCTATAAGATTGAGAAAGACAAATCTGAATGGACAAGTGAAGATAAGAGGAAGAACAACCTCGACAACTTGGCCATGGACATCTTGTACAAATCACTTGACGGCAGCATGTTCAACTACATCATATCTTGCGAGTTCCAAAGAATTTGTGGACAGACTCAATCAACTCTGTGAAGGAAATGCGCAAACCAAAGAAAACAAGATTACGGTTGCCACCCAACAGTTCGACAACTTCAAGATGCGTCAAGGAGAGACGATGACTGAGTTTGATGCAAGATTTAGTCAAATTGTTACCACCCTATCTATTCTGGGCAAGACCTACAACAATAGAAAGATTTCTATAAAGGTCATGCGAGCTTTGCCAAGGGAGTGGGACATCAAGACTATGGCGTTGAGGGAGTCCAAATACCTCAATAAGATGGAGCTCTTTGACTTGCTTGCCGATCTAAAGCTTATGAGTTCGAGTTGAACTCTAGGAATGAAGAGGAGCACCCCACATCTGTCATCATAAAGCTTTGGTCATTATCGAGGAGTCACCAGTTTCCACTGAAGAAAAGACGTTTGCTCAGTAGCTCAGAAATGACGCAATGGCTCTCCTCGTGAAGAAATTCGGGAAATACATGAAGAAGAGAAACCCTAACTCAAGCTCTTCAAATAATACCAATGATGAAAAAGCTAAATCTAAGGCTAACGTTAAGTATTTTAACTGTGGTATTCTAGGTCATTACAAGTTGGAGTGTAGGAAGCCGAAACGTGATGAGAAGAAGAAAGACAATGAAAATGAGTTGAAGGCCCTCATGGCGACTGACAGCAAGGCCAAATGGATGCAAAGAGACTCAGATTATTCATCATCCAGCGATAGTGATGATTAAGAGTTTGCTTGCTTCTTGGAAAGTGAAGAGGAAGATTTAGAGGAATCTGAGGTATCTAATTTCTCTTCTAAAATTTTTCACGAGATGAACTAGTGGCTGCACTAAATGACATGGTCTTGGAGTATAAAAAACTATCAGAATCTCAAAACGAAACACTGTCAAAATCTGAAAATGATGAACCAACTTTTTTCAGAACTCCGAGCCAAAAGTTTTTGAAAATATGAATGAGCTCTCATCTGAGAATGAGACGCTCAAGGAAAATATTCAAACTCTTTCTTCTGAAAACCAACGTTTAACTTATATTGTCAGTTCTTGGACAAAGTCTAGAGAAGTTGTCAAATATCAGATTAGTCTGTTGAGGCCTGCTGGATGCAAATCCAGTTTAGGATTTGATAGCGATAACTCAGACAAGTCCTATAAGAAGTTAAACTCAGCAAGTGACAAGCTTAAGCCAATAAGCTTTGTCAAAGGGAGTTTAACTGATATTGGAACACATCCAAACTGTGATGATCTAACTTTAAAGGATGAGATAACTTATGTTTCGCCAACTGTTAGCTAGCTGAAACTTAGGTTAGAAGAAGCCAACAAGTCTGGCATATCAAAACCTGACAGAAAGTCAAGGAGTTTTAAAAGAAAACGATCCTCTACAGTTAAGGGATCAACGTCTAGCTGAAAGACGTCTGCTAAGCCTAAATCATACGGACTTATTACTACACAAAATGGGAAATCCATCAAGATAACTCAGATATGGATCCCTAAGGGATTAATTGATCGAGGACCCAAGTGAATGTGGGTACAAAAATATGTAAATACATTTTTGTGTAGGTGATACAGGGTAGCTACATGGAGGAAAAGTGGAGCACACTCTTTTGAGATCATGCTCCAGAAGATCAACAAGTGGCACATTTACCATTTCCACCAACTAAGTGTTTCTTCCTTAAAAATATTTTTGGTCTTGAGGATCTCAAAACATTTAATTATTCATTATGTAAATATGCATAAATTTAAGGAGAATTTAATGTTTAATTTGTTTAAACAGATGAACGCAAATGAAAACTTTAATCGGTCTATTGGACGAGGACGTCTAAAAGAAAAGCAAGTACTTAGACATTCATCTGATTACACAGTCTGTGCTTTTGAGGTGGAATGTATTGGTTTAAAACCTACGCGGTTCGACGTCGAAGTCTAATAGACGTTTAGACGTTTATAAGACTAGCGTAGTTAGACGCTAACGTCTAACTAGACACACGTCTAATACATGCTGTCCATGCGTAATTAGACGTCTACGTCTAATAGACGTTTAGACTTCTATAAAACAAGTGTGATTAGACGCCTGCGTCTGCATCTAATAGACTCATGCGTCTAATAGACTCATGCGTCTAATAGACTCATGCGTCTAATAGACATCTATTCTACCTAGATTCTAGAATGTAGAAGCAAAGGACACGTCTAACTACGTGTGCAGTTAGACGCTACATCTTCAGACTAATTGAGGACAACTGTCTTCACGCGCGGTCATCTAATTTTTCTACTCAAACACTAAAGTAGTCATTAATTAATGACTTGAAGACACATGTCTTTCAATGTCAAGGAAAATGACTAACATACCCTTAAATATTAAATTATTTTCGATTTAAACCCAATTAATGATGACTATGTTTGGGAAAAGGCGTCTAACATTAATTGGTGAGCCCTATTTGTCAAAAGTGACGGTTAAGACATGTGACCTTTCGAATTCTATTTAAGGACATCGTGCATGTGTTTGAAGATTTTATGCTCACAATTTCTTAAGAACCGGTATTTCTCTCTAACTTCTCTTTAAGAAATCGTGTTCATCTTCTTCATTTTTTCTCAAAATGACTAACAAGAAACCCATCACTCTTGGTCACAACACCTTGTAGGTGGATTTTGCATCGGTCTATACCATTGATCAACAGGACCTTGTTGATATGTTCCAATCGCTGGAGTATTCCGGTCTTCGAAAGTACCTTGGTGGACCATTCATATTCTACAAGAAAGAAGTCAGGGAGTTTTCAAGTCGGCGAACATGGTCGAAGATTCTATTACGACGACTATCAACGAAACTCCTATATCTTTCAATGAAGCGGCCTATGCTGAGTTTTTGGAACTTCCAACGGAGGGTCACACCTTCAATCCACCTCTTCCAGCAGAAACTATCTCGGAGATGAAGATTATTTTCTCCAATGATGGTTCATTAATTAGGCTAAACGGGAAGAAGAAGGCCCTAAAATCGCATTTTAGTCTTTTAAATGATATAGTGGCGAAGGCTCTTCAAGGCAAAGCAGGTTTGTTCGACCTATACAGCCAAGACCGCTTCGACTACATGACGACCATCGGTAAAGGTATGCAAATCAACTAGGCATCTACATTATATTATAATCTATGTCAGTTGGTTTACTCTAGGAACAAGGAGAGTGTGACTTTCTCAGCCCAACTCGGTTGGTTTATGACACACTTGGGTGTGTCTATGGGCGAGAGTGAGGCAATTAACCCGAGTCCCATATTCACCAGTTTTTCTGTGAAGAGTACTCTTGCGAGTATGAAGTTCTCGAAGGATACGGCTTCTGGCTCATCCAGCCAACAAACAGGTGGTCAATCGGTCACTCAATCTAAAAGACAGGCTGCTTCTGTTTAGTCTACGGGGGGGAAGAACTAAATCAGTGATGAAGTCTGCGGCTAGCACGAATATCCAAAATAGATCTCAAAAGAAGGATTCTAGAGTAGTTGACTCTAGAACAAGACCAAGTCTTCCTCCTCTTACGGCTATTCCCCTCCAGTCTCTTTCTCCATCCCCTAGCCCGTTGAAGAAACCGACTAAGTCTTCTAGTGATAATGCTGATCCGTCTAAGGCATCTAAAGCATCTAAGGCGCATAGAGCGTCTAAGCCGTCTAAGAAGTATATTAAGGTAACTTCTTCTTCTCTTCTGGCCTCAGTGCCTATTATTGATGTTCCTGTGATGGAACAAGCTGAAAGGCCAACTGTTGAGCTAGTTGGTCTGAATACTGAAAATATTGACAGGGTTGAATCGCCTGTCCTTCCTAAAGAATCAGTAGTGGTTGAGGCTACTGGTAACGCTGTGATCTTTTCTGAAACAGAACAGGCTCTTGCTCAAATTCCTGCTGCTGTTCTTCCATCTGAACAAGCTCCTCTTCCTTTGAATGCTGAGCCTATTATTGTCAAAACCAGCGCTGCAGGAAAGGGTGTTGTGTTTGAACTCCCAAAAGGAATCTTTCCAAAGCTCTTGACCCCTTTTGAAATTATGAGATCAACAAGGGGAGCTCCCGACATCACTATTTGCGAACCCCTGCCAACTCCTAAACCCAAACCAGCTGTGGTTCCTGGAAAGGGAAAGGCAATTGCTACAGAATCTCTGGAGAAGGTTTCTGAAGCCAGTTGCATTATAAATCTCGTGATGGAGGACGTGGAAAAGAAGGCTGCTGAGAAGATTAACATCTTCGATACTTGGGTAAACTACAGATTAACCACTCAGTTTTAAGAGATGTTTTCAAGAAAGGAAATTATGAAAGAATGGAGGAATCTGATCAAGACAGAAAAGAGAGTCCTAAAATGGGCTAAAACTAATGAGGTATCTAAAGCCCTCAAAAGAAAAGATATGGTGGTGTCTAACATCATGGGAAGTCTTCTGGTTCCTATGATTGAGAAGAGAAAGGCCAATTTCAATTCTCTCGACAGGGATGCTCCTGCAGAGCAGAATGCCTTGAAGAGGTTGGATCTAATCATGAATGGCTATTGTTCAATAATTCTTCAAAAGGTCCACGGAACAAATTCTTTCGGGTTAAGTCTGTTTTAATGACTTGTCTAATGAAGACGAGCCAATGGAGATATTTGATGTTAACTAATCTGTTTCAGAAGAAGATGAGCAAACTGCTTCCCATCTTATTGAGCTGGCCAACATATCAATTGAGGAGAAACGGTCTTAAAAACCAAATTACCAAACTCCTAATGCATGCTAAGAATGGTGAAATCACAATCAGTAAAGTGAATGCTCAGCAAATAACAGTCCAACTCAATATTCATTATCTTCAGAACTGGAATTTACTAAAGAAAATAGAATATGAGGAAATAGTTAAATGGTCAGTTGATGTAATGAAGGAGCTGATGAAGGCTCCCAAAACAAGACCTACACTATCAGGAGTAATTCAACATGGAAAGTCAACGAGGTATGGAAGAATAAAGTAGAAAAGAAATCTGAAGATCATGCCTACAAAGGAAAAATCTACTTGGTGGATATCCAAACAAAGGTAGAGGTACTCAACTCTCCTTTTGAATTCAAACTGCCTTCTAAAGTAGAGGATAAATATATTGAAGACGGGGAATTTGTAGTGGTTGGAAACTTCATTGGGAAAAATAGAGTATCATTCCCAACTATCAAAGATGCTCTAATTATACAGTGGGGAGAAAAGGGGCTTGAAAAAGTTTCTGCAAATATACATGATCTCTACTTTCTGCAGTTCAAAAATGGCTCAAATCTAAAAGAAATCTTGGAGAAAGGGCATACTTACATAGGATCAAATTGTATGAAGCTGGAAAAGTGACCAGAAGAGATGAATCTACAAAGCAAACCAAAGGAAACAACCCATATTTGGTTCAAGCTTTGGAACATTCCAGCCCACATATACAATGCTGAAGCAATTAGTCATTTTGCAGGTACAATTGGGAAACATTATATATTGACCCAATAACAGAAGGAGGAGAACACTTTTCTTTTGCTAGAATTAGCATTGAAGTGCATCCTAAGAGTGTCCTGCCAATGAAAATGACAGTTGTTGACAGAAAAGGAAAGCACAATGTCATGAAAATCTCTTATAAATGGAAACCAAAGAGGTGTGCTGTCTGTAATACTTTCCTGCACAATAAATGTGATAAAGCTAAAGAAGAAGAGCAGAAAAACCAGAAAAGTCAGGAAACAGAAAAAAAAAGAATGAAATAGAGGAGGCCAAACTCAAAGATCAAACAATTGTAGAAGAAAGCAAGAAGGATTCTGGGAAAAAGGAAAACAATGAAGGAACGGAAGTAAAAGGAATCAGGGTGAAGAGGAATTTTTTTTTCTATAATGCGAAGGATCATGATGGAAATGGAAGATGAACCTCAAGTTGTTGTTGAGGAAACTCAAGAGGAAGACACCCAAAATTTCAAAGCTGAAACAGAGAATTCAAAAGCCGATAAAGAAGATTCCAAAACCGATGTGGAGTCTGAAGCTAAAGCCGAAGATAAGGAAGACAAAAACATAGAAATTCAAGTTGAAGATAACAAAGGTAAAAGCTCTGAAATTCTAAAAAACAATTCTTTCTATCAAATCAGAACGGGCTTGTACAAAGAGAGAATTCAAAATGAGAAACAACAATACTCATCATCCTCTTCAATACAATCTCCTTACATCGTAAGAGGAAGGGGAAGAGGAAGAGGAAGGGGAAGAAGGCCTCTCAATGAAGATAGATGGCATGCGAAAATCTCAGGCTAGGATAGTTAGGTTTGAATGTAGTCTTTTCTATTTGTAATCTCTGTTTTTTAGAATGTATGAATGCTACTAATCATTTTTTTAGAGTCATTTGATTGTCATCCTAAATCATAGCTAGGATTTATCTAGCTTTGATTTCTGACCCTCCCACTTTTGGGATTTTAATGAAATAGTTTTAACCGTTCCCCCCCCCCCCAAAAAAAAAACACCAAATTTCTAAGTCTAATTAAAAATAAAAATAACATAGTTCATATAAGCAAAAGGGTAATCACTCATGTGCACAAAGAGTTCATACAAGTAGTAAGGCTAAATAGATAAAGGAAATAAATGTAACACAAAACTACATGAGTTGTCATTATCATTGGAGTTCGTCTCATCGTTTAATGCTTCATTTTCGTCTAAGTTGTTTATTGGTTGAAGAAAATTTTTAGCTTCCTCGATGTGATTGATCCAATCGCGTAGGAACCTAATGAAATAGGCTCTACTCTACATGTCAAGATATCAGATGAAAAGTTCATTACGAATAGGTCCACCATCATGAACAATTTTACCTCTCGAAGATATTTCCATGTTCCTTTTGTGTCGACGAAAGAAGGGAAAAGTATAGTATGAAGTCGCTTCTTAAAGGCTGAACATGATGATAAAAGGACTATCATCCATGAGAAACTTCATATTTCTGAAGAGATACAAAGGTCAAAGGTATGTAATATGATGAGTATACTCAACATGATAGAATGGGTGAGCCCTAATCAATCTTTACTCTTGAAAATGCGCGAAAGAAGAATAAGGATACTCTACTTTGGGTAGAAATTAAAATTTTTCCAAAAGTCAAATGTAGAGAATAATAGAGAACCTTTTTGAGGGAAGTAGAAAGAAAAACGAGGAATGTTACAAAGACCCATGAGAATTTTAGTTAGCACTAATCCCGCTAGGCTATACAAACTATTTTCTATAGAGACAACAACTTCAACGAGTCGTGTTGAAGGCCTCTTGTCTTGTGAAGGGCACAACATAAAATGAGCCAACAACATTACCATTGTTCTTCTACAAAGTATGTTTTCTTGTCCCACGTCTTTAGAGCGCATAATGGATTCACTCTACTTAGTCAAGTCAATGGTTTTATGCACCATTATAACTTGAGCGTCATTCCTATTAAAGTCGAAACATGTCTACTGGAGGTTGCGGGGAACTGGTGCTTGTGGAGGCGAAAGGCAAAACGGAGTGTCATTAAGAGATGTCATGATTTCTTTGAAGTATTCGATAGTAGGGCAGATGTGTCTCCCTCCTATGATAAATTTCCTAGTGTCTAGATTCCAATGATTGTGCATATAAATGATGAAGGCAATGTCGACTGGTGTACGAATTAGTGAGAGGATCTCATTTGTACCAAAGCATGCATATGACTCCCTATTGTTGAAAAAGTGGTTGATGTATCAATCAACATCGAGTTGCAGGAGTTGAGATATTTCCTAGCAAAACAAAAGTTATAATTAACTTTTATTTTTGGAAATAAATATTTATTTCTTAAGTTTATGGGCGTCTATTTCTTCTAGCATGCAAAACATGTATCAATGATAGCACATATATTGACTTACGACAAACTATTCCCTTAATCAAGAAGAAATTAGATGAGAAAGACGAATGTATCTACGTGTTCTGATGATACATTTTGGGCACATGAGTCTGTCGGTGTAGTTAGCATCTTTTAGATACTTTTGCCTACACACCTTCAACATGTATATGCATTTGAGTCTACATGTGTGCAAATAGTGTTGACCAAAACACTTATATTCACAAACAACAATTAAGAGGCGATGAGACCAGATGGGGTAATTCCTCATGCAAACAAGCAATCAAGCAAAATGCAAATGTAAGATTCACATTGTGCTCATGGGTTTCGTGCCCTCAAGAAAAGATTCTAATAAAATAGGAAGTGTAACATCCTTCATTGTTAAAGTAGTTTGATCAACACATGTTTTGAACTAAGCATTTAGTTAGTCCACAACAGAGTCGCCAATTTTTATACATTATTTTATTCATCTCATTCTCCTGTTTTAAACAACTTTTCTCTTTTGTGAAAGGATCTTTCATTTTTTCAGCTTCTTATCCATTTGAATGCCACGTGTTTTAGGGCGATTTATGCGATAAAAAATTGGTCGGTCTCATGTTTTACCTATCTATTTGAGTACTCCACCCACAATGGAGATATAACGAAGGATTTGAATGGTAGACTCGACCAATGCACATTTTTTAGAAAAATAATTTTCTACAGAAGTTATGTTATAGAACCCATTGTTTCACCTTCCTCTTAAATCTAAAAAAAAGTAGATAGGAAGACTATCCATGTAGGATATTGTCATATCTTAGAGATGAACAACCAAAATATAATTCTATAGCACATAATTTTTTGTTTGGCAGATACATATTTTATATTAGTACGTGTAGAAACATAGTAATCTAATTGACTTTAAGAGTCTTCACTTTAGTTTATTTCACAAAGAAACTAAAGAAAAAAAAATTAGAGTATTCTCGTTTTAAGGGTTCGGTGTTTGGTTATGTATTAAGAAAGGGCCATAGCGATATGGCATATACTCTTATCCAAAGGGACAACCTCTATTCAAATGTAGTTGGCCATTGAATTTTGTGAAGGTTTGGTACACATGCATTCTGAGCTCAGAATTATTTTGTTTGTGAATATCCTAACCTTGTGTCTAAACTAGGGGATTGACCATATTCTTTTTTTAAAGATGACTCCAAGCTTCCATTAGGTTAAGACAAGGTTGGTAGAAAAACATTGAATTCTCTTGATCTTTCATTATCATATCTTACGTCTATTTAAAGATCTAACGTATCCTTCTTTAGAGATGACTCCAAACGTCTGTTAGTTTTTAGACATAGATGATATAATGAATCTTCGAATGTGTCTTGGGAATATGTGAACACCAATGTGAATTTGATGATTTGCATGGTGCTTGTTTGTTGGTTAAAACTGTGAATCCTTGTAGAAAAAGAGTTCACAAGTACAGAAAGATGAGAATTAAAGATTCAAACGATTGGAGTCCCATTTATGACACAACCAAAATCAAGAATTTTTTTCAAAAATGTTTGAAATTTATTGAAAGCTATTGTGCATGTCAAGTACATTTGTAGGATCGCACTGCACTCGAGTTTGAAAATTTCGGAGTTGTAGAATTCCATATATGACACTACGAAAATGATTATTTTCCAAACGTTCTCCAAAAATTCTAGAAAATTTTGTGGAGGTCAAAAATATTTTTACGTACTCGCTGTAGAAATTTCATAACTTTTCGAGGTGCAGAATTCAAGATATGAGCTCTCAAAGTTAGGTTGTTTTCCAAACGGGTCCAAAAAACTCTAAAAAAATATCATTCTTGTTGAAAATTATATTTTTGACCATCCTTAAAGTTTTGGAATTTTCTAAAATAATTTAGAGACAATAATTTAAGAATCAAAGATTAAATTTAAAAATATTTTTACACTACTCTCTAAATAAAATCTCAAAATAATTTTTTTTAAAACATGATTTTATAGATTCTCTATATATTTATTATGTATATAATTAATTAATAGGATCTAAAGTTTATATACTATATATATAATTATAAATTAAATTTAACAATCACTACTGGTTAAAGTATTCACATTTTAAACTTGAAACTAGAGTTTGTGTCATAGCTTGTGCGGATTTTAGAGGAGTATTATAAAGATTAAAATGATAATGATGATAGTATATGTGAGTCCGAATTTGAAGGATTAAGGTAATGGTCGAATTTTAGAAGGGTTTGTGTGCGAATTTGAGGGATTAAGGGAATGATTGTTCGAATTAAATCAAAATGCACAAATAATGGTATAATATGATCGATAATGACGAACCAGTTGGAGCAAAATGTCCAAAGTGAGGGTAAGTGTTGGTGGATAATGATGAATCAGATGGAGCAAAATGTCCAATGTGATGGTAGAAGGTGGTCACAAATGTAGCAAAATGTTAACTTTGGGTTTTCTATTTTTTTTTATTTGCTCATTTTCATATCTATGTTAAGGTTGTAATTGTACAATATTTAAATGTCGCTTTAATCATTTCTTACATTGGAATGGTGACTTTGTTAAAAAATAATCTCGGTTTGAACAACAATTTTTTTTATTTATTATTAAAAGTATTAGTTATTTTAAATATTTTATTTAAATAATTGAAATGATGGTTTAGAATATACTTTAATTATATATATTAACAAATTTAATAATATTTTTTCGTTTAAACACAATCTCAATTGTATGTATTTCTAAATAGGTTTATATTTAAAAACTTGTTTGTGTATTTAATTTGAATTTATTTGAAATACATCAAATAATTTTAAAAGAATAGGATCATGATTATTAATTTCAAAATGTCTTTTTAAACTTCAACATAAATGATATACGTTTAAAAGATTTATTTGGTATTTAATTACGACAATTATCGTGATATTGATTTCTTTTTGTCTTATTTTTTATTCTAATATATTTAATTAATCTTTATAATTTTAACATATTTCATTAATTCTATATGCTATTTAATAATATAATATTAGGTGAAAAAGTGTTATCTAATATTTTTTAGTAAAGTAAGTCTAATTGAAAAAAAAATTTAGATGAAAATTGTTTTACGTCTTTATAAAATAATATATGAATACAAAAGAAAATATTATAATAAGCTAACACTCATTTTCATACTCATTTTCATATGATAAGATATGTGAAAACAAGAGAGTTAATGATTGAAATTATTTGATTATATGGACCAAATACAGTTCACAAAATGCAGACACGGCCCTATCATATTAAATACCATTCGCCTTCAATTGTGAAGGCTACATTTACTCCTATGTTTAATTACTGCCTTATCTTGTGATATGAAAGAGGTGGAGTTTTTGTATTTATTAAAAGGAAAAAATAACAATATATTTGATTAAATATAAAAACATTAATCGACTAACTAAATTTTTGGCGGCTAATCTTGTCGTGTTAACTCTAATTTTAAAAATGATTGCTGACAGATTTCATTCACTACCCAAAAAATAAAAAAACATTTTCCAACTTTGTAAACATCATTACCCTTTGCCACTAATTTTGGTATGCTGCCGAAATTAGAATGGTAACAAGAAGTTGCAATATTAGTAATTCCATTGACATTTTTTAAACTAAATATTACTCATTTTTATTATAATATTTTGGGTTTAAATATATTCTTAACATTTTGTAGGACATTATGACTTAATTTGCAATGTATATATTATGTTCTACATCTTCACATATTGCAATGTATTTTGTAATTATGTATATTTTAAGTTACAAAACATTAGACCTCTTATTCTGCTATCTTATTTGATAATTTTAATGGTAATCTATTACAAAAATTGGCATCTTATTTGATCATTTTAATGGTAATCTTAAGCCCATTTTGTATTTATTTTCAACATGTATATTTTAAATATGGCATGATATTAACATCTTATTGTATAATATTCTTTTGCAATCTTTGTCTAATTTATATGTTCATTGTTCTACCATAAAATTAGCATTTTATTATTGTTAATTAATTAGCGATATTATTTAAACAAGTATTATGCCTTTGCAAATTTCCAAGAATTAATAAAATCCACATTTATGTTGTCTTCTTCATTGTTATCGTCATCATCTTCATTGTTATTATCGTCATCATCTTCATCATCGTCCTTTTTTTAGTCGTAAATATTTATGTTCTCAACAAGAGAGGCTCTGATGGCTGGAGTAGCTTAATTTGTCATCGTCTTTATCATGGTTTATCTAAAAATATTAAAAAGTAAAGAATCTCAATTTTAATGTAACTCTAAAGTGTTTTTACTTTACAAAAATTGACATATCTAACCAATTAAATATAAAATACGACATGTATAAAGCTGAAATAGACGACACTAACCTCTTTGTCGTCGTCGTCAACGTCATCGTCATCATCTCATCATCATTTTCATCGCCTTCATCATCCTTTTCGTCGTCAGCATATATGGTCTGAACATGATGAACTTTAATGGTTGAGACAACTTAGTGATCGTCTTTCTCCTCACATTTATCATTATTTTCGTAATTTATCAAAAAAGAAATGTTTGATAACAAATTTGATAAAGAGACCATCATTTAATTTTTTCTTATCATCTCACTAACCTCTTCCTTTTTGACCTCTTACCCTCATTTCTCGGTCAACCAACAATATTATTTCTTTCCTAACAGACCTCTCATATTATTAATCTCGTGAACTTACTTCTACACACAATCACTCAATAGTACCAATATCTTTTACCCACACTTTTGTAAAATCAACTATCTCATCATATCACCAACCTCTTTACTCTCATTTTTTTGGTCAACGAACAATTTCATTCATATATTTAACCACCAATAATTTTTTCTCCGATGAATATATCATTACTAATATTTTGACCACATTCTAATATTGTGTACATCAACTATCTCATATATTACCACGACATTTTTATCATCACTTCGACAAACTAACCACCAATCCAATCGACCTCTCATCTCGTGATTTCACTTTCACACTTCAGTCACTAACCATCAAATTCAGACATTTAACCACCAATAATCTTTGTTTCCCAATGGACAACTCTCATTATTAATCTCGTAACCTTATACACTTTCACAATCCTCTAATATCTCGTCAAGCCAACCACCAAAATCTCAATTGACTTCTCAATCTTGTGTCCTCACACTTTTAGATGTCTCTTATCCCTTGGCAAACCAACCATCTATCATAATCGACCTATAATCTTCGTGACCTCACACTTTTAATTTCGATAAATCAACATCTCATTCACATATATTTTTAACCACTAATCTTAATCAATCTCTAATCTCATGACCTTATGATGTTTTTCTACCGGCCTCTTTATCCATTGACAAACCAACCACCAATCTCAATCTTATCGACCTCTTATCCCTTAGCAAACCAATCACCAATCTCAACCGACCTCTAATCTTGTGAACTCACTTTCACAGTCCTCTAATCCCACGATAAACTAACCATCAATCAACCGATCTCTCATCTCGTGACCTCATTGCCTCTAATCCCATGACAAACCAACCATAAATCTAGATCGAGCTCTATACACGTGACCTTACAATCATTTTTTATTGGTCTCTTATCTCTCAACAAACCAACTAACAATTTTAATTGTCCTCTCATCTCGTGAACTCATTACTTTCACACGTTTCTTATCTCTCGCCAAACTAAGCACCAATCCCAATGAACCTCTCCATCTCGTGAAATTACACTCTTACACGATTCATATCCCTCAATAAACCATCCAACAATCTCAATCACACTTTCACACTCCTTTTATCCATTGATAAAACAACTACCAATATTAATCACACTTTCATATGTCTCTCTTATCCCTCAACAAATCAACCACCAATTTCCAATGTTACTAACCTCTTATTCCTCGACAATCTAACTATTACTCAATCGACCTCTCATCTTGTGACCTCACAGTTTCACACTCATATTTATATGATCCCTTGACAAACCAACCACCAATCATAATCAACCTCTAATCTTGTGACCTTACGATCTTTTTTTACTAGCATATTTATCCCTCGACAAACCAACTAGCCTCTTATCTCTCGAAAAACTAACCACCAAAAAATCTCAATCACACTTTCACACGCCATTTATTCTCTGCAAAACCAATCATATTTTCACACGCCTCTTATCCCTTGACTAACCAACCACCAAATCTCAATCGACCTCTAATCTTGTAACTATATGATTCTGTTACGACTTGTTTCGTAAGGTGTGTTTAGGGTTCAAGAATCACGTTCTTGATCTATAAGACCGGTGAAATTCTACAATCAAAGGGCAGCGGAAGGTTTTCAATAGAGAATTTGGGGGGAGGGAATAGAAGAATCAAGGGTGCGAAGAGAATTACTGTTGGTCTATACCAAACAGTCCATAGTAAATAATAATAGATGAATAGGGCAGAAGTTCATATCTTCATTATTCCATTCATGGGTCCTTGGGGAAGAAAGATCAGCCTTATATAGGTGATGTCTTGCCCCAAAATATTCGGTTACAAAAATAACTAGAAAATAACAGAATTCAGTTTGTAAAGTAGAAAAAGAAAGCAAAACAAAATAATAATACAACAAAACAGAAATCTGGCCCATGTGCCCACTAAGACCGAGACCGGGTGCCGAGAAAGGTTGCTGGAATTTATTCTAGGACCGAGGCCTTGATTTTAGACCCTAACATTATCTCCCCCTTCAAAATTCGTCGCCCTCGACGAAATAAGACCGTGGTCTGCCGAGTCTGCCGAGCCTCTAATGCGCATGCTCAATATTTCAAAAAATTCGGTCGGACTTCAGCAAGTCCAGCAAGTGTCGGAGTCTTAGGACCGCATTTCTTAGAAGCCTTCGGTCTTCCTGCTCCACGACCAGTCCTTCCTTCGGCCCAGCACGCCAAGTGCAGCAAAAGGGTCATCTTTCTTCCGGGCATACTCTAGAATGTCTTCAAACAACCAAGCCCAGTCCTTTATCCAGACCAGCAACACATGCGCAACAACATAGCCATGTCTTCCGACTACCTTCTTGGCTGGTGTTCGGTTGTTGGGTTGCTGGGTTAGCCCTTTGATTATTTTTTGAAAATTTTCAGCAACGTCTTCTAAAACAAGTGAAACACTTTGGCATTCGTTCTTGCTGTTTATTTGTACCGTGGCAACAACATTATGATTTTCTAAGGCCTTTTCTAGCTGGCTGCCTTGTATTATGTTGACCCGCAACCGAGGGGCACCTTGCTGGACCGAGAAAGTGTGCAAGATAATGACACGTTCGTCCCTTGTCTTAAGCATCAAAGGTGAGTCATGAACATCTGATTCTTGGACGGGTTCTTGAACGCTTTCTTGGACTTCTTGATGATTAGGCGGGGCCATGAACAATCTGGATTTGCACCTATGATTGGGCTCCCATTTTGTGCTCGGCCAGACCGTGTTAACAATGCATGGTTTGGGCAGCAGCGGCGGTTTGGCGTTGTACAAGGGCCTGCGACTGAATCGCAGCAAGAGATCTTTCTTGAATTTATGCCACGTCAATGCTTCCATATGGTTGCGATTCCGCAAATATGATTCATGCCACGTTCTTGCCTCTTTTGAGAAGTGAGTGCGGACAATGTCTAGCTTTGTGGCATCATTCGTCTTGCTCTCCCGAAATATTTGCTCGGAAAATAAGAGCCAGCCCTCCAAATCAGTCCCATCAAATTCAGGAATATCAATATTTGTGAGCCGGGTTGGAGGAAGGTAGCAAGAAGCAATATTATAGGGTCGAGTGTCGGGATCTTGGCCATTATTTAACGCACCTTTTTCAATGGCTGTCAAGCTTTTTCCAGCAGCATACATTCTTTTCATATTTGGCAGAAAAACATTGTGCAAGGCAGCCTGTTCGGTCATATGTTGTTGCAGGGCAGCATTCATGGAGGCATATTGTTGGGTCAGCCCTTCGAGTAGGGTCTTAAGATCATCCATCTTTGCTGCTATCTGGTTTCTTTCATTTGAGAATCGTCTTGCTCTGATACCAAGAATGTTACGACTTGTTTCGTAAGGTGTGTTTAGGGTTCAAGAATCACGTTCTTGATCTATAAGACCGGTGAAATTCTACAATCAAAGGGCAGCGGAATGTTTTCAATAGAGAATTTGGGGGGAGGGAATAGAAGAATCAAGGGTGCGAAGAGAATTACTGTTGGTCTATACCAAACAGTCCATAGTAAATAATAATAGATGAATAGGGCAGAAGTTCATATCTTCATTATTCCATTCATGGGTCCTTGGGGAAGAAAGATCAGCCTTATATAGGTGATGTCTTGCCCCAAAATATTCGGTTACAAAATAACTAGAAAATAACAGAATTCAGTTTGTAAAGTAGAAAAAGAAAGCAAAACAAAATAATAATACAACAAAACAGAAATCTGGCCCATGTGCCCACTAAGACCGAGACCGGGTGCCGAGAAAGGTTGCTGGAATTTATTCTAGGACCGAGGCCTTGATTTTAGACCCTAACAGATTCTTTGTTATTGACCTCTTATTCCTCGACAAACCACATCATAATCACATTTTACACGTCTCTTATCCCTCGACAAACTAAGCACTAATCTCAATTGGCCTTCAACCTTGTGACCTCATAATTTCACACTTTGATCAATCAAATATTTGATTTATATTATTTTTAACTAACAAAATATCTCATTTGTTACTAGCCTCTTATCACTCAACAAACCAACCACCAATCATACAATTATCGACCTCTTATTTCTCGACAAACATATCACCAATCTCAATTGATCATACTTTCACATGTCTTTTATCTCTCGACAAACCAACTACAAATCACAATAGTACTTTCACACGTCTCTCTTATCCCTTGATAAACCAACTACCAACCTAAATTGACCTCTTATCCCTCGGTAAACCAACCACCATTCCCAATGTTAAAGACCTTTAATCAAACCAACTATATATCACAATTGATCTCTCATCTCGTGATCTCATATACATGTACAATCACATGTCTCTCATCACTTGGCAAACCAACCATCAATCTTAATCGATTTTTAATCTCACGACCTTACGATCCTTCGTTTTTGGCCTCTTTATCCCCCGCCAACCAACCACCAATTCCAATGTTACCAACCTCTTATTCATCGGCAAACCAACCACCAACCACTAATCTCAATCACACTTTCATACATCTCTAATTTTGTGATCGTATGATCATTTATTACTAACCTTTTATCCCTCGGAAAACCACTTCTCAATAACACTTACACACATCACTCTTTTCCCACAACAAACCAACCACTAATCTCAATCAACCGTTAACCTCGTGACCTCACACTTTCACACTTTTTTTAATCATATATTTGTTTCATATATTTTAACCACCAATAACTCATTTGTTACCGACTTCATATCTCTCAGAAAATCAAAAACCAATCACAATGTTACCAACCTCTTATTTATCGAAAAACAAAATACCAATCTCAATCGATCTCTTATCTCGTGAGCATTTTGCACCCAATCATCTCATCATTTTTACCCTCACTTTCGCAAATCAATATTGTTACTCCACAAATCAACTATCGATATCATTTGATCTCTCGTTTTATGAGAATTTTGTACTCAACCATCTCTTCATTTTTACCCTCACTTCCACAAACCAACATTGTTATTAAAATATTTAACCACCATTGTTTCTTTATGAGTATTTTATAATAGTTTACAAGTTGCATCTAGTAGGATTCAAACATTAGTCTTTATTATGTATCATGTACACTTTAATTATTAAACCACTTAATATTGTTAATTTATATTTATAAGTTTATGTATGAATATATATTTTATTTGTCAATTATTTCAAAAAAAAAATACTAAATTCACATTGAAAAATATAATTATCTGATATTAAAAAAACAAAAATTTATAAGAATTAATAAATAAAATTAAAATGTTCCAAGTTCCTTAAAAAATCACAAGTGCTTTAACGGTTAAAGACTAGAATGACAATGATAATAATATACGTGGGAATGATAACTTGATAAGTCCAAATCTAATAAGTGGTTTAAATAATTAGAAACATTAAAAAAAGTATTTTAATCAATTTATCTTTATTTATAAGATAGCATTTATCTATATATAACACTTATTTTGAATTAAATATTTATTATTTATATATATAATTATAATAATATTTAATTATAGTAAAAAATAATCCAAACTATATTAATTTTTTAATATCTTATAATAAATATTAAAAGAATCTTAACATTTAAAATATTAATATTAAATTAATTAATTTTACCAAAAATTAAAAAGAACAAATAAATAATAAAAACTTTCACATTTCAGATTTTGTATCCCACTATGTTTGAGGAATAATGTATGGTGGTATATATGAATAATAATTTGAGGTACCTTTTTGAGATAATTTAAAACTGAACAAAATATAATTTTGATCCATGCATATATAATACTTATTTTGAATTGAATATTTATTATATATATATATATATATATATATATATATAATTACAAAAATAAGTAAAAAAATCAAATTATATTATTTTCTTAATATCGTGTATTTAAATATAAAAATAAATCTTTAAATTTAAATTATTATAAAAAATAATTTAATCAAAAAAATAAATTTTAAATTAGAATTAAAAATTCATACAATATTTATTATATATATATATATATATATATTAAATTTATTTACTAGAATCTCATATAAAATGTTATATATATATATATAAATAATGATGCTTAATTTTTAAAGTGTCCGAATTGTCGGGTCGAGAACTGTGATTAATTTGGATATATATGTGAGAGTAATTGGATACTTCGGTTGGATTGTGGGTTGACCTGCCCATAAACTTAAAACGGTTAAAAATAAAATTAAAAATATTATATGTATGTTTCAAACTTACAACCTAACAAAATAAGTACAATCTTTTAACCAATTATGCTAATAATATTTTATATTTTAAATTCAACACCAAATTAGATGAACACAGGACATTTTAACAATATATGTTCAACTTTTTAACTAATATATATATATATATATATATAATGGTGCTTAATTTTTAAAGTGTCCGGATTACCGGGTCGAGAACTGTGGTTAATTTGGATATATATGTGAGAATAAATTGATACTTGGGTCGGATTGTGGGTTGACCCGCCCATAAACTTAAAATGGTTAAAAACAAAATTAAAAATGCTATATATATGTTTCGAACTTGCAACCTAACAAAATAAGTAATCCTTTAACCAACTAGGCTAATAAAATTTTATATTTTAAATTCAACACCAAACTAGATGAACGCGGGACATTTTAATAATATAAGTTCAACTTTTTAACTAACTAATATATATATATATATATATATATATATATATATATATATAATGATGCTTAATTTTAAATGTATATATAATGATGCTTAATTTTAAATGTCCAGATTGTCAGGTCGAGAGTTGTGATATATATATATATATATATATATATATATATATATATATATATATATATATATATATATATGAGAGTAAATAGATATTTGGGTCGAATTGTGGGTTGACCCACCCATAAACTTAAAACGGTTAAAAATAAAATTAAAAATGTTAATGTTTCAAACTTGCAACCTAGATAATTACATAGAGACGGAGTCTGACTACAGTTAACAAGTTATGACTTTCAATTAGATTTTAACTCTGTTAAAAGTTAAAACATGTTTCTATTCTTCACAAATATTCACAAACTCTTGAACAAGTTCAAGTGCGGAACAGTTTGTTGGATTTGAAGCGTCGGACAGATGAATGCAAGCAACATAAGCAAATAACACAATGAGTTTTATGGATGTTTGTAGATAAAACTTCTACGTCACCCCTTATTCCTCAACGGGAAGAATATTCATTAGAAGACTTTGATTGGTATAGAACACACTACACAAACCCAGTCTGAAACTAAAAGACTAAACAACTTCCTACTTCTGAACTTCTAGCTAACTCTCTGTTGAACAAAGCACCCTCTATTCAACTTACAATACTGAGATTTCACACAAAAAGAACAATATATAATTTACAAAATGATCATAGGGAGAGTGAATGCAACACTCGATGAATCTTAACTCGTACAAATCTTGAGAAAGATTAAGCAATTAGATAGCAAGAGCAAATGAGAAAAGATTTGGGTATGTTCGCAAGTTGTTCAACTGTTGTCCTTGAGCTTCTATATATATACTTGAAGTACACCAACGGTCGAATTTTCTTGGTTGATATATGTCCTCTTGTTGTTGGACGACCACCAATAGTACAAACGTACAACAGAGCATGAGCATTAGGATCGTGGCCGTACCGGACAGGTAGTACGCCGAATATTCTCTAATATCGTATTGTATTGGAAAGGTACAACAATAGAAATTTGAATAATAAAAGCATACGTGGAGGTAGTTCATTCGTTGTTTGAGATGAGTTGTCAGACTATTGAGAATGAGAACTACAAATGAGTTGGAAAGAAGATCATATGCTCTTTCGGACACCGGATCAAGTCGGACAACGTCTAACTACACATTCCTATTTTGACCGCGTCTAAGAAGGAGTTAGATGTCTAACTACACTTCTTCATTAGACCGCATCTAAGAAGGAGTTAGAAGATATCTAACTACGCTTCTTCATTAGACCGCGTCTAAGAAGGAGTTAGATGACGTCTACTCGCGCACTCCTTAGACCACATCTGAAGGAGTTAGACGACGTCTAACCGCTCTTTCTTTAGACTGCGTATAAAGTAGTTAGATGACGTCTAATCGCGCTTTCCTTAGACCGCGTCTAAAGGAGTTAGACGACGTTCGAAAGGACATACTTATTTTATATTTGTACCTGCTCATGGATAAATTACCCAACTTAGTTTTGTTCAAACCTCATCATCAATATGATGTAGTACATGTTCTTTTAAGTAAATTTATATTAAATAAATTAATAACAAAAATAAAATAATAAAAAAATTGAAATTATAATTAAAAACTCATATAATATCTTTTATTTAATTATATATAATTAAATTAAAATTTATAATTTAAAATAAAATAATATTTAATATAAAATTTATTTAAAAAGTTTATATAATAATACAATAAAAAATAATATATGATATAACCTCTATTTAACTAATTACTTATTAGTTATAGTTGATGAATTAAATTAAAGAAACAATTAATAGTTTAATTGAATGATAAAATATTTTAAAAAATGAAAGGTATTAAATTATTATAAAAAGTAAGAAGTGTAATAGAGAATTAAATAATAATATGAATTTATTAGAAAAAAAAAATTTGAATAAATATAGAGAAAATAAAAATGAAAATGTTAATAAAAAATTAGGTTAGAAAAAAAAAAAGATAATGTGTGCACATATGTTTAAATTATTAAGCTTAATTTATTTTTATATTTTTTATTCACTTTTTTTTCTCTCTTGATAATTTAGTTATATTTTATTATTATTATTATTATATATATATTATATCTTTTTCTTTTACTATTTTTCTTTATAGATAGAATTATTATAGTTTATATTTGAAAATTTTGGCTATGTTAGATATTTGTTTTGATGAATTGATAAATAAGTAGTTAATTAATCTGAAATATATAATATCAACAAAAATTAATTATGCATTTGATTTAGTTTTGATAATTTTGTAACTTTTGTATTTGTCTAAATTGATTTAAATTAACTTGTTTAAGAATTTTTTTTTGATGAAACGGTAAGTTAGTTTGTATTTTTCTTAGTAATTATTTTTCATTGTTTTTTCTCTTTTATGATACAAGTTAGTGGCAAAAGATCACAATTATAAAAAAATATAACTCTAATAGTTTTTTTAACGTGAACCTTGATTTAAGATATCTTTAGAAGGTTGTAAAACATTTGATTAAAATAATTTAGGGTATAAGCATCGTATTGCTCTTAATTTATAATAACTATTAAAAAATATATGGTTAACCATGATTTAAAATCTAAGCATCATATTGTAAGCATAGAATTAGTTTTTATTTAGGATAAATTTTTGTTGTTCTTCTTAAAAGAAATTGAAAAAATATTTAATGAATGATTTTTCTATCAATTTTATTTATATTTAGAGAATTATATTTATTTGTATCTTCTTCCTCCCCAGTTTGTATACAAAATAGCTCGAACTAATAATATATTATTATTGGTTTGCAGAACTAAAATTACATAATCCAAAGAGATTTTTTTTCTCTTTCAATTTAAGGTTTGCACTAAAACACAATTTTTAAGGGAGTGAGAGAGATATGACCATGATTAAGATGTTTTTTTTTTACAATGAACTCTTTCAATTCACATACATGAATCTTGACTACATTAAGATCATTCGTCTTTCTTTTTTATTGGTTTATCATTATCATCTGATATGAAGATTATAAAACATTAATAGATTTTCAGCTGAAAAATCTGGTTCCGAAATAGCGCGAGATTCGAGAATTTCAACATCGATTTACGTGTCAAAAATATTTTTAAAATAAAACATTATTTTAAAATATTTTAAATAATCTCTAACAACTTTTGAAATTATAAAAATAATTCATTTGAGTTCAAGTTTAAATAAACTTTAGATTTTTCATTATCAAATTAAAATTTGATTTTTTGAAAATTTGGGTTTAAATTAATTTAAAATATTATTTATTGGAAACAAAATCACCAATAAGTTTTTGAAAATCAATAAAAAGGCAAACGTGTACAAACGTATTTTAGCTAGAATTTTTTTAAGTTCGTAGTTTGGTGATACTTGAGAAAGGGTTTTCGCGCTTCATCCTCCGTACCTATTTTAAAAATGGTCTCTACTCATAAATTTGACTTTTTAAAATTGGTTATATAATGTTTTATTTTAACTAGTTATTCTTTCGATCCTAGACATGTATATGTTTTTGATTATTTAAAGAATTGTAAAATCAATTATTTAAATACAATTCTTTAAATACTGGTACATATTGTTGATGATGACTAAGAAGGAAAATATCTGAAGAAACTCAATTTAAAAAATATTAGGGTTTAAAAATAAATCCAAAACGAGCCTTTGTCAAAATATTTTGAAATCATTTTTTTTAATTTTCAGGAATTTTAGAAAATGATTTAAGGTTCCAAAATTATAAAAACAAATTTGGAATTTTAAAATTTGAACTAAATAGGCATAGGACCGGTGTCCTAAGTCCTAGGTTCATTTTATCAGTCGGAGCTAAAAATCCCTCGGTCCGGGTTTGAGATCCTCATTCGGGGTATGGAAGTCCCTCGGTTAGAGTGTTAGGGCCTCTTGGTCCTTGGCTAGAATTCTCGCTTTGGTGCTAGAAGTCTTAGTCAAATGCCTTGGTCTTAGGTGGAAGTCCTAGGTTCGGGAGTTCTCAGTCGGGTGCGAGACTCCTTGGTCCTAAGTCTCACTCGGTCCTAGGTGTAAGTCATCAGTCCTAAGTTTGGGAGTTCTCGGTCGGGTGCAAGACTTCTCAGTCCTAGGTTCAATTCGGTCGGATGTAAAAATCATTTGTTAGACCTCTTAGTCTTAGATGAAGAATATCGGTTAGAACTCTTAGTCATGGCTGAAAATCCTCGGTCTGACCTCTCAGACCTATCGGTCTTCAAGAACATCAAAATTGTAGGTTTTACAATTTTGATGGAGCCTTGAATCCTTTGATCCAGTAGTTTGGATAGCTTCACAAATCTCTTAGGAATATTAAAATCATCATTCCAATGTAACATTCGACATGAGTGATGATCAATTAGTTTAAAACAGTTTATGGCCAAAAATCGAGTTTTTAGTTTTAAAATTGTTTTGAAGTGTAAGCGGCCTCCCAATAGCTTCCTTATACTTCATATACTCTATTGATACAAAAACATAAAGATTGACTGTTCATTTGGACCAATTCAAGAACTCATAAATTACATTTATTTTTAAAATTTTGATTTTGATCAAATATGATCGGGATGGATCAAATATGATCCAAATAGTTGCCCAACATCATTAGAAACATGTTGAGAAGTTTTTTAAGCTAGTGTTCTTAAGGATTAACTCAAGAACAGAAAACCTATTTTTTATTTTTCCAAATTTAAATTTTGGTTTTGCTATTTAAGATCGATTGATTGGTTTCTGGCTTTTACAGAATGCCCATAAATAATCATAGGATCAATTTCCAATAAACAAATTTAAGAACTAGGCAGCATACAAGCTTATGTAAACTAAAATATAAAATTTTCAATTTCAAACTGAAAGTATGAATTATAGGATGATGAGAATACTCCTTAAACCTTAAGGAAGCTTTTTGGATGCATGAATCCAAGCTTTAAGGATTTATGAATAAATTTCTAAATATTCGAAAGCTTGAGCTTTAATGGCAAATTTATTGTAAATCTTGATTTGAGGATTTTGATCGGATCCCTTGGATTCAGAATTGTTAAGGGAGGCTATTTATAGCCTCCCGAAGTCGGTTGAGAGATTCAAGTAGATCGAATTAGTTAAAATTTATTTATGATATTTTGTTTGTTCTTCATCACAATTGCTCATTTATGCCATAATTACGACTAGGATTATAGGAGAAATGATCACCGTGTTAGGTGATCATTTTACCTTTTGAATCAGTCGAAATGGTTGACTATCGATGAAATTTCATCATCTTTGAGAAATCAAAGATGATACTTGTTATTATCACTCTAGTGATCGCAAAGAAGACTACAAACTAGGTGTAAAACCATGCTATTTTGAGAGAAATGCAGACGCGGAACATTTTGTACGTGTTCCGTTTGGGTTCCGTTGCGTCCTAGGTGTTTCGCCGCGTTTAAGCTAATGGGGCATTAGTTGATCGCCTGCTTCGCGGATGTGCGTTCCTTCGGCTGCAGTGGGCGATGCAAGCGCCTCCTAAGAGTTGAATGAAAATCCAGCGTCCATCTGATGGTCGCGGTTTCGGCTGTAGTTGTTCTCCTGAATTTCGGCTTCACCTGATTACATATTTTTATTTTTATTTAAAACCTTAAGGGTTTATTTGAAATTGATTTTTTTCCACCCATATGTCTTTATTTTTAATTTTTTTAAATACACAAAATATTTAAAATAAATATGAAATTTATTTTTTCAATTTATTTTATTTGTTTTTGTATATTTTTGGGTTAAATAAATATTTTTTTTGGGATAACCTAAATTTTTTTTAATCTCTTTAATTTTTCTAAAATTATTTTGAGATAAAATGAGTACAAAATTTATCATAAATAATTTTATTTATTTTATTTGGACATTATCCTTAATTAATTAAGTTTAATTATCACAATAATTAGACTAATTAATTGTTTAATTAGGCTTTTGGCCTTGAGGTTAATTATTTTGATTTTATTTATTTGAAAATAAATCAAAATAATTATTTTAAATTTATAAATTGGGTATGTAGAGTTCTAGTGATTATAAATGTGTTTAATTACATTTTAATATGTCACTTGATTTAATGTATTTAACGAGATTAATATTATTTGTTTCTTCTGTAATCTCAAGTCCACGCTTTTGAATATCGTTACATTAGTTAGTGAAGAACCATGTAGGTGAAGAACAATGCAAATATTTACACCTTCTATATTTCTCTAATATTACTAACTGTTTTCATATTTGTTTTGGAGTGTTTTTATTTTATAATTTCTATGAAGATTTATTTGAGGAGCTGAGTCAATTTGACGAAATTAAATACTTAAATATTTGTGATAATATTGTTGACCACATGCTAAAAGTTTTAAGTTAATTATTTTTGTTAATTACATATTTTTTGAGATATTCCAATAAATTCCCAAAAAATATAAATTTGTATCAAACTGATATAAATAAGCGGAAAATAAAAAATTGGTTCATTGTTATAAAAAACATCATAATTTAAATTTGAAATATTTATGTTCATTAGAGGTAGAAAATGCAATAAATAATAAATGTATTAAATAATTTGAGTAGGAGTTTTATGGTTGATACTATTGATTGACTTTATAAATATATTGTTAGATTAAATAGTTAATCAATTCTTAGTATAAATAAGAACTGAATTATGCTAAATTAATCTTGTGCAGATTAAAGAAAACCAGAAAAGAAAGTTGTCTGGTAGTTGATCAAATCCGACATTTGATGAAACTTCGGTTTTATAAAAGAGGCGCTTTCGGTTTTATCTCCAAAATCGGTATTTTATAAACACGTATCCGGTATTATATGCTTCCAGTAGTTTGTGAGTTCGGCATTATATTGGAAGCACGCGTCCGGTATTTTATCTTTGGTATTATATTAAATATAACCGGTAGTTTGTAAAATCGGTATTTTACTAACACGTATCTAGTTTTATATGCTTTCGATAGTTTATGAGTTCGACATTATATTGGAAGCATGCATCCGATATTTTATCTTCGGTATTATATTAGAAGCACGCGTCCGGTTTATAACTTCAGTATTATGTGAAAAATGCATCCGGTTTTACAATTTCGGATCTTTACAAAGAAACACGTATCCGGTAGTTAACAATTTCGGTTTTATATTAAGGCGTATCCGGTATTATATGAAATTGGTATTTTGTGAATCCAGTATTTTAAAGAGACGCATCCAGTATTTTGTGAGCTTTCGGTAGTTCTTCTAAATTAGTTTTTAGAAAACGTAACCGATACTATATCAATTCGGCATTATGTTAAACGTAAATGGCAATTCACTAATCCAGCTTTTTATTAAGAGTAGCCGTTAGGTTACTTTTTCGGTGATACAAGGTGCTTCCAAGTTTAGCTTTCTAGATAAGCACCTTATTGTTCCTAATCAATCTTATTTTTCGAACAAGCTTTCGTTATGAGCAGTCTAACACCGCAACAAAATCAGATTCATGCAAGACTACTATGAACCATATGAGATACATATATACACGCAAGCTTTCACATCTCGCTAAATGAACAACTGCTTTTACATTGCTATTCACAACTCTCTCAATCTCTCAAAGTTCTAAAAGCTTTTAAGTTTGCTAGAGTGTTAAGATTGTATTACATACTGCCTATTCTGTGTGAGTTGGTTAGCATTGTAAGTTGATAGAATTTGTTTCTGTTCAACAGAGTGAGTGTGCTAAGAGTTTGAAAATAAGCAGTAACTAAGTCTTAACTGATTGACTGAGTTTGTACAAGTGTTGTATTTAAACCAAATCGTCTAATGAATATCCTTATCAAGGTTGAGAAAAAGGGGTAACGTAGGAGCTTTTACTCTGAACATCTATAAAACTTCTTGCTCAGTGTGTTCCTTTATTTCAATAACATTAACGTATTGCTTCAAGTCAAAACAAACTATTTCATACTTGAACTTTGTTCAAGCGTTTGTGAAGGCTTGCGTAAAATGGAAATAAATATTAACTTCTAACAGAGTTACTATCAAACGAAGTATGTGTAAGAGTACAACATAGTCTGACCCCCGTCTCTATCGTTGTAACCGATCCTAACAAGTGGTATTAGAGTGACGGGTAAAGCCCGCGTCAACCTTTTATTTAATAAATGCAGCCCTTTCAAAAGTCGAGATATGTCTTCCCCAAGAATGTTAACTGGATATGTCTCCCAACTCAGAACCTTCTTCTTCGATATCGATGCCTATATTAGACCCGGAACCAGCCCAAATCTTTCCATGTTATGACTAAAGACAAAATTTATAGTTACATCGATAAGAAAGAAACATCAAATGCTAAGAAAGAAATTCTCCTAGGGTCCAAGTCATTAGGATTTATTTTTTATTTTTGTTGATGTCTAGTAAGGGTTGGGAAATGATTTTGATGTTAAATCCCTGTGAATTGGTTATTTACATTTAATAAATGAAATTATGTGTTATTAATTAATATTTGTTTTTATTAAATATTATAAATGTTACTCTAAGTTATTTTTTAATTTATGATTGTTATATATAACATTAATGATTAAATATTAAATCATAATGAATTTCTTTTTGGAAATATACCTTTACAAAATGGCGTCATTTTCCCCTTTTAATAGATTTTTGGGAACACGCACTATTAAAGAGACGATTCATATTCTTTTGAATTTTTTGAAAACACATTTGGTAAAATCCTTTAAATATGGAATGCATGCCGATATTTTAGAATCACATTCTTCTGCAAACCCTAAAAGCTTCTCTTTATTTAACT
Organism: Impatiens glandulifera; assembly: GCF_907164915.1. NCBI lineage: Eukaryota > Viridiplantae > Streptophyta > Magnoliopsida > Ericales > Balsaminaceae > Impatiens > Impatiens glandulifera. Next base: position 112,958,731 of record NC_061862.1, on the reverse strand, counting down.
TTTCTCTAGAAAATACTCTTAAACTTCCTCCGTTCTTACCAAAATGGCCAAAGATAATACACTCTCTAACAATGTCATCAGGTAGATTTCGAGTCTATCTACGAATCAACAATACCGAAGATGACAACTATGTTCCGATCTGTCGAGGCTTTTGGCCTCGGAACGTTTCTGAGTGGTCCTTTTATGTGTTACAATAAAGTAGTCCATGAGTTTTTCGACTCGGCAAAGATTGTTGACGAATCTATTCATGCCGTTGTAAATGACACGGAGGTCATCCTTACTGAAGAACTATTCGCTAAAATTTTGAAGCTCCTGACAAAGGGTAAGGATTTCTCTAAGGTAATTTCACCTAAGGTAATGTCCGCGATGCCAATCAATTTATTCGATGACGATGTCCTAGTATGTTGTAGTGGTAAGAAAAAGGATTTAAAATGCGATTTCCGCATTCTCTACGATATTGTCGCTAAAGAGCTCCAAGGAAGAGGAGGATCTTATGACTCGATCACCCAATCCAAGTTCAAAATAATGACCGCTATAATCATGAGTGATAGCGGCAACTAGGGATTCGTCATGTTCAATGTCTTATGCTAAATGATGTCTCCCCACACCAAATGAAGTTTAGGTTTCTCAGTCTAGATAGGATGGATATTAAAGCATCTGTCTGTGCCCACCGGTCCAGGCACACCCTTAAACCCTAATAAGATCATGTCTTTTGTCACCATTGGACGATACATTACCAGGATCAATAAAGCCAAGGAGCCAAACTCCGAGGCCTCCGGCCAACAATTAAGTGGCGGTAAAACAACTATAACGAAATCTGTAGGCGGAAAGTCAATAGGCGGTCCTAAGCGTTTAAACACGTCCACTCGTGCCACTCCCACAAAAAGACTTAGATCAGGGGTTGAGTCTACTATATGTAGTAATAGTGTTTCTAGAATCGGACCTAGAGAAACCGGTGAAATCACCTCATCTCGAAAGAAAACTCGATATGAGGTAAACATCCCTACTCCTCCATTATTTCATGCTTCTATTGTGCCTGCGGAAAGTGCAGCTCCTTTTGTCACTCTAATTGAGCCTGCAGATTTAGAGGTTCAATCAGTAGTTATTACCTCTACAATGAAGATTGTCGACCCTGTTGTTACCGTTCAGTCGAACGCTCGTGAAACCGAGCAGTTGAAAGCCTCTTGAATCGACTGGTTAGATGTTTATCCCCAAACCGATCGGTCATTTATATCTCAAACCGACTGGTCCGATGCTGTTTAAACCGATCGCTTTGATATTCTGCAAACTGGCCAGCCAGAAATTGCTGCAACCGGGCAGACTAACAATATTTTGGCTGCCCAGTAGAAGGTTCCAACTCCGGGTGTGGTCTCTTCAACAGTTTTTGATACGACGATAGCCGCTAATAAAGAATCCATTCTTATTCCATCATTTCCACAAGGGATTTTGTACACCGTGCCTACTCTAAATGAACATGCAACAACTAAGGCTATGGTACATATCACTTAAAGGTTCTTTTCCTCTTTTGCTTAAATGAGAACAATAAGGGGGATTGAGCTTAGAAACCCGGTTCCAGAACCTAAACGATTTGAAGTTGTTGGGGAAAGAAATGAACCACTACTCCACCTCCTAACTCGCCTCTCGATGTTACTCTAGAGGATCATAAATCCATCCAACTAATACTTGAAAAGGTTGAAGCTGATGCTAAGATGAAAATCGACCTATTCAATTCATGGGTAGAAATCAGATTGGGAATAAGATTCAGTGAGGCACTTCCATATGTAGTAGAAGATGATAGGTGGTCGAAATTACTAAGCTTGGAGGAGGTGATCTTCTCTATTTCTAAAAAATTTTTGTATCCGAAGCCCTCATACGAAGCGCATTCGTGGAGGCATATGGAAGGGGTCGCACTATTTTTCCCTTCTATACGTCATACAAGTTGAACTTTAATCTGATTGTGAACACTACAAGAACAGACGCGGAAGTGATTAATCATTTGAATGGGCTATTAGAGGGGTATATTTCCACTACTCTAATGTATGTGGACGGTGGTGATTGTTAAAATTCAGAAAGTTATGGAATTTCTTCTCCTCGAATCAATCTGAATCATGACGACAAGAACGATCCTTTGAATTTCATTGACGAAATGGCTCCTCCTCAAGGAGAGATTCAAACTATCAGAACTGTGCAGAATATCGATGAAGAAGTTAACATATCAAAGGAACATCTGAATGAGAAGGAGAGGACATCCACATAAGAACGAGAAATATTCGTTGGCTATGAGGTGAAGGGACCTTGTGCCAAGGAGTAATATTGTATTCCAAGTCAAGACTGAGAGCGTATTAATGCAGCGTTGGAAATCACCTATGTTGACAAGATATCATCAAGTATATTCTCCCTAGTGTCTGAAGGTAATGAGAATGAGGATGGGAAAGATGAAGCTCATTCGAATCCATCATTCGCAGTGGACAAGGGTCCTTCCTCCTCCCATCAAGTCAAAAATCCTGAACCGACCAGTAATGAACTTCCTCCTCCAGATCAGGCTGAAGTTCAGAACCCCAAGTAGCCGACCCCTGTTCACTCCACTTCGGGTAAGTCCTCTAAATCCAAAGAAGTCTCTAACCGTAATCGTGAAACAAAGGATAAATGTCTTGATGTCTAGGTGGAGCATCTTGTTGACCGACCAGAGATGTCCATTCCGGTTAGTACTCGTTGTGTTTCTCCTATCCAAGCCGTTCCAATTGGCTCATATTTATCCACTCGATCCACTTCCGAGAAGGTTACCCCAAGACAGGTGGATTTCATACAAATCGTCATGGAGGCTATGGCTCCATGGTAAGAAGCTTTTCAATCTTTCAAGTCTCGACTGGACCGAATGGAGAACTTGCATTTGTCCACCTCTAATGCGCACAACTAGGGGTTAAATAAGCTGAGACAAGAGCTCAACAAGTTTGAACCCTCCTTCAACAAAACATTTGATCTCCAAAACGAAATCAAATCCTCCATTGAGGTTCTCACATCACAAGTAATGGAGATGGCTAGGTCCTACAATTTTGTCGATGCCGAAAGTCTGAAGTAAGCTGATGCAGTTGCTCAACGGTTTCAAGATAAAGAAAATGCGGGCGTTGAGGTTTCTAAACAAACTGAGGCTGATGAAGACAATTTGACCTTAGCTCAAATGGAGATTCAACAAGAAAACCAAAGCTCTCGATCCAAACAAAGACTACGTCGAAGTGATGGTTCTGCCATTGATGTTGCTCCTATATCATCAAGAGGAAGAGGTCATGGACGTAACACCGGCGTTTGAGCTGGTAGCACCTTTATGACCGGGCTAAGAGAGGATATCGAAAAGAGAACTTCAAGGGAGGAACGCTAAAACTCTATTTTAATTTATGCCTTTCTCTTCTTTTTAATTATGAATTCATTTAAATGCTTTTTTTAAACACCTAGTTTTTAACTAATTGCATTCCTTATTTTGGCTATCAAATAGGGAAACCCAAATTGATGCATGTTAAAATTATTTTTGATCAATTATTGGTTTTGATAGTTTCAGATTAAAACAATCAAAAAGGGTGAAATTATTAGACTAAAATAGCTAATTAACTTAGGATAATTAGGCAACGATTATAAAACTACTAGGTTTTGAATATTTAATTTAAATAATTAAAAAGGGAGAAATCGTTAGATTAAATAGTTAATCAATTCTTAGTATAAATAAGAACTGAATTATTCTAAATTAATCGTGTGTAGATTAAACAAAACTTGAAAAGAAAGTTGTTCGGTAGTTGATCAAATCTGGCATTTGATCAAACTTTGGTTTTATAAAAGAGGCGCTTCTGGTTTTATCTCCAAAATTGGTATTTTCAAACACGTATCTAGTATTATATGCTTCTCGTAGTTAGTGAGTTTGGCATTATATTGGAAGCACACGTCCGATATTTTATCTTTGGTATTATATTAGAAACACGCGTTCGGTTTTATAACTTCGGTATTATGTGAAAAACGCGTTCAGTTTTACAATTTTGGTTCTTTACAAAAAATATGTATCCGGTAGTATACAATTTCGGTTTTATATTAAGGCGTATACGGTATTATATGAAATTGGTATTTTGTGAATTCGGTATTTTGTGAGCTTCCAGTAGTTTATCCAAATTGGTTTTTGGATAAACGTAACTGGTACTTTAACAATTCGACATTATTTTAAACGTAACCGGTAGTTCACCAATTCAGCCTTTTATTAAGCGTACCCGGTAGGCTACTTTTTCGGTGATACAATGCGCTTCCAAGTTTAGCTTTCTCGATAAGCACCTTATTTTTCCCGATCAATCTTATTTCCCGAATAAGCTTTCGTTATGAGCAGTCTGACATCGCAGTAGAATGATATTCATGCAAGATTGCTATAAATAAGTCAAGTCAAACCTTTTAAGCTATACGTCCTCATATATTGCAATCCCATTAATGAATTATTGGTTTACTATCATCCAAGTATATACAAGATCAAAGAGAATCCTCTCCGATATACTCTCCTGGAATTCAACCAATCAAATAAGGACTGGCATCATATGAAGTAAATATATCTGTTATATGATCGTTGCAGCTTGACTATTTAAGAAGAAGGTATAGGACAATTCTACATATGAGTTACATATATACACACAAGCTTTCACGTCTCTGAACGAACAACTGCTTTTACATTTCTATTCACAACTCTCTCAATCTTTCAAAGTCCTAAAAGCTTTCAAGTTTGCTAGAGTGTTAAATTGTATTACATACTACCTATTCTGTGTGAGTTTGTAAGCATTGTAAGTTGACAGAATTTGCTTATGTTCAACAAAGTGAATGTGCTAAGAGTTCGAAAACAGGCAGTAACTAAGTCATGGTTGTTCGAATGGGTTTATACAAGTGTTGTATTTAAACTAAATCTTCTAATGAATATCCTTCTCAAAGTTGAGGAGAAAGGGTGATGTATGAGCTTTTACTCCGAACATCCATAAAACTTTTTGTTCTGTGTGTTACTTTCTTTCAATCTCATTCACTTATTGCTTCAAGTCTAAACAAATTATTCCGCACTTAAACTTTGTTCAAGAGTTTGTGAATGCTTACGTAAAATAGAAACGGATATTAACTTCTAACAGAGTTATTATCAAACGAAGTGTGTAAACGTAAAACATAGTCAGACCCCGTCTCTATCGTTGTACCCCGATCCTAACATATATTAAATATTAAAATTTTATTAATATAATTACAAACTTTTTTAAGCTTATTTATGATTTATAAAGATACACTAATTATTGTTGGCTTTTCCTACATGACAGATTTTCAGACTTTCGTGATAACAGTCAATAAAAGAGGAATACATACAAACATTGTCACTATTCCAATATTATGAATCTCAAATATATTGAAAGATATTGACTTATATATTTCTATTTTCTTCTTAAAAAAAATAAAAAATTTATTACTAATATCACAAAAGTTAACTCAAAAGTCTAACTACTTTCATGTCGAGCTCCCAGAAATCGAATTATGGGTTACAATTAAGCTTTTGTTCAATTATTATTTATTTAATAATTTATGTATATTTATTCAATTTTCATATATCGGTTAGTGAAGAACCATGCAAATATTTACACATTTAATGACGACAAGTTGTCTTAATAAGTAATTGTGAAGATGAATGGTTCAAACTAAAAGTTGAGTCATCTAATAAAATGTTATATTTTAATTTGTGTATTAAATTATTCTTTATTTATTTTAAAGTTTGTTTGACGTGTGCATTTAATTGATTGCACTAAATTATAATATTTTTTAGGTGAATGAATAAAGTTTGTGTATATGAAATTTATTCCGAATGTTGATTAAAATTTAATTCTTTATTAACTATTATCTTTATTTGTTTATGAGAATAATATTTTAATAGGGGGAGGAGGGGGAGGAGGGGAGGGGAGGGGAGGGGAGGAGAGAGGAGAGAGGAGAGAGGAGAGAGGAGAGAGGAGAGAGGGGAGAGGAGAGAGGAGAGAGAGAGAGGGGAAGAGAGAGAGTTATCAAGTTGGAATCTCTATGTATGAGTGTTGTCATTATCAAGTCAGAAGGTAGTGGGGGTGGGGACGTTCTTATCAAGTTGGAATCTCTATGTATGAGTGTTGTCATTATCAAGTCAGAAGGTAGTGGAGGTGGGGACTTTCTTATCAAGTTGAAATCTCTATGTATTGAAGAACACACATTTGGAAATTGAAACACACACTTTGAAAGTACACAACACTTAAATTAGTTTGGGAACAATTCCCTCAGTAACATCTGATAAGTATTCTCGTCCACAACATCACGCTCTTCTTTAATCTTCAAGGACATCAACATCTCCATCTTCTTAACACGAGCATATTCCAACATAGCCAAAGCAGTACTAGCCCTCCTTTCTTTAAAGTTTTCAAGAGTAGAAGCTACATTAGATAACTTCTCATCAATTTTAGCCTTTGATTTTCTCGAAGTTGATGCTTTTCTAGCTTTCTTCTTTGTTGTGTCCCTACCTTCTGGACGTACGATGGATGGAGCTGAGGATTTAACTTCATCACCTCCAATTTTCTCTTTGATCCACTACTTCTATATTCATTTACTCCTACCATATATCTTGGTTGGTCACGGACCATCTTCCACTCTTCCAACATGGAAAACCTTTGCTTTTCATTATCGCGGTAATACTCTAAAGCCTTTTCCACGTAGTTATCATCGGACCAACCACTATACTTAGTTCTGCATTCTGAACTATAATAACCAATAAAAGTTGCGATTTTTGTATTGATGGTACGAAAATGACTTTTGCATTGTAATCCAGTCCTTGGTTTCTCACATTCAAACTTGTCATTTACAAATTATGCAATTTTACCCCAGAAAGTGTCGCCCTTTTGGTTCCTCCCCAATTCACTATCATTACTAAAATAGAAATAACCATTTAGTAAAGCTTTGTTGTCCTCCGTGCTCCAAGGATTGTATGATTTTCGGGTTGATTGTTGGGTTGGAGAAAAAAAAGTGGTTAGGGTATTTCCATCAACATCCCCTAAAGATATTTGTGTAGGAATATTAGTTGAACCACTACTGAAACGGAGTGTGTTTAGATCATTTGGTTGTTCACTGTTTGGATAGTTGGTATGAGCGACATGAAAGTTATTTACAGAGATAGGTGGATAGCCATAAGACATATAAGGATGGTTATACAGGTATTGCATGCCAAAGTTGGGTGGCATCATATATTGTTGTGGAAAATTAGGATGGATTCCGGTATTCATGGGATCTTTCGGACGTTCAATGTTTTGGTTCAAAGGTTGTATATTTGGGTTTTGAGCTTGATTTGGGAAGTAATTTGGAAATAAGTTGTAGTTTTTTGAAGGATCCATGAAAGAGTTTGAAGATTTCAAAAGAAAATTGATACAAACAAGGATGATAATATGGTGGAAAATTTCAAAAAAATTTGGTGTCCAAATGACACAAACCAAGTCTCTATTTATAGATCTCAAAAAATAAAAAAAATAATGATATAATTTTATTTATTTTGATCAATTATTATGCAAAAGTAGTATTTAAAAAAGAAAACAAAAAAAATAACCCACCAGCGCTACCACTTGGCGCGCTGTCATTGGGCCACATCAGCTTGAAATAAAATTTGCACCGGTATCAAAATTTGATACCCATTTTTTAATCCTCAAAATTTGATACCCATTTGTACCCCACTGCACCATTTAGTCCCCATTTAACACCTTATTTAACCCCTAATGTGGGTGGTCTTAGAAAGAAAAAATTAATATATATAAATTTTAGGAGGGAAAGAATGACTAATATTAATTTTTAAAATATTAACTTTTAAATAAATTTAATATGTATAATCTTTTATTTTATTAAAAAAATATAAAATTTATGTGTAAGATAATATGAAATATATAATAATAATAATAATAATAATAATAATAATAATAATAATAATAATAATAATAATAATAATGATGAGGAGAGAAAATAAAATTTAATTAGGAAGAAAAAATTAATATATATAAATTTTAGAAGAGGAAAAGTCTAATATTAATTTTTAAATAAATTAAATATGTATAAAATTTTATTTATTAAAAAACAAATTAGAAATTATGTTTAATATATATATATATATATATATATATATATATATATATATATATATATATATATATATATATATATATATATATATAAATGATGCGAGAGAAAATAAAAATTAAACTAATTATTATATATATATATTATAATATATATTTTTTAATTAATTTTTGGTTTTTATTATATATATATATATATATATATATAAATATATATATATATATATATATATATATATATATATATATATATATATATATATATATAGGGGTGGGTCGGTATGGTATACCTTAATGTTTTTATCCATACTGTATATCTTACCTAAAATTTCGGTATGCAAAAAAAATCATACATTTACCTTACCTTGATTTCGGTATACCTTAATTTCGATATACCTTAATTTTGTTATACAAAAAAATCATAAATTAACTTTACCTAAAAAACATATTAACTTAAAAAAAATCAATCTCATCGATAAAGTAGAGAGGCATATATAGAATAATATTTCACTATAATTATATGTTGATATTATTTAAAAAAAATATTAACTTATAAGTATTATATATATATTAACTTATAAATATTATTTCGGTATTTCGGTATATCTCGATATATCAAAATTTTAAAAATCACATACCTTTACCGTACTAATTATTTCGGTATTTTTTCTCATCCATATATATATATATATATATATATATATATATATTATTTAGAAAAAAATTATAATTATTTTGGTGTGATCATCTATTGAACGATATCATATATATATATATATATTATTATTATTATTATTATTAATATTTACCTATATACATATATTGTCTTATCAATAATTATATATATAATAATAATAATATATATATATAAATAAATAAAATTTCTATAAATATTAATAATAATTACTAACTTTTCTTTATTCATTATTTTATCTCTCATTAATTATATATATATATATATATAATATTTTAGTATAAATAATTTTTTAATTAATATACAAATTAACTAATTGATAATAAATATTAAATACAAAACATATATACATACACAAAATAATAAAATTATTTTAACAATTTAAAGTTAGACTTTTAACAATTTAAAGTGGTCTAACTGTTATAATATTCACATTCCATGCTTAAAATTATGGTTCAAATCTCAAAACATGCAAATTTAGATTTTCAATAAAAAAAAATATAAACATACGACATCCATCTAATGACCTCAAACTTTCAAATGCTTGTCAAACCAATCATTATTTCCGACCTCACACTCAACAAACCACCCACTACCCGACCTCACACTCAACAAATCACTCACTACCCGACCTCCATCTCGTGACTTCACACATTCAAATGCTCTCCAAACCAACCACTAAAATCGACAAACCACCCACCACCCAACCTCTATCTCGTGACCTTACACTTTCAAATGCTCGTCAAACCAACTACTATTTCCGATCTCACACTCGACAAATCCGATGATGTAGGTTTGTTGAGAAAAGATTTAATCTAAACATACGATAAAAAAGATATAAAGATAAAGTGGTAAAGATTAATAAAGAGTATGTAGGTTTGTTGAGAAAAGATCTAATTTAAACACACGATAAAAAAATATATAAATATAAAGTAGTAAAAAATAATAAGGAACACAAGATATAATGATGTTCGACCAATAATGCCTATATTCTCGAAGAGTCGTTAATTCTATATTACAATGTCTCTATTTATAGGAGCACATCAAAAGTTAAAAGACTAAACTACTATTTAAGCCTAATAAATGCTTAAAGTCCAATTACAATATATAAACTCTAATTTAATATTAGCCCAAAACCCAAAAACTTTCGCTCAAAAAATTTTAGAAGATAAAATTATAAAGTTTATAACACCACATAAATTTCGACAACCACGCAACTTAAGAGATGGGAGACATCAACAACTCTTTAAAATCTTTATTTATAACAATAACATATGCGAAAACGAGAATTAACAATAGAATTTTTCGAAAAAATATTTCTCAATTGTTCTTCATTGGGTTGTTGAATACACTCATCGTTGAACACGCATTTAAGGCGTGGGACGTCGCGGGTCTACATTGGGGATCTCATAGGCTTAGGCCTGCATCAAATCAACATCCAGGCTCTAGGGCTTTAGACCTTCTGCTTCGATGACTCTTCCTAGCAGGTGTTGACTGGACCAGGTAGTTAGGTTTGTACCTGGTTGACGAGGCTGACCCGCATGGTTGACTAGTGTTTTTCCTAGTCGTCGGGTTCTTTGCCTGGCCGCGTCCATGGTAGTTCGGTAGACGCTTACCGTAGTCGACGAACACTACTGTCAACATTTTATTTTAAATTCTTCTAAACAAATAAAACAATATTTATTCTATATATATTTTAAATCTCGTTATTTATTTAACTTCTTATATATTTATATCATTTGGGTTTTTATTTAAAATATTTAGAATTTAATAATTTTGAAATCGGATTCATACAACATTGTTTCCAAACTAAATATTCATTTTAATCTCGTACAATTAAACCGTTTAAGAATGAAAAAATAATTGCTCGTAATTATTTTAAAATTATAAATTATGGGATAAAAAATGAGTGTCTACATAAATCATAATTATTTTTTTAGAACCCTTGAGGCATTAACATTTATTTAACAAATTTATACTTGTTAAAAGTTTTCAAACTAAACATACTCGCAAGGCTTGATGCAAATTCTAATTCGGCCTTTATATACAACTATCAATCGACAACGCTCTTACAAATAAATTTTAAAGTCATCCACTTTAATTAAATCGTCCAATCTTAATCGACCTCTTATTCATTAGCTAACCACATCCCAATCTCAATGTTACTGTGCTCTTATCCATTGTCGATCCAACCAACAATTTCAATCGACCTTACAATCCAATGTTATCAGCCTCTTATCCCTTGTCAAATCAAACACCTCTCATTTATTATCGGTCTCGTATCCACACATATAATTTACTTATGTATTTACAAGGATTCAAACTCTTGTCTTTAGTGTGGAAGATGATCACTTTAACCATCAACCCACTTATGATTAATGTGTTTTATTTATAATTTTGTGTATACATGCTGTTGTATATATTTTTTAACTAATAAAATTTCGAATTTTTGAGTTTTTGAATTTTTTTTATATTCATAAATAAAATTAGAATTTTTTTATTAATAAATATTAAAAATATTTTTTTATCATTTGTGTTAAATATAAATTGTAGATAAATAATTAAAAAAATATATTTTTAATTATTTTTCAGTATAAAAAATATTAGTTACCCGTCAAATATAAATTGTAGACAAATAATAAAAAATAATAATTAAATTTTATTTAAATATATTTCAACCTAAGTTTTAAATAAATTGTTATATATATATATATAATATAATTTTAAATAGTCTATATATATAATATAATTATATTAAATAATAGTCCATATATATATAATATATAATTATATAAAAATAATTAATACAAATAAAATTATATATATATATATATTTATTAATTTTTTTAATAAAAGAAACTTATTATACTAATATAATTAAATTAGTTTTTATTCTTAAAATTTATTAAAGCGTTAATGTGATTCTATATTTAATTTATTAGTTAGAGAAAGAAATGAAGAAAGAAATATATTTTTTTATTAGTTTTCTTGTTCGACCCTCGGCGATTTGATCTATACGACGCTAAGATCCAAATTAAGCATGTGTCTCGACCCGAAAATACAAACAATTTAGATTTTAACCATTATTATATATATATTATTTTTAAAATTTATTGAACTGTTGATTATATATTTTATTTATTAGTTAGAGAGAAATGAAAAAAAAAATATAAAAAGTTATTCATTTTTTATTCAAACCGACTCAAGGTTTGACCTATACGGTCGTACCCATTTATTCTCACATTAAGAAACAAATTAAGGATGTGTCTCGACACGGTAATACAAGCAATTTAGATTTTAAACATTATTATATATATATATTGTAAGTGAGAAAAAAATGAAGCAACTCTTGTAAATTAAGAAAAATTATAAAGAAAAAAAAATAGTCACGTAAAATATGATGATGCATTAGAGAATTATGGTTTTGTTTTGTAATTTTTGAACAATAATATATAATAATGTGGATGGTGTAGGTACAACAAATGGACTTTAAAAAGTGTGAGGGAAGAAAAAAATATTTGTTTTATATTTTAATATTAAAATAAAAATATATATTTTATAAATTTTTATGCTCGATAAAACTCGACAAGTTATCTAACAAATATTATATGAGCTCGAGTTTGACACGAATATTAAACGAGTCGACTCGAGGTCGATTCAAACTTGGTCAAAGTAAAGCTCAAGTCGAAATTTGAACAAGCAACTTACGAGCGACTTGACTCATTTACAACCCTAAATGTTGCTCCATACTTGCTAATTCGACTTTATTGTAGTTGGGAATATGTAGATAAGCTACCTGAAGCTCAAACAATAAATGAAATAGAGAGAATGTAGATCAATGACAAAGAGCTTAGTAAGCAATTCGGATCTTTTGCTACCGATTCTCGTGTTCCCTTGTTGCGGACCAATCAAATTGCAGCATTATTATTATATTAATAAATCAATATGGGTAGGAGAGGGAGGAGGGAGAATCCGGAATCCGGGTTTTATTCCGGGTTCACCCCAGACGCCGTTAACGGAATGTCTAGTTAACGTACGGAATTAATATATTATTCATATGATCCAGCGAAGATCACTTCTCTCCGGGCGCCATGTGAGAAGTGAAGGGAGCGAAGATTTTCTCTCCCAAGAGCCCTGTCCTTCATGTAAACCCCCCAACCCACCCATGAGAAGACCGTTTGCCTGTCATGGAAATACACTTACCCTTGTATGTAAAGACCAAAATTAACATGAATTTTATATTTCTTTTTATTAAATATTAATTCAATTTATTAAAAATGACATGCAGCGATGAAATCTTCGCTGCAATTACTTCACTCTTATTTTCAATTTCTTTATGAAATTTTTATTTACGGGGAGACGCTAATGAGCGAAGAATTTTTCGCTTCAATCATTTAGTGCCTGATATTCGTGTAAACCCCCTAACACACCCATGAGAAGACCGTTTGCTTTTCATGGAAATACACTTACCAATGTATGTAATTACCAAAAGTAACATGAATTTTATATTTCCATTGATTAAATATTAAATAAATTTATTGGAAATGACATTCAGCGAATAAATCTTCGCTCAAATTACTTCATGTTTATGTTTTAATTTTTTATTAAATTTTTATTTACGGGTATATGCATTTTCTAAAAGTAAATTTCCCGTGATCATCAAATATCAAATCGGACCAGTCTGCAGTCCTTTTGACATGACACATCATTCATAATTTATATTTTATTAATGAAAAAGTAATAACAATAGCATTGGGTGCTGTTTGATCTTTGTGTGTTTTTGTATAAAACACAAAATTTCGCCAAAAACACGCTCAATCTTATAATCATAAATCAAATAATTCAATATTTTAATTAACATTATATTAAATATTAAATTATTTCTATATAAATAAAATTATATTTAATAAATAAGTTTAAAATTAAATTAAATATAATATTATTTATATGTAAAGAAAAATATATTAAATATAATTAAGATTTTAATTATATTAAATTAAAAAAAATAAAATGAAGCGCCAATACCTTTTTGTCATGTCAATTCACCTATCTTGTATGAAATAGTCTTAGTCTGTGTGAAACCCGTATACGGCAAGTCATTTCAACTGTTACCATCCAATCAAATGTCAATCCTTCAGATTGTATTATATATGTTAGATTTCCTGAGCGAAGATTTCTTCGCTTCTTCTGGCTTTAAACGCGAAGAGTTGTTCGCCTTTTCGAATGTCTTTTTTTCATAATGTTGAATCATATAAAAGATTTCCTGAGCAAAGAATAATTCGCACAATCCGGTGTTAAACGCGAAGCTTTCTTCGCCTATTCGAGTATCTTTTATTTTCATAATGTTGAATTATATGTTACATTTCATGAGCGAATAATGCTTCGCCTCATATGAAGTTCATGAAAAACCACTTATTCATGTTTGTAAAAACCGAAACGGGCTCATGAAAATACATTCACACTGAGAACGTATTTATAAAATAGAATATCTCAAGCCCGACTCCGTCCGTTATACCCCCAGGTTACTCTACTATTTGACCTAGCGCTGTCGTCTCCGTTCGTTCGACTCCAAATCCATTTCTCTTCCAGTTAGTATCTTCTGCTACTGCGAAAATGGTAAGAAGTGTTGACTGTTTCATGCGTTGGTCTTTTTTGTTTTCTTATTTGAATTCGTTTGAATTTAAATGTGACTCTATCATTTCAGAATCAGGATTCCGATAAGCAAATAGTTCCATATACTGAATCGACGACGGAAGTTAACACACTGAGGTAATTACGCTAATGTTAGAAAATGTACATATTTGCTTCATTTCTGATTATGTAGTTCATCGAATTTTTGGAATAAACGTATTGCACACATGTTAATGTAGGGTTAAACAAAGGAAAAGAAAACTCGAGGTATCAGGCATGCCCACGACACCATTGGATATTCTGTCCACAGCTGCTAATGAAGCACTTAATGAGAACCAGGTTAAGAAGAAAAGGACAAAGACTCGTGACCTTGATGTTGATTTTAAGAGCAGAACCTCTCCATCGGGCCTTCATTACCTAGTTAACAGGTTATTCGAAGAACAAAAGGATGCTGTGAGGGACATAGGATTTGGTTCACTTCTTTCACTGGGCATATCAAAATGCCCACTTGAATTCTCACGGTGCATTGTGAGTCTCTTCAATCCCAGAAGAAGGAGCATCGTCCTACACAGTGGAGAGGAGATGCAGATTGATGAAGAGGATGTTCAATGTGTATTGAACATCCCTAGAGGGGAATTAGAAGTGGCAGAGTGTTTAGGAATTCGCACGGACGACAAGGAGTACAAGGACAATCTCACGGCATGGAGAAGGAGATGGGGATTCGAGAACAGTGGAGGTCCTTCGACCTACAAAATGCCGGACAAAATTCTAAAGAATACAGCCGGAGACAGTAACTTCAAGATGGACTTCGTTGTGTTTGTGGTATCCAGATTTTTGTGAACATCCCAAAATCCACAGTGCAGGTATACCCAAACTACCTAGCAGTAATTCTGTAATTTCATTTCGAACTTCACTGTCATGTTAAATGATTTGAGGCACTCCTTTTTTATATACAGATTCAAAGTACTGAAATCCCTATAGGATGTATCAAAAATTAAAGACTACAACTGGTGCAAGTTTACTTTAGACGGACTAGTTGACAGTGTTTATAAGTGGAAAGAAAAAAAGACATCATATTTCCATGGACCACTAACGTTTCTTTTGGTGAGTGTAGAAATTTATTTGTTGTAGGTTCTAGCTTCATAATTTTTCCTTTAGTTTAACGTAATATATATTTGTTTATGCAAATGTATGAGTTGTGCTACTTGGACCGGGTGGTTGAGTTCAAGGTAAACAGTCAGATCTCAAGGAATTTTCCTATTTTGGGATGCTGGGAAGAGAAGAAGATGTACGACAGGGTTGATTATGAGGCTGCACAGGGGGGGTTTGGACATGGTAGGGTAGTTGCTCGCATAGCCATTCCGAATGAGCAACCACCGATTCAACAAAATGTGGAGCCACCATTACCACAAGTTGGGGATGACATGACATCCAATCTTACTAAGAAGCCACCGATTCCACAAAATCTTGCATCATGTTTGAGGAAGGTTGCGGGCGCTGCAGAAGAATTGGCACAAGGGGATAAATATCTAAATGAGATGCACCAGATAAACGCAATTGAACTTGTACAATCTGCCTTTGAGCCATTTGCCACAGTACTAAACTCACATTCAATCATAAGGGAAGGCTTACAAAGGAGCTTGGACAAGACAAAGCATCAGCAACCAAGAGAAAAAGGCATTCCTCCCACAACAGGATCCAACAAGAACACCATTACCCCCACCACCCAAACCAACACCCAAGCCAAAACCAACACCCTTCCTCCCAACACCCAAGCCAACACCAAAACCACCACCACTCCAACAGCCCAAGCCAACAAGAACACAATTACCCCCAACACCCAAACCAACACCCAAACCAACACCCAAGCCAACACAAAAACCATTCCTCCCAACACCCAAGCCAACACCAAAACCATTCCTCCCAACACCCAAGCCAACACAAAAACCATTCCTCCCAACACCCAAACCAACACCCAAGCCTACATCAAAACCATTCCTCCCAACACCCAAGCCAACACCACTCCAACAGCCCAAGCCAACACCAACACCATTCCTCCCAAAACAGAAACCAACACCCAATCCAAAGCCAACACCATTCCTCCCAACACCCAAGCCACCACCAAAACCACCACCACTACAACAGCCCAAGCCAACCAAAACACAATTCCTCCCAAAACAGAAACCAACACCAAAACCACAACCACTCCAACATCCCAAGCCAACAAGAACACCATTCCTCCCAAAACAGAAACCAACACCCAAGCCAAAGCCGACACCATTCCTCCCAACACCCAAGATAACACCCAAACCACCATCACTCCAACAGCCCAAGTTAACCAAAACACCATTCCTCCCAAAACAGAAACCAACACCAAAACCACAACAACTCCAACAGCCCAAGCCAAAGCCAACACCATTCCTCCCAAAACAAAAACCAACACCAACACCAGCACTCCAACAACCCAAGCCTTGCCTCCTACCCAAATTATTCAACAAACAGAAGAAGTTATACCATCAAAGGCCTTAAATGTCTGCAGAAAAGTCCCCCGAAATTTGAAAACGGATTGGTTAACCGAGGTCAACAACACCGAAACCAACAACAACTTCCCTTCATTGGCGATAGTAAAAATTGAAGAAGAATGCATCTCTAGTCTACCACCGCCACTTCAACATGCCTCGTCTCGTCCACAAATGAAATTGAATGAATGGCTTGGAGGATTGGAATTGCCTCCAGTATTGAAAACCCCATATTATAGTAAAATGTTTAGGGATGTCAAAGAAATGACAAACATTCAGAAGATATTTGTGGGTTTCATATTTGCTACAGGACTTGAAAAAAGGTAATGTTTCCTGGACATTCTTACTTATTCCTAAAAAATATACTTTGTACCCCAATCTGAAACATGTTTTTCTGGTTTTATGCAGTGAAATGTTATTTTTTGGTGATAGACTAAGTCTACACGTGACGCTCAGGGACATGCTTACAATGGTTGATCAAACCTGGGTAGACAGTATGATTATTGACATTTGGTCGTACATGTTGAACGACCTTTGTAGGAGAAATATAAAACGTCGTTACAATAAGATTTTCTACACAACTGCGCTCACCGCAAGTTGTACTAGTACTATTGTTTATCAATTATGTTATTCGTGTGACACTAAAAACTATGCTGTAAACAGATTTTTCGTGCAAGTGGGATAACTTCGAAAAACTAATTTGAAGATAGGTTATGCCGTGAAAGTCGGGTTTTCAACATTTCAAAAAGGGACCTCTTGGATGTGGACCTCGTAAGTACTCTCGCTGTGATATCTTATAATAGCATGTACACCTCTATGCAATCTTATTTGTTTTAATTCTATTCACAGATGTTTTTCCCAATCATTGATGACTCTCATTTCTACTTGGTTTGCTATAACTTCATACAAAAGGAAATTCAAGTAATTGACAACAGGGAGTCACCTATGCAATCGCCCTTCGAGAGAAGATATAAGAATGTCCAAATCTTGGTATGACACTAAAATTTGATTTTCAACTAGTTCAATGATTGAATTACTATTAGCACTAAATTACATTACATCATGTTGTTTGTAATTATGTATTAGGATAACTACATTCAACGGTATATGAACGGCGTAGACCCCGTTCTTGCTAAAAAGTATGGCAGTTTGGAAAAGACGTGTTTGAAATTGTCATGGAAAGATTCCAAGAATTACACTGACTGCGGCATTTTTTGCATGAGACACATGGAGACGTATGAAGATCAGATGAATGGTTAGAAAAGTTGCTTCGCCGTTAAAAGAAATGTGCGCGCACAAATAAAGACTTTGAGGATGATATATTGTTGGCGTGTCATTGGCTCAAAGCTCAACAGAGTCAGGAATAAGGTCTACGATTCCTACAGTAAATGGATTAGTCAATGAATTTGAAAATGTATACAGATTGTGTAATTAAAGTTTTCAATTAATTTTACTTGACATTTGTACAATAATGAAGATGCATACAGATTGTGTAATTAAACATTTCATATAATTTTAATTGATATTTGTACAATAATGAAGATGTTGTGTAATTAAAATTTTCAAATAATTTTACTTGACATTTTTACAATAATGAAGATGTATATACAGATTGTTTTTAATGAAATTTGTTTTTTGTAAATTAATTTGTTCTCAATACTGTGACATTCATGTTAAAATGTTTTCAGGTAATTTTAATGTAAGGAGTCGAATTGGAGCGAAGAATTCTTCGCTTCATGTTATTTTAAACCTGGCGATCATGTAAAACCCCACCCCACCCATAAAAAGCCGGGTTACCTGACATGTAATTACACTTACTCTAACATGTAAATACCAAAATTTATAAAAATATAATACTTGTTTATTTATGTATTAAATAAATAAATTTATTGAAAGAAACATGAAGCGAATAAATATTCGCTTCAAATACTTTTTTTATTTAAAAAATTTTGATGAAATTTTAATGTAAGGAGTCTAATTGGAGCGAAGAATTCTTCGCTTCAATTACTTGTTTTTATTTTTACAATTTTATATGAAAATCTTTAATTAAGAGTAGTCGAATTGGAGCGAAGAATTCTTCGCTTAATGTTATTTTAAACATGGCGATCATGTAAAACCACCACCACACTCATGAAAAGCCGGGTTACCTAACATGTAATTACACTTACTCTAACATGTAAATACCAAAATTTACAAAAATATAATACTTGTTTATTTATGTATTAAATAAATAAATTTATGGAAAGAAACATGAAGCGAATAAATATTCGCTTCAAATACTTTTTTATTTTAAAAATTTTGATGAAATTTTAATGTAAGGAGTCGAATTGGAGCGAAGAATTCTTCGCTTCAATTATTTGTTTTTATTTTTACAATTTTATATGAAAACTTTTAATTAAGAGTAGTCGAATTGGAGCGAAAAGTTCTTCGCTTCATGTTAATTTAAACCTAGCGTTCATGTAAAACCCCCACCCCACCCATGAAAAGCCGGGTTACCTGACATGTAATTACACTTACTCTAACATGTAAATACCAAACTTTACAAAAATATAATACTTGATTATTTATGTATTAAATAAATAAATTTATTGAAAGAAACATGAAGCGAATAAATATTCGTTTCAAATAATTTTTTTATTTAAAAATTTTTGATGAAATTTTAATGCAAGGAGTCGAATTGGAGCGAAGAATTCTTCGCTTCAATTACTTGTTTTTATTTTTACAATTTTATCTGAAAACTTTTAATTAAGAGTAGTCGAATTGGAGCGAAAAATTCTTCGCTTCATGTTATTTTAAACCTGACGATCATGTAAAACCACCACCACACCCATGAAAAGCCGGGTTACCTGACATGTAATTACACTTACTCTAACATGTAAATACCAAAATTTACAAAAATATAATATTTGTTTATTTATGTATTAAATAAATAAATTTATTGAAAGAAACATGAAGCGAATAAATATTCGCTTCAAATACTTTTTTTATTTTAAAAATTTTGATGAAATTTTAATGTAAGGAGTCGAATTGGAGCAAACAATTCTTCGCTTCAATTACTTGTTTTTATTTTTACAATTTTATATGAAAACTTTTCATTAATAGTAGTCGAATTGGAGCGAAGAGTTCTTCGATTCATGTTAATTTAAACATGGCGTTCATATAAAACCCCCACCCCACCCATGAAAAGCCGGGTTACCTAACATGTAATTACACTTACTCTAACATGTAAATACCAAACTTTACAAAAATATATATTTATTGAAAGAAACATGAAGCGAATAAATATTCGCTTCAAATACTTGTTTTTATTGTAGCGAATAATTATTCGCTTAAATTTTAGGTTTTTATTTTTAAATTTTTAATGAAAATTATAATTAAGAGGAGTCGACTGGGAGCGAATAATTATTCGCTTCATTTACATGTTTTTATTTTTAGAAGGAAATTAATGTTTTCATTCATTTGGTATTACATAAAACATCCCATGCATACATTCTATCTTCTTCATGGTTTCAAATCAAATATACATACAAATACATATCAGATTTCACATGAAACTGGAATTCGATAGTTGAGATGACAAAAGAACAGTGAACAGAGTATCGGCGTCCATGCTGAAACTTTCGTCCCATTGTTGAGGAGTTGAGAACTGAGGAGTTGTCGTTGGCATTGCATTTGATGGCCGGAACGGTATATCAATTTGAAAGTCTGTTAATAAATGAAGAGTAATGACCCAATTATTAGTAAAGAAGTTAAGTCAGCAAATCCATACCGGATTCTGTGATTCGCTTGTTATTCTTGTTGATTTTCTTTTTCTTGAGTTCTTCTCTAGTTCACCTTTCCTTCTCTTACCAGACTTTGTTGGCTTCTTATTTTTGATTCCTTTCTCTTGAACATGGACACCCTCGGCAGAACATGATACACCAGTTGGTGGAGTTTGCATATTTATACTCTCTTGTAATTTTTTATCCACAAACTTACAATGGCTAAGCATAATTTCTTTGACATGCCTATACGTGTCATCTCTTTCGGCTGCCTTTGTAAATAAATGCATGGACAAGCCACACAAATCTCTATATCTTATGTTATGAAGTTCACTCGGATCAACATTACTATTGTCCACGATTGGATTAGTTCCAAATAATCCATCTTTTGTTGTTCTTGTCCACCTCTTCAATATCAACGCTGGAGGAATCTTCAACACGTCAATCGTCGTGAAAATCTTTAGGATGTGAGCACACAAAATCCCGCCAAATTCAAATTTACAGTAGCTACACTCGATATTCTTATCATCATTCTTATGAACTGTAACTGTATGAGAGCATCCCCTAGTGTGGGGGTTACCTTATATTTTTTGTGTGTGTCGACATCCTCTAACATTTCTACACCACAATCATGCGACATAAACCATTGTTGTTCAAAGCACTTAAATACCTCTGGAGTGTAAACTTTGCAGGCATCCTTTAAGATCAAAACTGGATAGTTTAGACTTGGTTGGCTGGTAATTGATTTGAAATCAGCCTTCAACACATCATATCTTCTTTCATCGATTAGTCTTTCAAAGTGTTTGAAAAATTCTAAAAACTTGTGTTTGTAGGAGCAATACCTTTTCAACACACTGTTCATACTCTCACTTCTCTGTGTTGTCGTCATATCAGCACAAAACATATGTCGTCCATACACTAATGCCCACTTTTGCCTAATGCAAAACATATGTTTCAACTAGTCGTTGTTTTCAAGCCCGTAGTTTGTCAACATTTGATTCAAAGCTTCAACAAACTCTATCTCTTCTTCAAAATCATATATACATGAAGAAAAAATGCTTCGAAAATTCTCTGAAATTATGGAACACGGAGCTTAGATGTATGGCTGCATTTTGAAATATGTGTCAAATACATAGACGATGATTTATTTCGGGCCATGTAGACGCCAAGGCCTTAGCCATGGCCGCGTCTTGATCTGTAAAAATAGTTTTTGGTTTTTTCCCACGCATAGCTTTGGTGAAAGTATCAAACAACCATTCAAAAGTCATTGCAGTTTCATCGTATAATAGAGCTGCACCAAAAATAATAGATTGTTTGTGATGATTCACACATACAAAAAGCGCAACTGGACGACCTTCCTTATTCTTCTTGTAGGTCGTGTCAAAACTGACAACGTCTCCGAAGTATGAATAATCAGACCGCATGTTGGAATCACACCAAAAAATATTCGTTATCAAATCGTCCGCATCAAGTTGAAAAGCATTATAAAAACCTGGATCATTTGATTGTTTTATTGCAAATACTCTAATACACCCCATGTATCCCCAAAATTACAGTCTCTGTTTCTTTTCGTTCGCAAGTAATTTTTGTAATCCTCAGGAAGAAAACCAAGATTCTCCCTTCCACCGATTTGTTTAGACATTAGAGCATGGGATGCCTTAGGAGGAATTCCCACGTGAGTGGTAATCTCGATATGTAAGCCTGCAACTGCAGAAATATTCCTATGGCATCTATACAGGTGAGTTTTCTTTGGACTTGCAAGAGGATGACAATGCTCACTAATAAAATTGACCACTTGGAACTTTTCATTCTCTGCCCTCTTTATCCTCAATTTCGCTTCACAACCGAACCTCGTCAAAGAACGGCTACGTCTCACATAGACATCCCGTTTGTCTTTTACCCGTTCACCATGTGCACTACAACAAAAAACTCTATCCAGTATTTTACCACCGTTGTCAACATGTTTTGAACTACGCCTTATACCAAATCCTATTAGTTTAGCGTATGCTAAATAGAATTCGTAGCCTTCTTCTTCACTCTCAAATTCCCGACCTAAATGTGGAATTAAGTTGGCTTCGATGTCCTGTAAAGGTTGACCGTTTTCATCGAAATTCAATTGACCACGACAACTAGCAGATTCGCTGTTAAATTTTAGAACACGTAAAAAATAAATCTTCATCTCACCAAAACTTATAGATGATTGTAAAATGAATGAAATATAAGCGAAGAGCGCTTCACTTCACTATTATTCACAGTAATCCAATAAGCGAAGAGAGCTTCGCTTCACAAGATATTATCAACAATCCTATAAGTGAAGAGTTCTTTGCTTAAATATGAACGAAAACATCTTATAGTATTAGAGAAGTTAAACAAAAAAACTATACTTTAAATCATTAATATCATTCTCGTTCATATCATTCTCGTTCATGTGTATTCTTTCCTGATAATCAACAAGAACAGTACATTTCATGTCAAGTATTTAAAAAACATAAAAAACGTTGTGAAGAAAGTAGAGAAGGAAGATGACATTCAAAAACGTACCATTTTAATTTAGGAAAATGGATTGATATTATAATGAACTATAACTCAGGCGAAGGAATGGTTGATGGTAGACCATGGAGTATAACTCCGGCGAAGAAATGATCGATTGCTTCTCAGACAGGTGAGAGAGAAAATAGTACAAATCTAACAACATGGCTGCATGGCAGCATTTAATGAAAATGTGGTGTTAGGTGGCGGTGAGGTGACTTGATAAAAAATATGTTTGATTTTAATAATTAAATGAATAACATTATTATGAATTAATATTAATCAATCAAGCGCTTCATCAGAAAGAGAAGATTGCTTCACAATATTATTTGACAATTGAAAAACATATATAAATTTATCACATTTAAGTGAGATTTGTAAATACACACGGGGCGCATAGATTGCTATGTATTAATAAATTAATACAAATTTATACTTTACTTTAAGTTATACATTATTTCATGTTTAAAGATTTCGTTTATGATAATTTTGCTGTTTAAAAAAAATACAATACTAAGAACAAAAAAGCGAAATCTGAAATCACAAATAACATTAACAAATTCAAGAATGCCAAATATTCAAATATTCAGTAACAAATTCAACCAACACATGTCTATGTAAACAAAGGCTGCAAATCACAAGCAGCAATGGATTCAAGCAAGCTTGTGTGAGGAACACCAAGTACATCCAAATATGTCGTCAAATGATTCACTGCCTCAAATATCCAAACCAGTTCATTAACATCGTGCCGAGACTCGTTGTATACAACTATAGTTTTGTCGTCCTCGGGCTCAACAAATGGATTCTCCATTTCTTTAGTCGTACCTCCTCCAGCAATTACAAACCCCATCAGATCCTGTTTGTAAGTCGGGATGAATTCCCCTGTAAACATAAATGTGTAAATGTCGAACAGTTTCGGCAGCTGAAATAAAATACAAAACATTTTCAGTTATCATGGAGAATTGAAGATATGGAGGAGGAGGAGGAATAAGACAAAACTTACATTGTTCAAATATCGCATTCTGCCAGCTCTTGGACCGCCCACAGTCCCATGATTATCTCACTGCACCTCGTACAGTTCCTCGTCAATGTAACATTTTGATCTCATTGATGATTTTATCCCTTTACAAAAGCAATTGGTATTTTTATTTTCATATATGTGAAATGAATATTGCGTTAATAGTTAAGAGTTAAGAATAACAGAGTCTCACAATCAATGGTAAGGACCCAACTCCCGTTCAATATTGCCTTCAATACTTTGATAGTTCGACCACATCCACCATTAGCATCGGTGGATGCTATGACGTGGGTTACATCGTCTCGCCACCTCATTGTCACCGTGGCACCACATGTGTTAGCATATTGTTACATCAAGTGCTGTGTAAGAACAATAATAAATATTTCAGATAAACATGATGAAAACTTACACAATATGGAAAAAAAGGGATATATGTCAAGAATAATACTATATCTTCACTTGTTAATTGATTTGGGCATAAAATCCAGTCTTTGCCAAAGTTTTGGACGGATGCATTGTCGGTTGCCTACACATGCATGAAAAAAAACAGTCTTTGTTAGTATTTACTAGGGTTTCGTTGAAATAATATACAAAACCCTAACACTATGTATGTTTTCCTAAATACGATGGATTTTCATTGAACGTGACATTTTGAGAGTAGGGTTTCCTAAAGATTAACGAGACAACGACATCCCATAACATAATCTAGGGTTTAGTGGTTTCATAATCCTAAATATGAAAAGTTTACTATTTAGGTGTACGTACCATTGTGGAGATGTAAAAATCTTGCTTCTGGTCTGGTCGACGGGGAGCCGGATGCGAATCGCCGTGAAAGGAGGCAGGCTTGAAGAGAGAGAGATGAATCGGGCAGAAATGATTATAAAATAATCATATTAGGGTGTATATATATTCATGGAACCTGGGCGAAGAAGTCTTCTCTCGAAAAGCGACTATTCATTCTCACATGACACCTGGACTAGGGCGAATAAGTATTCTCTCGAAAAGCGTCTAATCACTACATATTACATGGCACCTGGTCTAGGCGAAGAAATCTTCTCTCACAAAACGTCTATTCATTCCATTGAATCTGGGCGAAGGGGTATTCTCTATAAAAATGAATTAATTGAATCGAAGAATTATTCGCTTTAAATCATCTCCCCGTAAATAAAAATTTAATAAAAAATTTAAAATAAGAATGAAATAATTTGAGTGAAGATTTCTTCGCTGCATGTCATTTTTATTTAATTGAATTAATATTTAATAAATGAAAATATTAAATTCATGGTAATTTTGGTCTTTACATACATGAGTCAGTGTACTTACATGAGAGGTAAACGGTCTTCTCATGGGAGGGTAGAGGGTTTTACATGAATGTCAGGTTAAAAATAATTTAAACGAAGATTTCTTCGCTCCTTAGCGTCTCCCTGTAAAAAATAAATAAATAAATAAATTAAAAATAAGAGTGAAGTAATTGAAGCGAAGATTTCATCGCTGCATGTCATTTTTAATAAATTGAATTAATATTTAATAAAAAAAAATATAAAATTCATGTTAATTTTGGTGATTACATAAAAGGGTAAGTGTATTTCTATTAACAAAATGTTTTCATTTTGTTAATAAGATAAGATAGATTCGCTCTTAAATATAGCTATTTATTTATTATATTATTTTTCATTAAAAAAATAATCATGGATAACAAATTAAGACCCATAATTGATCATTAAAAGTTTTATTCTCTCAACTTTTACGGAAACGGAAGTACTGCAGTGATGATCAGAGTTATCATTATCTTGTTTAAACTAGAGTCATAGTAACAAAAATCCCGGTAAATACAGGTTTTATGGATACAAAGAAAATTAAATGTGAAAAAAAAAAAAGTTGCACCCACTAAAATAACCAAATCAACCGACAACTTCAATTCTTTTTATATATGTTTTTTTTTTTATCAATTCTAGATAAGTATGTTATTAAAAATAATATTTGAGTCGTAATTACTCTTAAAACATAAATTGGAAAATTTACAGTAGATAGAAATGAAGATATTTAATTATTATTTTGTAGATAGAGAAAATGAATAATAATAAATTAGGTACAGCTCCTCTCCATCTCTTTACTACAGTCTGTCTGCTTGTCTCTATCTCTCACTCACCTTATGTCGGTCTATATCTCTGCATAAGAACCAAAGAGAACCCTTCAACAAATGCATAAAAGAAGAAGCTTGAACTCTTTTTCTCTCTCTCATTCTCTTCTTTAAAACATTGGTTGAATTAAGAAAGCCTCATCTTTTCGGTTGAAGAGCCCACCGCTTGAGACTTAACCTCTAAATTATCTTGAACACACTATATTTTCTCTATCTCCTCCAAATTATGCATTCTGCTCCCAAGTCTCACGGCAAGAAAGGAATGGGTAAAGAAGATTTCATGAAGATGCAGCCTCAGGTCGGTGTCTGTTTTCCCATTGTTAATTTGATTTTTACTTGGTTGGCTGTAACCATATATATATATTTTCTTGTTGGTTATTGTTTCCTTCAATAGATGCAGACTGTTCTTCGAGTTAATATGCAGTGTCATTGTGAAGGATGTCGTTCCAAGATTAGGAGCGTGTTGAAGAAGATCAAAGGTTAGTTTTTGGTTTTGACATGTTTATGTTCTGTTTGTGAAAATGTGTGAGAGAGATGAAACCTTCGGATTTTCTTTTTTTTAGTTGATAATTAAATTACCCTTTTGGGATTCAGGGGTGGAGACTTGTAAGATTGATCTAGAACAAGGAAAGGTGACTGTAATAGGGGAAGTAGATCCAGCAAAACTGATAGAAAAGCTTTCCCAGAAGACTGATAAACATGTTGAGTTATGGGGTTTTCCTAAAGCCATGAACATAAACAATCTCAGTAACAACAACCAAATGAAGAACGTCCATGTTGGTGAGATTGGCAAAGGTGGAAAAGGAGGCATGAATCCTCCTCAGAAAAAGGGTGAAGAAATGATGAATTTACACCAGATGTTCCCTAAAGCAGCCTTCAATGGAAAAGGAGGGCCACCACCACAGTTCAAAGACATGAAGATGATGATGCCGCCTTCCAAAGATCAGAAATCTGTCAAATTCCAGATGGATGATAACGATGATTTCGATGATGAAGATGACAGCGACTATGAGTTCGACGAAGACGATTTGTCCGATGATGATGAGTCTGATGATGGGCATGATGAAGGTGGTGTGGCCAAAAGCGTTGGAGGAGGAGGAGGAAAGAAAGGCTTTAGTTTTAGTAATGTCCCTTTACTAAAGCGTCTGGGATCAAAAAAAGAAGACAAGAGTGAAAATGAAGGTGGAAACAAGAAAGGAGACAAATTTCCTAATGAAAAACAGGGCGGTGGAAAGAATAATGGTAAAAAAGGCGCCAATTCATTAGAACAGGTAAAATACGATGGTAAAAACGGAGGAAAAGATAATAATACCGGTGGTGGTGGGGGAAAGAACATGAAAGAAGGACAGAAAGACGGTGGGGGCCAAGCCAT
Organism: Impatiens glandulifera; assembly: GCF_907164915.1. Classification (NCBI taxonomy): domain Eukaryota; kingdom Viridiplantae; phylum Streptophyta; class Magnoliopsida; order Ericales; family Balsaminaceae; genus Impatiens; species Impatiens glandulifera. The sequence continues at coordinate 112,930,947 of NC_061862.1, read as the reverse complement.
GAATAACAGGCAGAACAATCTTGGACCTGATTTCGCCATAAATATGGGCCAAACGGGTAGACAAATGGGTCCGGGTCAGGGTCAGGGTCAGATGGGTTTTGGTGCAAATCCGAATGGTAACATGGGCGGGATGGGAAACTACCCAATGGGAGGGCAAATGGGTAATTTCCAGGCAACACAAGGTCCACCAGGTATGCCTGGAGGTGGAGGAGGAGGAGCACAATATCCCCCGGGGATGACTGCAGGCTATAATAACCCTTACAATAACCAACAACAACAACAACAATACATGGCGATGATGATGAACCAGCAGCAACAGCAACAACAGCAACAACAACAGCAGTCTTATGGGAATGGGACTTATGGGAATGGGATGTACAACAATAATAATCCAATGATGATGTATGGGCGGCCGATGAATTATGGTCCACCACCGACTCCTCCTCACGCCACGGACAATCATTTCACTAACTACTTCAACGATGAGAACACCAACAGTTGTAGTATCATGTGAAACTACTTGGAAAAAGTAATGTACTAAAGAAATGGGTATTGTTTACCCTTGTTACCATCATCAAGCTAGGTGTCTTTTTTAAGAGAACAATAAGGATATACTTAATGTTACTTGTTGTTTTGTTTTAGCCTTTGAATGTTAGGAATGGTAGTTTAGAGTGTTTTGAAGTAGGTGATATTGTGATCTTTGACACTTTCTATCCACAAGATCATGTTTCTCAATTCAAAAGTGTTGTGAAGTCTTTTTGTATATATTGTTTTGCTATTACTAGTATTAATGGGTTCACTCAATTGGAAAATTTGGCTTTCTCAATGATACAATTCAACTGATCAAATACCAAACCAAAAAACTTATTAGATGAAAATGGATTGTCATTAGCCTCAACCTGCACAGTGATGAACCACTTATAGCCGTCTTCCATAGGAGAAAAGGAAAAGTGAAATGTTATTTAAAAAGAATCTCTACCCATGTGGTAGAATTGAAGAAGAATTTGGTAGGTAATGAATTTGGAATATATGAGAAAGTAAAGAAAAGAAAAAGAGTTGAGGAAACCCCACTGACACTACTGAGATGAAAGAAGACACCTTTAATCATGAGATAGAGAGCCTCATTCCCACTAATTTACCCTTTTTTCAGATGGAATGGCTTTACTTTACAGCACTTCAAACCGGCTCCAAAGTCCTAAGCTAATTTATCATTTTCTTCAACCTTTAGGCTAAAACTTGTACAATAGTTTTCTATAGACTCAAACTTTATTTCACACAATAAATATCAGGCCTGAACTTGATTTTAGGATATTAAGGTCATAAGTTCAAGTCTTCATTCTCAAAATTGGAGCCCCATTTTTTTATTTGGAACTTTTAATGGAGGAAGTTCAAACATGTGTATTTTCTATTATTGGTGTGAATAGTGTAAACAAGAGACCAGAATTCTGGTAATGGGATTTTACCAAAGCTGTCTCAGTCCCACTAACTTTGAATGGAAAAAGACTTGTGCCAAATGCACATGATTTGTAGCCGTTATAGGCCCAATTCTGAACAGTGCCAATTGCCCATTCCCATTTGACCATATATCCTCCCAAGGGACAATGAGACCATGATGGAGCATATCCCAAACAAAACAAAACAAAAATGAGGATCATCAATGTCTCCCTTGTAGACAAATAATACAAAATACCCACATTAATCTCGAGAAATTGAGTTTTTCTGAATTCTGGTAGGTTGAGCCCTTTCATTGAACAACCTTTGAATCCACCAAATGATAATCGGATGGAGAGTTAGGCCTTTTTGAAGGTAACATACTAACATATATACAATCTAAATAGACCATAACTCAATTAAAACTACTCTTTCTCAAGATAAACTCCCAATTCTCAGTCGCAATAGGGCGTCTTGTTGGAATATACTACTGCAAATGAATATATCACATCATTAATATTTGTGTTCGAATAAAAAAGAAATATAACACTTATATTTAAAATACTAATTGACTGAGTCAGGCTGAGAAACACTATTTTTTAAGAATGATTTTGCCTCCTCGAATAAATTATTTGTTACAGTAGGATTTTTATGTCGGTCATCTTCAGGATTCAACATCTTTACGATTCAACAGTTTCATCTCGTTAGCAATTAGCCACTTGGATGTCGAAATCTTAGAACGACTTGTATGGAATGTATATAATGTAGTGTAGTATATTCTTCAAGAATAAATGTGTAAAATTATGTTTTGAATTTTTTTTTTATGAAAAAGAATGTGGAGTATAGAAAAATAATAAAAGTGAATATGAAGTGTCTTCTAAACATAAAAGATATCATCTTCTTAATCACCGAGATCCTCTCTATAGATCCTCTCTATAGATCCTCTCTATAGATTCTCTCTATATATGGGGTCAGATATGCTGTACAAGTCCATGTTTCATTTGTTGAATCATCCTTCAAAAACAAATAAATTATACATTATAAATAAATAAAAAAGTAAATTTTATTGTTGTTTTTGAAAGGTGATTCGATATTTCATATGGTGTACCAGCATATCTGACTCTCTCTATATATAAGAACATAGGAGATTATGAACCATCGAAATAGGTCAAATTAATTAAATATTAATTGACTCAATCAATTAATATATATATATATATATTTATTTTTTGAAATATAAATTCTATTTATCCCACATGTTGAACTTGAGATGACCGAGCTTATTTTGCAACATTAAGCTAGTGACAGCAAAGGGAGTTAATGATTCATTTCTTTTTTAAATTATCCTTAGTAAGGATGTCTTGCACCATGATGATACTGACCAAATTTATATATTTTTTAACTACTAACTTTATTGAAGTGTAGATATGAATAATTGGTTGTACTTTTATTATTGTTTCTAATCAAATTAATTTAAATGAGTGAGTTTATACTTTTGTTCGTTTAATTTATTTTAATAATTCAAACAAATATAATATTATTTCACTTCTTCTCTTATGCATCAATATTAATTAATTTATTAATTAAATTACTAAAATATTCTTTATTTCAAATTATTAATTTTTATTTCAATACCTTTAAATCTTGTTTTATCAAAAAAAATAAAATAAAATAAAAATTACACCTCAAAATAATCATGCATCGTTAATTTTTTTTTTTCTCTCTTTTGATTTTTAAATAATCCCATACCAAACAAACCTATGTGAGTGGAGATTATTTCCTCTTTATTTTAATTAGTATGCTAAGGGAAGAAAATATACATTTGCTGACTACAAACATGAAATAAATGTGCACTTTTATTTACGTGAAAACAATAGATTAACTAAACAAATCATTTTGATACGTTTGAATCTTTTACTCTTATAAACTATTAGCAATAATTATTGACCAACTTGAAAGCGTCTGTCTCATGTGTGGCAAAAAATAAAAAAATATAAAAAAATGGGTATTTTGTTGCTTAAAAATTTCCAATATATATATATATATATATATAAACCATAAAAAATATGTCATGTCAAAAGGTAAAAGTTAATTTTTTTTAAATAACTAAATAAACATTTGTTACGGTCTCCAAATTAATGCATCGGTCCTAGAATAATTTCAGCACCCTTCATCGGTCCTAGTGTGCACTTGGGCTACATTTCTATTTTTTGTTTAAATATTTTGTTTTGTTTCCCTTTTATTTTATTTCTTAAACCAAATTCTGTTATATTGTTACAACAATAATTCTGGATATTGTGGGCAAGACAACAACTATATAAGGCTGGTCTTTCTTCCCCAATGGAGCATGAAAATGAATATTTGAATTCTCTTGTGAAAGTTCTTCACCCTTATTTTATTTTAGGTTTTGAACCATTGTCTTGGACTGTTTAGTATAGACCAACAGTATTTTTTTCTCATCCTTAACTCTTTTTCTCCCCATCTCAAATTATCCACTACAAAACCCTTCCGATTCCCTTTGTTTATATATTTCCATCCAGTCCTAGAGATCAAGAACTCAATTCTTGAATCAAGAACCCAAAATTACTAAGTTACAAATTAAGGCGTAACATCTTGGTATCAGAGCAAGACGATCCTCTAAATGACAGAAACACGTCAGCAAGTAGAAATGGATGCTCTAAAGACCCTAATCGAAGGATTGTCCCAACAATCAAATGCTACAAAGGCCATTTTACACCAACACATGACCGAATAGGCTACTATGAACGCTGCCCTTAAACAATAGATGACCAAATTAAGCAATAACATGGACAGAAGGTTCAATACCGCTGAAGAAAGACTTGCAACGATTGAAAGTGGTGCATTTGGAAATGACTAAGATCCCTGCACCAGACCCTATGATGATCATTCTTGCCATGGTCCTTCCCCGTACAGGCCCCAACACCCTGGCTAGAGTCGTGACCCACAATATGTTCCTCCAACCTGGCTCACTAAGGTCGATTTTCCTCGGTTTGATGGGCCTCATGTGGAGGGTTGACTAATATCCGCCGAGCAATTCTTAGGGGTGGACAAGACTAAGGATGCCACTAAACTAGAAATTACTCCTATTCACTTTTCTGGCGAGGCAAGAATGTGGTATGACTCATATTTGTAGAACCGCAACCATATGGAAGCCATGACATGGGATGTGTTCAAGAGAGATCTCATGGCGCAATTCGGGCCCTTTATACACGACACTCTAACGAGACAATTGATGAATCTAAAACATGTTGGCTCTGTTTAAGAATATAATATGCAATACATTTCGATTTCTCAAAATTATATCATATGCCAAGGGATTACGTAATAGATTGCTACTTGTCCGGTTTGAGGGAGGAGATTGCAAACTGCATCAGGTTGTAATTCCATGACTATTTAAATGAAGCTATGGCCATGACCATGGTCCAAGAAGCAACTTATAGGTCCTTGATGAGCAGCGAGCACTTATACATCACTGAAGCACCGATGCTGCCCAAGTCATCCAATGTCAACACGGCCTAGCCAAGCACCAATCTGACCATCGACCCCAATAATTCTTCCCTTGCATCTTCTTCCAGCACAAACTAGGGCTACATGAAGAAATTAGACCCCGTTTTAATGGATGAGAAAAGGAAGAAAGGCCTGTGTTATACATGCAATGAAAGGTGGGAGCACAACCATAGGTGCAAATCCAAATTACATGGTCTCGGCTAATCATCAAGAAGTCCAAGAACCCGTTCAAGAACCCATTTTTGATTATATACCTTTGTTGCTTGGGGCAGGGGATGAACCAACCATATCTTTACATGCATTGACCGGTTCTAAAACTTTTCAAACGCTCCAGATTCTTGGCAAGATCGGGAACTTGCCGGTGGCGATCCTGATTGATACAGGAAGTACCACTAATTTTATCAATAATAGGATTTTGGAGAAAATAGGCCACAAAAGCATGGCAACCCAGGCGCAATCGGTTAGAGTGGCTGATGGATCCAATATTTTATGCTCTTACATTTGCAAAGACTTGAAATGGTCGATGGAAGGCAATGACTTTCAAACAAAAATGAAGGTAATTTCCATTGACAAATATGATATTGTGTTGGGCATTGAATGGTTGATTACTTTAGGTCCCTCATCCTAGAATTTCGAAAAGTTGACCCTTTCTTATGAGAAGCAAGGCAGAACCACGATCCTAAAGGGTATTCCTCGGGCACAGGTCACTCTGATGCATGAAAATCAGCTGGAAAAGACCTTGGAAAAATGTAGTGTTGCTGCCAAGGTATAAATAAAAATTCAGCATGAAGGCCAAACTGTTTCACTCGCGGCAATGACCTTAGAAGATATTCCTGAAGATCTCCAACAACTATTTGAAGTGTTCAACACTCTATTCCAGCAACCCGGAGACCAACCACAAATTAGGAGAATAATTAGAAGCTATGGCTCTTTTGTTGCCCTTGTGATGCTGGTTCGGGAAAAAAACTTGACCTGGGTTTTTGAAGACACTATAGAGTATAATCGGAGCTGGAAGAAGTTTTTTATATATCTTCTCCAAGTCTTGGTGACATTACAGCAACAAAGGCCAGCTCTAAACAACATAAAACTCGACTTTGGGTGCACAAAAATTTCTTACATGGGCGGAGTGACGATTGACCCGGTAGTGCAAAAGACTACAAGGATCCGGCCAACTCCTCTACTGAAAAGATGTTATCAAAGGCTTATAAAAGATTGCGGTCCTATGCTCCGATCCTTGTTGGACATGTTAAAATCTGACCGAAGCAAGAGAAAATAGTTTTCTATGAAGATAGGAGGCTGGGAATTAGAGGCTAACCAGACCACGGTTTTATCGTCGAGGGCGACGAACTTTGAAGGGAGGAGATAATGTTACGGTCTCCAAATTAATGCATCAGTCCTAAAATAATTACATCAACTTTCATCGGTCCTAGTGTGCACTTGGGCTACATTTCTATTTTTTGTTTTAATATTCTGTTTTGTTTCCCTTTTCTTTTATTTCTCAAACCGAATTCTGTTATGTTGTTACAACAATAATTCTGGATATTGTGGGCAAGACAACAACTATATAAGGCCGGTCTTTCTTCCCCAATGGAGCATGAAAATGAATATTTGAATTCTCTTGTGAAAGTTCTTCACCCTATTTTATTTTAGGTTTTGAACCCTTGTCTTGGGCTGTTTGGTATAGACTAGCAATATTTCTTTTCTCACCCTTGACTCTTCTTCTCCCCATCTCAAATTCTCCACTACAAAACCCTTCCACTGTCCTTTGTTTATATATTTCCACCCGGTGTTAGAGATCAAGAACTCGATTCTTGAAATCAAGAACCCAAAATTACTAAGTTACAAATTAATACGTAACAACATCACTCGTCTATCTATTTTAGAGGCAAAAATATTGATCAAATATGTATAATCTAATTGTCGGGCTATTTCTTTCTCAATCGACAACATTGCATATTGTCATCAATTGTTTGATTTTCTTTCAGCCTCTTTTCTATTTCAACCCAAACAAACATGCAATCCATATGATCCCTACTAATTAACTTCACGATGTTTAAGACTTCTATGTATATTATGCCAGTCTTTGTATTCGTCATTACCTAAATTTCCCATGCTACTCATCATTTGTTTAGTTTTTTTTAGAAAACAGTTAAAACTATTTCATCAAAATCTAAAAAATGGGAGGGTCAGAAATCAAAGCTAGACAAACTCTAACTATGATTTAAGATGAAAATCAAAATACCTAAAAAAACTAATTAGTAACAATCATATATTCTAAAAAAAATAGAGATTACAAACAGAAAAGACTATATTCAAACCTAACCATCCCAGCCTAGCATTTTTGCATGCCATCTATTTTTATTGAGATGCCTTCTTCCTCTTCCTCTTCCTCTATCTCTAACGATGAAAAGAGATTGTATTGAAGAGGATGATAAATATTCTTGTTTCTCATTTTGAATTCTCTCTTTATACGAGCCCGTTTTTATTTGATAGAAAAGAATTGTTTCTAAGAATTTTAGAACTTTTACCTTTGTTCTCTTTAACTTGAATATCTATATTCTTGTCTTTATTATCTTCAGCTTCAGCTTCAGACTCCACATCGGTTTTGGAATCTTCTTTATCGGGTTTAGAATTCTCTGTTTTTGTTTTGAAATTTTGGGTGTCTTCTTCTTGAGGTTCCTCAACAACAACTTGAGGTTCATCTTCGATTTTCATCCTAATCCTTTGCATTACAGAAAATTTTCTTTTCCTCTTCACCTTGATTCCCTTTACTTTCTTTCCTTCGCTGCTTTCCTTTTCCTAGAATCCTTCTTGATTTCTTCTACAAATGTTTGATCTTCGAGTTTAGCCTCCTTTGTTTCCCTCTTTTTCTTTTCTACTTCATGGATTTTCTACTATTCTTCTTTAGCTTTATCACATTTATTGTGCAAGAAAGTATTACAAAAATCACATCTTTTTTGTTTCCATTCATAAGAGATCTTCATGACATTGTGCTTTCCTTTTTTTGTCAACAACTGCCATTTTCATTGGTAGGACACTCATATGATGCACTTCAATTCTAATTCTATCAAAGGACAAGTTCTCTCCTCCTTTAGTTATTGAGTCCATATATAATGGTTTCCCAATTGTACCTGCAAAATGATCAATTGCTTTAGCATTGTACATGTGAGCTAGAATGTTTCAGAGCTTGAACCAAATCTGGGCAGTTTCCTTTAGTCTGCTCTGTAGATTCTTCTCTTCTGACCACTTTTGCATCTTCATGCAATTTGATCATATGTAAGTATGCTCTTTCTCAGAGATTTCTTTCAGATTTGAGCCCTTTTTGATCCGCAAAAAGTAGAGGTCATGCATATTTGCATAAACTTTTTCAAGCCCCTTTTCTCCCCACTATTTAATTAGAGCCTCTTTGATAGTTAGGAATGATACTCTGTTTTTTCCCAATGAAATTTCTAACCACCACAAACTCCCAGTATTCAATACATTTCTCCTCTACTTTATAAGGCAGTTTGAATTCAAAAACAGAGTTGAGTACCTCTACATTTGTTTGAATATCCCCTAGTAGATTTTTCCTTTGTAAGCATGGTCTTTAGATTTATTTTCTTCTTTATTCTTTCACACATCATTTACTTTCCATGTTGAATTACTCCTGATAGTATAAGTCTGGTTTTTGGAGCCTTCATCAGCTCATTCATTGCATTAACTGACCATTTAACTATCTCCTCATTTTCTATTTTCTTTAGTAAATTCTAGTCATAAAGATAAAGAATATTGAGTTGGATTTTTATTTACTGAGCTTTCTCTTTACTGATTATGATTTCTACCTTCTTAGTATGCATAAAGAGTTTGGTAATCTGGTTTTTAAGATCAAACATATTGGATCTTTCATTATAACCAACCTTCCAAATTTCTTCTTTCTTCCCCTATTTTCTTACTACATTTTCTTCATAATATTTATTAGCAATTGGTTACTTACCTTTGCTGCATTCTTATATTTTCTAAACAATTGCTTCAGCAATCCTATCAATTTTCTTTTTAGCTACCTCCCTTAAACCTTCCATCACAAGTTTTTTGATTTCCTTATACTTATTGCTTTTCTTTCTTCCAATTTTAATGAAAAATAAAACAAAGCAACAAAGTAACAAAGAAAAGCAATTACAAAATATGGTACACCAGAAACCCTAGTTATTATAGAACATGGTAAACCATAAACTCTAACCTTCCAACCAAGCTTTTAGATGAATGACCGACATATCACTTAGAGCCGATACAGTGCCGTTCTTGCTGATTGTGCCTATCGTGGGCACGTTTTACAAGCGACACTAAGAAACGAACACCGTGATCACAATAAGCAAACCATGACCTTGATACTGTACAAATTGTGTCGATTGTGTTTTCGTGTATTCGTAATGAGAGAATTTTCTGTCGGAATTTTTGCTGAAATCCTAAAATTTCCAAAGCTTTTCTCTCTCTTCCTTGCATATATTCCAATGTGAATAACATAAAAAAATATTATATCTAATGAAATAGAATATAGAATCCATAGTCTATCAAATGTTTGTCCATTATCCGTGTAATGCCTATTGTTACTATCCTTAGGATACAAAAAATCATCCACTCTTTTTGGACCCATATGTACAAAGTAATCTCTTAGTTTTGACTTATGTTATTCTAATGTCTAGGATCCTCCAAATTCTCAGTTAATTTTAATTTTTCATGGTGAGAGTCATTCTCTAAGTTCTCATTCGATTCACCCAAATTGACCGCCTCAACCAATTCTTCATTTTCATAATGACTTTGTTTTCAATCACCAAACTATCTCTTAATTCCTCTCTTTCTGTTATGTTATTTCTACTAAAATATTTTTTAATATCACCAACTTGACTTTGAATTAATGCCTCCTCCCTTTGTTTCAATTTTTATATTGAGCTCTAGACAAATATTTTGGAGACATTTTACACAAGATCAATTCCAATAGCTACAATAAATTTCTTGCAATTGACAAAACCTAAAATTGTCACAATTTATAATTTCATCAAATAAAAATTTAATTCATCTAGCTCTTTTCAAACATAGTTAATTTAATCAACACAACCTAACTCAATAACACATTCATTTATACCATGGAGCAATTTAAATATTGAACTATGATTTCATCGTTTCAATATATTAGAACATCTGTTATAATTAATTGCTATGATTTTGATTTTTAATTCTCACCTAAAAATTCAAAAAATTCATTGATAATATAACAAAGAAAAATCTATTAATGCAAGTAAGGCACTAAATCTCCACCTATTTTAAACATTTTATCAAAATTACATAAGTCTATAAGAGAAAATACTTCTTTTTTTTGGGAAAAAGATGGGACACTGTAAGATCAACAAATTGAAGAATCAAACAAGATTTGAAACAGATGATCAAGTTAAGAAGTATTGGAATTGTTTGATACCTTTGGAGCAATGAAATGGGCAAATGAGGATGAAGGGTGGTAGCCAACATGTTACACAGATAGAAATTGTGGTGAGCCTTTTGCATCATATTAAATATAATATATATATATATATTAAAAAATTTGGACCCCATGATAGGTGGGGCCCTGAGGCAATGGCCTCTCTCGCCGGGAAATTTGAGGAAATGACCTCAAAATAGGGGCTAAATGCGTTTGGTGCGGGCCCATGTTTTTTATAGCGCTGGTGACCCCCAAACTTTTTAATGACCATTATACCCATGCGTCACGCACCCTCCAGATGCGTGACGCACCCTGAACCCTATAAAGACTTAATTTTTTTTCATTTTCGATTCATTTTCTCTCTCATCCAGCCTCTTTCTTCCCCGTCTTCTCCGCTCCGCCGTGAAACCCTAATGGTGGCGGAGAAGACTTTCTTTTCTTTTTCATCGCCGAAGAACCAATCGAAGAGGCACCCTCGACCATTCCACCATATTCAATGGCCTATAGCTGCGAAGAACTTCCAACGGCGAACTGCGGCTCCAACGGCGAACGACGACGGCCAAAGCAAAATTTTCCACTATATTCGTTTATATTTTGTGTTTATTTCGTTTATATATGATTGTTTGTGTTGATTTTCTTTACAGAACGTCATTGATTCGCCCTGATTTGTTGAATGCAGGTTGGTTGGTTGGATGCGTCAAGTAGGATGCGTCACGCAGGTGCGTCACGCAGGTGCGTCACGTAGGATGCGTCAAGTAGGATGCGTCTCATCTGGTTAGCACATTCTCTGCCTAACGCTTCTTCTAGTTTCCTTGTAGCTGTGGAATCTCTATCTATGGTTTGGAACCTATTGCGTCCCCTTTTTTTTGTAATCATTGTTGTATCATTTCGAAAGTTATTTTGGCATGTTATTGTACCCTAAATAACTTATCTTGTGTTTTATGATCTGTTGCATCTTTTCAGTTATGTTCTAGATCTTCCTTTTGTTACCTTTTTGAGAATTATGCAGGACTTTTGATTTTTTTTTTGTAATTGATTGTTTACATAAAGTGTTAAAACTTTAGAGTTTTGAGAAGGGAGGTGCACAAACTGTTTTGGATCTTCATATATTAAGCAGTAATTCTTCAAGTAAACTAGCTGACATTTAGGACTATATAGATTGTGAATCGGGTTTATTGGAATTATAGGCAAACTGTAGATGAGTCTGATGTTAAGAGAAATATGCATAAATTTGTTATTAGTCTTAGCTTCGAAAGCCATTGCTAGTCGACTTCGAAAGCCATTGCCATCATCAGCCTCTAGAGCATTGTCATCAAACCAATCAGCATTGACATCATTACGTCCTCACAATGCAGAAACAAGGCTTGGAAGTAGCTCACAAATAGTAATGTTAGGATATCCTATGTTCTTACACAAATAGGAAAATGTATTTTCTCTTGCAATTGCAATCTGATGCATTATGGCAATTATTATAACATCAAGTATGCTAATTACCATACCTATGTTAATTACCATACCTGAAGAATGATAAAAAATCACTTTATTATAGTATGGACTTGAGTGTGTAATAAGCTCTAAAATGAGTTTGTATGTAGAATTCTATTTAGAAATGAAAAGTCTTTATTAGAGTTGTTTAGAACACTACTACTTCTAATGGATTTCATTTTGTGATTTGCCCTTTTTAAAACCTTTATCTCTTTTTCATATCAGATTGATGTTGATGCACACATCTATCTATTGGAGGATATTTTAATGATTGAAATGCAAATGGTCATTTAAATGAATGATATTTCTTACTTAATAATTGTGCAGACGAATATGTTTAGGGTCCAGCAGCACAGGAAAGACAAGAAGGCAGCAACGGTACCACCCCGAAAGCCCAGAAAGATACAGGAGATGATGATAACTGAGAAATTCCTGAAAACCTTCCCTAGACACTGTTGTTATGTATTATGTATGTAAGAATGTATGTATGAGCCCTAAAAGGCTTTCCATTTTATCCATGTAATTTTGGCTTTGACTTTGGCTTGTAGATGAATTATGGAAAGAGTGATTGGAGTTTTATTGGAGATTAATATGCCAAATTAATTCAAGCAATGTTCTTGTTTCTTCAAATGCTGATTATTATTAATAAAAAGTTTTTTGAGTTATATATCAACATATAGTTAAAAAATTAAACAATTTTTACTTGCAAAAGAAAATTAATTCAACTAAAAGAAAGACTAATAAATAAAAAAGAGTGTTATATTTTGCTATCTATTAAGAAGAAACTAGCAATTCAGATTGATTAGCAAAGCCAAAAGATGACATCTTCCTGCTTCCTCCTTGACCATACTTTTCATTCCATTTTCGAAGCTCGTTCATGTTAGATGCCTCATCATTCGTAAACACTAGCCAAGAGAATTTTAGCCATGTTGTCTTCCTGCTTCCGCCATGGACTGTTTTAGCTAAGAAAATTTTGAATATCTTGACACTTTCACCAAACCACTGCAAACATCATTTGTAAACACAAGTGTTCAGTAGTTGTTTTCTTTCTATTAAGGGAAATCAATAGAAACAAAATAAAAATTAAATTCAACAGTTAGTTACCTCTGATAATAAAGTTGAGGTAGTTATGTTGATAAAACTTGTGCTTGCTTTAGTTGCAAGTGCCTTAGCAATAAGGGTTTTCCCAATTTCAGGAGGTCCAAAAAGTAATATCCCCTTGCAAAGCTAAAACAAACAAACAAAAGTATATTCTTTTTCTTTTATAAATGGGAGTATTATGATAAAATAGACTAATGAAACAGTACTACTAGTAGTAATTCAATCATTCTTCTTCTATTGAACGATTTAAGAGGCATATGCGTGACGCACCTGCTTGACGCACCTGCTTGACGCACCTGCGTGACGCACCTGCTTGACGCACCTGCTTGACGCACCTGCTTGACGCACCTGCTTGACGCACCTGCGTTACGCACCCGGATTCCGCCGCAACGGTGACATTCACCTACTCAATCCCTAATCACTAAACCTTAACAAACAATGCGTCGAAAGAGAGAAATAAAGAAAGGAGGAAGAATACAGTTTACAGATTATAAATATATAATGAATCTGAAATGCAAAAAGCTACAAAATGATCCATTTGTGGTAACCTGTAATCTGTAATCTGAAGGATAGCATCGAACATCTCCTTCGTTGGGATTTCGCCGTCTTCGTCGGGGATCGTCGTCGGGGGTGGTCTTTTTAGAGAGAATGAGGAGAATGAGAAGTGAAGAAAGAGAAAAGAAAGAAAGAAATGGGAAGAACTGGAATTTTTTTATTATATAGTAAGGGCATTGTGGACTTTTCACAATGCCCTCAGGTGCGTCACGCAACCGGAGGGTGCGTGACGCAACGGGGGTATTTTCGGCAGAAAATTGTTTGGGGGTCACCAGCGCTATAAAAATTAGTGGGCCGCACCAAACATAATTAGCCCCCTTTTTGGGGTCATTTCCTCAAATTTCCCCTCTCGCCTCCAAATAAGTCCTACCCTAGTCTCAATCCTCATATTATTAATCTTTCAGTTTTTCAAAATTAAAATTGGAAAAAACTTTTTTTTGGACTATCCTTTTTCTTTTGTTTCAATTGGTTATCCATGTTCGATTTCATTATTTTTTTTATCACATATTAAAAAGAAAATAATGAAAGTAGTTGAATTTTTTTTTATCACAACCTTGATTTGGGTTTTTTTAGCTACATAATAATATGTATTTTTTCAAACCCAAGCTAAATTTATCACATAATAATATGTTTTTTTTCAAACCCAACCTAAATCTATCTGTTCTTAATTACATAAGAAAATGGTTGAACCCAACCTTGTTGTTGTACACCTAAAAACCATACTCACGGAAATATCATGACTCGTAATCTTTATACACCAATTGCCTACAATCCTCTCAAATCTCGTGAGCGAGATGAGGAACCATATTGGGATATAACGTATAGTTCATTTTATATTTGTTGTCGATATTTTGTCATGTCCTGTAACTTACCATCCTCTTGAATCTCATAAAACAAGGCGAGGGAACGAATTTCTTGAAAATCGTCTAGCCTAAACGTGAGATGAGGAACCCAAAATAGGACTTAAAAAAAGACTAGCTTTGACTTGAATAGAATCAACACCTAATTTACTTCTTGAAAAATTAAGAAAGAAAAATATTGTGTGTTGCGTTTTTCAGAAATTTTGTTTTCATACGTGATAGATTACACACAAGAAAAGGCTTTAGTGTTGTTTCTCACGTGCCCACCCAAGTGGTTGGTCTCTACTACTATATTTGGCCATTTATAAAAATACAATTTTACACTTTATTTATTTTTCCAAACATATTGTTTGGACATAAAGTTTTATTCATTTTGGATACAAACAAAAATTGTTGAGGACTCTTCAATCTTTCCAAATCATCCAAGAACGGCTAATTCCGTTGAGTATAGCGACCTGCGTGATTTTCTAAGTTGGAGATCCCTTTAGGATGATTTCATTGAAACAATACCTCAAATGCACACCATTTGGGAATTTTTCAAATAACCCCGAGCCTAGTATTAGCTTGATGTCAGCATGCAGTTTTTGTTGAATTCTTTGGCACGCGGATTGACGCGTTGACCTGCTCTTGACTCACCTGGTTTAACTTAGTTTTTGACATTTTTTCCCTTTTGAAGGCCTTCTATACAAAATTTCTAACAACAATATAATATTCAAATCTAATCGATCAAATACGATTAATTTTCCCTTAGAAGTTTAAAAACAAAAAAGGGAAATTTTGGAAAACTCTCCCTAGATACTCGACCAAATTCGTTAAGATTTTTAGGGTTAGAATCCTTATGTCGCGGGGAGTATAAAAGTAGAGTTTGATAAGACGAGATGAAGAGGAGAAAAATTCGTCATTCTTAGCCTTTTGGAAGTTTCAAATTGTGCATTTTTTGTTTGTTTCATCTTGGCTTGTAAAACTAGGTCTAGATTGTTCTTTGATGTATATTAAACAAGTTTGCATTACTTATAAACTTCAATTCATATAAAACATACTTCAATTTTATACAGAGCTGATTTGTGTCAATCTTTCAAATATAGATTGTGTTATTATTCTTTACTGTAATTGATGTTCTAAATTCATTTCTTATATGTTTTTTTTTTATCAATTGTCAATCTTCCAAAATCAAACGAAATTGAGTAAATCAAAAACTTCCCAATTTTGAATTCAATAAAAATGTTTGATTTTAGGTTTATTGTTCTTGAGTATTCTTAGTTTGAATTGTGTGTTCATAATTGAAAAGAAACAATAATGAAGCAATCTTGTGTCAAAGATAGAATACAACCTAGAGTCAACAATTTAGGATGATTTAAGGGCTGAAATGATCACCCTATCACGATGATCACTCTACCACGATGATCATTTCTCCAACAACAATGGGGATGATTCATCCATATTTCACCAAGTTGATTCAAGAACAGCCAAAATGCCATTAATGGATTTTGTCTAATTCAATCAACTTGAAGACTCCACCGACTCAAAGATACTATAAATATATCCCCTCAGTCATTCCGAAACGAAGAAATGGATTCTCCACATTCAAATCGAAGAAAATTAAAAATATGTCATTCAAGCTTTAAGCTTTATGATTTTTCAGATTTTCTATTTGAGGCCTTAAAACTAGGAGCCGAGCATCCCAAAAGATTATTGATCAAGAAATTTTCTCAAATCCTTGGTAAGGTTCTAATCACCCTCTAGTTTGTATTTACAATTTGAATTTGAAATTTTTATATTTCAAATTGCATAAGCTTTGTATGATTAATTTTTATTGTGTTTTATGATTGTAAATCATTCTTGGGATCATTTATGAACTTTCTACATATGTTAGAAACAAGCAATCAACCTAAAACAGAAAAACAAAATAAAAAAATGTATTTACTGCTATTGGGCTAATTCTCTTGAATCATAACCCATAATGCTTTCTAACATGATTGTGTTGGTTAATTAGATGTTCGCAGCAGGATAATTTATAGATCTAATCTAAACATCTAATTATATGATCATGCATGATTGATAGAATCATGATATATAGTTTATAGAAATATACCTTTGATGCGTGAACCGGATCATATCTGGTAGTAATGAATAATCGAGAGCCCCACGTGTTGCTCCTCTACTTGGTCCACACGAGCCCGACTAGATCTCTTTACTTTTGACTACTAGGACGAAAATGACAAAGGGGAAGCAATCCAATTGCTAGATTAAAAGATGATTTCTTCCTCTTGGAGTTCTCACCGTAATATAGAAAAAGCCGTTTTAAAAGAGGAACAATTCTCTCTCTATTCACTTCCGTTTTCTTGCAAATAAGTGAATCCTTTTGTATTAAATAAAATTCCATAATTAACCATTAATTATATATTATTTTATTTCACAATCTTAACTCCATAATTAACCATTAATTATATATTATTTTATTTCATAATCTTAACTCCATAATTAACCATTAATTATATATTATTTTATTTCACAAATAAATAATATTTTTTATTATTAATAATATTTAATATGTATTAATTATATATTATTTTATTTCACAAATAAATAATATTTCTTATTATTAATAATATCTAATATGTATTAATAATTAACCATCTTTCTCGTTTATCTAGTC
This sequence comes from Impatiens glandulifera, assembly GCF_907164915.1. NCBI lineage: Eukaryota > Viridiplantae > Streptophyta > Magnoliopsida > Ericales > Balsaminaceae > Impatiens > Impatiens glandulifera. Next base: position 112,913,882 of record NC_061862.1, on the reverse strand, counting down.
GGTCAACTCTAAGTGTGTGACCTCATAGGACCCGATTATAATAGTTGTAGGTTTAACCCCATTAATTGTAGTTGGCTTCTAGCAAAGCACTACGACTCCTAAAATAATCGGATTAAATTATATCTGTTAATTTGTCATATCCATGTTTAATCATTGCACATTAAATTAAAGGACACAATTCCTTCAATCTCCCACTTGTCCTTAAACAAGTGTGCAATATAAGATACATTTGTCTCTTAATGTCTTATTTGATGATATGGTAACATTCATACCTTTCTATATGTTTCTTGAACTCTTAGTTTGAACTGTCAATTAAACAGATGATTCATATTAATCCATCCGAGCATGGCCATGCATTTTCAGTTCTCGCTCTTCAAGTGGCCGAGACACCATTCCTGTTCAATGTATCACAGTATACATGAAGTAGGAGGACTTCTCCATTCTTGTATGACTATGGCTCCTACTCAATTTTTAGAAATCCCAACTACTGCCTTTATAACTCCCTTTTACGGAAAGCGTTTAACAGTGTCAAAGAAATACCAATCATCAAGTGAGGCCACAACATACTCATGTCTGAGGAATCTACTAAACATGGTTTAACTTAAAACTCTACAATCTCTTTTGGAGAGTCTTAAGGTGGGTCAGTCTTACATGTATCATCCATACACATATATGTAATTGACTAGACATCTCCATGTCCTTGTAGCCCATGAAACCTGACGCTATCAGTCAACTTACAATATAGTAACTTATAAAATAATCTATGTCCATTTGATGATTTCAAATTATAGACTTTTAATAATTCAAAACTTCATTTCACTTAATGGGGTTTCATTCACCAGAACACTTTTCATATTATTCAATATCGATAAAAACAATATAAATAAGGATGAAATATCATATATCATAAAATCATCAAGTCAAACATAAAACTGGTGTCTAACACTCATAAATACATAATGTAATACAAAAGCAAACTCAAAGCCATTCTCCAATGTGCTTGAGACCCTTAGCCCTAGTGTGACTCTCATGCTTGGGCCTAGGCATATGTTTAGTTAATGGATCTGCAATGTTGTCATCAGTATGCACCTTACACATCCTAATATCACCCATAGTGATGATGTGTCGAATAAGGTGATACTTTCTCATAACGTGTCTGGATTTGGAGCTCGAACTCGGTTCCTTTGCCTGAGCTATGGCACCATTGTTGTCACAATAGATGTCGATAGGCATTGAAATGCTAGGAACAACACTGAGTTCATCTAGGAAGTTCCTCATCCAAACGACCTCCTTTGCTACTTCACTAGCAGCAATGTACTCATCGTTTGTTGTAGAATCTGCTATAGTACCTTGCTTGGAGTTCTTCCAGCTCACAGCTCTTCCGTTAAGGATAAAGACATAACCCGATTGAGACTCAAAGCCATCTCGGTTAGTCTGAAAGCTTGCATCAGTATAGCCTTGTACGATCAATTTTTCATCTCCCCCATATACTAAGAAATCATCCTTTGTTCTTCTTAAGTACTTCAGGATATTCTTAGCTGCACTCCAGTGTGCTTCTCCAGGACTTGATTGGTATCTGCTACACATGCTTAAAGCATATGCAACATCTGGACGTGTACATACCATGGCATACATGATAGATCCTATAGCAGAAGCATATGGGATTTTGTTCATCTTCTCAAGCTCAGCAGGTGTTTTAGGACACTGCGTCTTGCTGAGATATACACCTTGTTGAATGGGTAAAAATCCCTTCTTGGAATCTTTCATCTTGAATCTATTAAGAATCTTATCAATATAAGTTCCTTGACTTAATCCAAGAAGCCTCTTACATCTATCTCTATAGATCTTAATTCCAAGTATGTACTCGGCCTTTCCTAAGTCTTTCATTGAGAAACATTTCTTCAGTCATTCTTTTACGGACTCTAGCATCGTAATGTCATTCCCAATAAGTAGTATGTCATCCACATACAAGACTAAGAAGGCTGCCTTACTCCCACTAAACTTCTTGTAAACACAAGAATCCTCTTCGCATCTAATGAATTCAAACTCTTTGATCTTTTCATTAAATCGAAAGTTACAACTCCTGGATGCTTTCTTAAATCCATAAATGGACTTCTTAAGCTTGCATACCTTCGCAGCATGATTTGAATCTTCAAAACCTTCAGGTTGTGTCATGTACACATCCTCTTCCAAAAAACCATTTAGAAAAGCGGTTTTGACATCCATTTTCCATATCTCATAGTCATAATATGCAGCAATAGCTAGGATTATCCTAATGGATCTAATCATGACAACTGGTGAAAATGTCTCGTCATAGTCTATACCATGAATTTGTCTAAAACCTTTGGCAACTAGTCTTGCCTTGTAAACAGATGCATTTCCATCCTTGTCATTTTTGAGTTTGAAAATCCATTTGCTTCCTATGGGTTTTACCTCATCTGACAAATCTATCAAGTCCCATACTTGATTTTCAAACATCGAATCCATTTCAAACCTCATGGCGTCAAGCCATTTATTAGAGTCTAGACCCGTCACTGCTTGCTTATAGGTCGAAGGCTCACTATGTTCTAGCATAAGAACATCAAGGCTTACATTTAAGATGAAATCATCATAACGTCTTGGTTGTACCCTTGGCCTTTCCGATCTACGAGTGGGTTCAACTTGTTCAACAACTAAATCCGGAACATGATCTACAAGTGTTTGTAGATCCTCTTGTTCTGGTTCTTGGATGTTCTGAGGCCCCGAGCCTTCAAAAGTAATCATCTCTGCATCGACATCATCCATGTCATTTTGTTGTTGAGTCTGTTGCTCTTCATCATCTTGAACTGTTTCAAGATGAATATTTCTCCCACTTGACTTGTTGGAAAGGAACTCTCTTTCCAAAAAGACACTATCCCTTGCAACAAACACCTTTTTCTGAGTTAGATTGTAGAAGTAATATCCAAAACTTCCTTTTGGATACCCTATAAAAAAGCATTTATCTGATTTTGGGGCAAGCTTCTCTGTTTGTAAACGCTTTACATAAGCTTCACATCCCCATATTTTCAGAAAAGACAACTTTGGAACCTTTCCAGTCCATATCTCATATGGAGTTTTGTTTACAGTTCTTGACAGAGTCCTATTTAGTGTAAGTACAGCGGTAGTGAGGGCATATCCCTAGAAGGATACCGGAAGATTAACAAAACTTATCATTGATCGGACCAAGTCTAAAAAAGTCCCGTTTCTCCTTTCAGACACACCATTTAGCTGAGGTGTTCCTGGGGTAGACAACTGTGTGACTATCCCATAGTTTTTCAAATGATGATCAAATTCGTGGCTCAAGTACTCACCACCACGATCAGATCGAAGTGCTTTTATTTTCTTGCCACTTTGAGTCTCTACTTCGTTTTAAAAACTCCTTGAACTTTTCAAAGGACTCTGATTTATGTGACATAAGGTAAATATACCCATACTACTCATGTCATCAGTAAATGTGATGAAGTATCTATAGCCACCTCTAGCTTTAGTGCTCATTGGACCACATACATCAGTATGTATTACGCCCAATAGTTCAGTAGCCCTTTCAAACGTTCCTTTGAAAGGTGACCTTGTCATCTTGCCCATCAGACATGATTCACATGTATTAATGGATTCAAAATCCATGTCTTTTAGAAGCCCATCTTTGTGGATCTTCTTCATGCGATTCGCACTAATGTGACCCAATCGACAATGCCATAGGTAGGCCTCACTCAAACTATTTAATTTTTGTCTTTTGTTATTTATGTTATACAATTCTGATTTGAGATCCAATAGAAAGAGTCCATTACTCATTGGAGCAGTCGCATAGAAAATATCATTCTTAAAAACAGAAATATTTCCATTTTTAATGCTAAATTCAAAAGCTTCAGAATGTAATACAGCAACCGAAACAAGGTTCTTAGTAATGCAAGGAACATAATAACAATTATTCAGTTCTAATATTAAACCAGAAGGTAAAGATATACTTAAATCTCCTACGGTAAGTGCATCAACACTTGCTCCATTTCCAACGCGCAAGTCTATCTCTCCTTTCTTCACTTGTCTTTTATTTCTAAGTCCCTGCACATATGAAATAATGTGAGCACCACATGCAGTATCTAATACCCAAGTAGGACCATTATTTAATGTGAGAACATCGGTTGTCATAATCTCAATAACATAAATACCTGAAGTGGAACTCATAGTCCCGTTCTTCTTGTCTTCTAGGTACTTGGGACAATTTCTTTTCCAGTGTCCCTTGACCTTGCAGTAAAAACAATCATGATCAGCAACCATCTTTGGCTTCTCACCACCCTTGGGTTTGGAAACTTGCTTTCCTTTCCCTTGGTTATTGTTCTTTTTCTTAGCCACCTTCTTAAACCCCTTCCCATTGTTGACATTTAGAACTTCCTTCTTCTTGTCATCGATAATATTGCCTTCAGCATTTTTAAGCATGTTATGGAGCTCATTCAGATCATGCTTTAGACAATTCATATGGTATTGCATTCTAAATGGTGCAAAACCATCATGTAAGGATCTAAGAACAATATTAGTGGCCAACTCTTGGTCATATGGGGTCCCTAGATTTTCCATCCTCTTGAAAAGCCTAGTCAGGCTAATCACATGAGGACTCACTGGTTTTCCCTTCACAAGCTTGCTATCAAGTATAGCCTTGTGAGTCTCATATCACTCTATCATTGCCTGATCCTGAAACAGCGTTTTCAGTTCAGTTATGATAGTATAAGCATCAGAATGCAAAAACCTCTTTTGCAATTCAGGCTCCATTGCAGCTAGCATGAGGCAAGTAACAGGTAATGCTTCAGTTTTCACCCGAGTTGATGTTGCCTTCTCCTCATCTGATGAGGTTTCGGTCACAGTAGGGATAGGGGTAGTTAGGACGTCCTCACGTCCCTCAGACTTGAGAATAATTCTCAGATTCCTTTCCCAATCAAGGAAGTTCGTTTCATTGAGCTTGTTTTTCTCAACAATTGAGCGCATAGAGAATTTCAAATTATCATTCGACATATTCTACAGAATATAAATGACATACAAATCAGTTTATGTTTTGAAATTTGCAAAATACTTATAATTGAACAATTTAAAATAAGTGAATGCACATTTTATTCAAGTTTTTATAGTCCCTTATGAATAAAATGATTCCAAGATCCCATTACAGACAATCCCCAACGTACTTTTGCACTGCCTTAAGTCTTGTGTGTTCAAGGTAAGTAACAATTACTAATTATAACTTCTTATAATTCTTGGTTGATGATCCACATCCAATGTAAGATTCATCCCCATGCCTCAAGATCTAAAACTTTGCCTTTTGGTCTCTTGTTGGGTACAACCGTATCAAGGTTTATGAATCCCCGTATAGATTCATCCTTAGGAGCCTAGGGTTGAGGAAAGACACCCTCACTTTTGCGAAACCTATCCAACCAAAACCATAAACTTCATGGGTCATGACACGGAAAGGCATTGCCCCAATTTTCTTTAGGAACTTAAGTTTTGATTGTCTTTTATTTATTAGTGAAAATTATTATAAATAAAAACAATGCAATGAAAATTGTGATCCTAGTATGGCCCCTAAGATGAAAAACAAAATATATAAAGAACTAAACTTCTTTGGTCTCCATGCTTGCACCCTTCATTGATCTCCATCCTTGAACTTCATGGTTCTTATTTGTATTACATAATTATTTATAATAATCTAATTATCAAAATAAATTACAAAATACATAACGATACGTAGATCGTGTTATAAGAAAACATAACGATGCTCAGATCATATTTCTGGGCCATACTAGAAAAATATTAATCTTTAATAAGTGGGATTTCCTAACTTTTAGAAAACAAATATATCATATTTATTTGATCCAAATATTTATATAATCCAATTAAAATAAATATTTCTTTTATTTTCTTAAAGATAGTTTTACATCTTAATCTATGTAAAATTATATCATCGATATAGATCCGCATCAAAATTAACAGTTAATTTATTAATCCTTTCAATATATGCAACCTTGAGCTCTGATACCACTGTTGGTTAATTAGATGTTCGCAGCGGAATAATTTATAGATCTAATCTAAACATCTAATCATATGATCATGCATAATTGATAGAATCATGATATATATAGTTTATAGAAATATACCTTTGATGCGTGAACCAGATCAGATCTGGTAGTAATGAATAATCGAGAGCCCCACGTGTTGCTCCTCTACTTGGTCCACACGAGCCCGACTAGATCTCTTTACTTTCGACTGCTAGGACGAAAATGACAAAGGGGAAGCAATCCAATTGCTAGATTAAAAGATGATTTCTTCCTCTTGGAGTTCTCACCGTAATATAGCAAAAGTCGTTTTAAAAGAGGAACAATTCTCTCTCTATTTACTTCCGTTTTCTTGTAAATAAGTGAATCCTTTTGTATTAAATAAAATCCCATAGTTAACCATTAATTATATATTATTTTATTTCACAATCTTAACTCCATAATTAACCATTAATTATATATTATTTTATTTCACAATCTTAACTCCATAATTAACCATTAATTATATATTATTTTATTTCACAATCTTAACTCCATAATTAACCATTAATTATATATTATTTTATTTCACAAATAAATAATATTTCTTATTATTAATAATATCTAATATGTATTAATTATATATTATTTTATTTCACAAATAAATAATATTTCTTATTATTAATAATATCTAATATGTATTAATAATTAACCATCTTTCTCGTTTATCTAGTCGGTCAACTCTAAGTGTGTGACCTCATAGGACCCGATTATAATAGTTGTAGGTTTAACCCCATTAATCGTAGTTGGCTTCTAGCAAAGCACTACGAATCCTAAAATAATCGGATTAAATTATATCTGTTAATTTGTCCTATCCAAGTTTAGTCATTGCACATTAAATTAAAGGACACAATTCCTTCAGATTGTAATCATGTGAGACAATTGTTTGAATCATGTTTGATCCATCTCAATCATTTTTGATCAAAATCAAAATTTTCAAAATTAATTGAAATTTGAAGTTCTTGATTGGTCAAAATGAACAACCAATGTTCTTGTTTTGGTAACATTCAATTATATGAGATATAAGGAATCTATTGGATAACTCATTTCTCCTCAAAACAACTTTAAAATAAAAAATCTAAATTTTGTCACAAACTGTTTTGAATGATTTGATCATCATCCAGGTTGATTGATACCTTGAGATGATTATCGACATGTTCCTAAGAGTTTTGTGAAGCTACCCAAGCTCTTGGATCAAAGAATCCGAGCTTAAAACGTAGTTTTCAAAAATTACACTTTTATGTTCTTGAGGACCTGGGCTTATTAGCCCAGGACCGGGAGATCCGACCATGGTTCCTTAGTCCGGACCGAGTCCTAAGACCGAGACCTAGGACCGAGAATTTCAACAGGACCAAGAGGTTCAATCGATGTTCTTGAGCTAGGATTTATAGGTCAGACCGAGGATTCATACATCTAGGACCGAAATGTCTAATCTAGGACCGAGAGGTCCAACCTAGGACCAATAATTCATGGACCTAGGACTGAGAGGTCCAAACTTAGGACTGAGAATCCCTAGACTTGGGACCGAAGAACATAGCCCAAAGCTACCTAGTACCTGTGGGTCTGTACACTTACAAACAACTTTTATAAATAAGTAATTAGCCTAAAAACCCAAATTACTTATACATACAGGCCCAAGCACACTAATAAATAAATAACCTCTAATTATATAAAAGTCAATTAAGACCAACAACTCTCAATTTACTGACAAACAATGCTTAAATTCACCGTCTTCTTCGATGGAGTCTTTTTGTGGCCGTCTTTGTCTTCTTTGTGGTCTTCTTCGTCTTCTTTAAGGTCGTCTTCGATTTCTTTGCGGTCGTCTTTGTTCCCTTCGCGGTCGTCTTCTTCGATTTGAGTTTATTAGAGAGAGAGATCTAGAACTGGATTTTATGTGAGCTATTCTTCGATAGGAGAAGGCTATGATTTAATCTAAATCAAAAAAGAGCACCGCTGATTTATTTTTCAACGTGGCTTATTTTTTCCAGGTGGGGGAATCGCTGGGGAGTCGATGCAAAATAAAATTATGTATATACACAAAATTAGTTATTCTTAAGCATACATCTTATCTTATATTCTCTAAAGAAAATCTTGTCTATTTATAATAAATAAGAATAATATAATAGTTATCCAGGAATATTTAATAATAATAGTTGTTTTATTTTAATTTTAGATAGTATAATGTTTTATGATCATTTTATTTGGGCTCGATTTTGGGTCAATTTTACAAAAATATGGTGTGAACTTTTTGAATTGTTCCATATGTTACTCCACCTATCACAATATTAATCATTTAAGGTTTTCTTATATACGAATGAACGCTCATTTTTTTACTTTAACATAGTTTTTTTAATTAATTTATCATATTCGTAAAAATAAAATAATAATTTTCTTTTTTTATTATTTTCTTTTTTAATTATTCTCATATTACACATTTTTATGGCATTCAAACCGTAGTTGACAGTAAATACTAAATTTAAAACATAAATACGTTTAAATTGGTAGACCATACACAAAATTATGTCGTTATAAAGTTTTAAAAAAGAAATACAAAATATACATGTATTAATTTTTCTCAATTTGTTTTCTTAAATTATACATTTGTTTAATCATCCAAACTAATTTCGACAAATTATAATGTATAAATCTCGAAAATAATACTCAATTTTAACAAATACGTCCAAAATGTCTCAATATATTATTTCATTTATAAACGTGGCAAAGTTATTAAAAAAAATAATACGTTAAAATAAGAAAACCTCAAAAATTACTAAAATTTTGATAGTTCGAAACTCGTCAAAATTTGAGCCTCATTTAGTACAAATGATCATAGTTCGAATCTCAAATAGCAATTGAGACCATTATTTTATAAGTTTTCTAGTAATTTAAAAAAAAACTTACAATATTTGATTTAATGATTACAAAATATTTATAGTATATTATTAAATAAACAAGATAATGATAGTAGAAATAACTAGATAGAAATTAATTAAAATTTTGAAACATCTTGAAAATAAATGAAAAGGGAAAGTTTTGGGATTTGATATTAAAATTCATAATAATTTAATAAAAAAAATCTAATGTAGATTTTGGAAATCACCGAATCTTGTAAATATATATATGTCACGTCTCTGCACAAAATTGAACATATTCCAACTTCTCACGTCTCTTTCTTGTTTGGGCGTTGATCTCTTTTCAACTTCTCCGATTTTATATAATGACAAGTATCATTCGTGAATTTTGGAATTATAATGTAGCAGAGAAGTTTAATGTGATTCGGATGTTCCTCCCTTTATCTGTTTACGCCCCATTTGACATGGAATTCCCTGGTACCATCTTTTATCCTAACGTTCCTAAGCACTTCCTCTCTTCTCTCAGTCCACCCGTAAATTATTCTTATTTAGATAATTTCAATGTGGATTATGATATTCAAAATCTTAATTTTATCGCACTCTTAAGAGAAACTGGAATTGACTTTTTTCGGAACAAATTTGAAGGTATTAATTCAGCTTTATTCAAGAATCTTCTAATCTCATCTGGTCTTCTGTGCGGCCCCTCTCATCTTAATTGGATCACTTTTCACGGTGCATACGATTTTCGATTTCTTGTCAAAATTTTGACTCAAAGACCCCTTCCACCCGATTTGATCATGTTCATGAATTTGGTTAGGGAGATTTTTGGGGAAGCAGCGTTTGATTTGAAACACATTGTGAAATTTTGTAGGGGTCTTTACAGAGGGTTAAGCCGATTTCCAGAAACCCTAAATGTGGATAGTCACCAGGTTGGGTCTGATAGCCTTTTGACCATGCATGTATTTTTTAAGGTCAAAGAAATATATTTTAATGGGTATCTTGAGTATCATCTTAATCGGTTCAATGGAATCATTCACGGAATTGAATTGCCGATCGTGTTTCAACCTCGTCGAATGTTGATGGTGCCTATTTGGCCACAATTTCCTCATGTTACCGGAGCTATTTATAATGGCTTAGTTTTTTTATGGGGAGGAAACAACTAAAATAAATGTGATGATGTAACTAATAAATTATTATATCTCAATAGATGAATTCATTTGTATTTATAATTATGTTGTTCATTCAAATGTAATTTCAAGTTATGGTTAATATTTACATATTGGTTATTGTCCTTGAATCTTTGTTTACTCATTTTGGTTTCAATAATAAATATTTTTGATGATAATTATGATCATAGGACTAGAGAATCTCAACTTGCTATAAATAATTTTGTTTGTTGCCTTATTTTTGTATTGAAGTTTTTTTTGGGAAATAATTTATTGTCTTTTAATTAAAATCTAAAAACGAAGAAAGATATAAGAGTTAAGAAATTATGATAAAACAACCCTTTGTCCTAATTTTAAAAACAAACAAACATAGGAATCAAGAGTTCATCACTTAGAAAAAATACGATATACAAACAACCCTCAAGAAACTACAGCAAACAAACAATTCTTTTTTAACAAAATCAAGAACATCTTGAGTATCCAAAAACCAGCAACCAAGCATCAATTTATATCTCACCTTGAACATTACTTCCTTTGTGATTTCATCAAACACTATCCCCATCTTTGACAAAGCTCCCAATTCCTTATATTGATTGGAATTCTTCTCTATGTGTGAATAAGATATAAATCATCAACAACAATATAATTCCAAACATGTTCTACATTTCTCCTTGTTCTAGAGAACACTCTAGCATTTATCTCCATCTAAACATATACATAAGGCATCCATAGAAGCATTTTAATAAATTAGACTTAATGAATTTCCTTTACTCTTTGAAAGCACTAAATTTTTATACAACTCAAATCAAACAAGAGGATTTTTAAACTGAAATTGTTGAGAAGTTTTCCCCAAAAATCTTTAATGAAGTTACATTCACCAAATAAATGAGTGATCGAATCTTCACAATCAATGCATAGGACACATCTAGTGTTAGGGATAGTCATGAACAAACTCAAGCGATCTATAGTCAACAACCTACTTCTATGAACAAGCCAAAGTGTAATCTGATGTCGAGGTATAATCCTAGAAGACCATACTCTATGATGCCACTCCACAATCTCGAGAGGGAATACATTGTCATACCAAAATAGAGCTAAATTTGTTATTGATATCAACGTTACATTCATGCACATCATCCTTTTAATGAAAGATTATACGATTAACATCTGGAAAGATTCTTGCCTCATCCAGATTTAACCTTAGAATATCATTTCATTGACCTTCCTTAACATCACACATAGTTTCTAGTTGTTTTCCTCTTCTTATTCAGATGTTTCCGACTTCATATCTCATAATGAGGGAGACTCCTTCGAACCACGGAACATACCAGAATAGAGTACCCCTACCATCGCCAAAGTTGAGTTGATTTAGCACTCTCGCACTTTGTTACAGTTTCATGATCTTCTTTAACCATCAAGACATGTTCTCCTTCACCTAGCACGTCCAAATACTTCTCTCGATTTTTAGGAATCTGAAATGTACCCATTTGACACAAAGAGAATCTTCCTTTTTTGCAATCAACCAAAAGTTTTTATAAATTAACGTTTTGTTCTATTCCGTGTAATTTTTTATACTGAGGATCTCCTTATTTCTTGGGTTTACAAACATCATCCCATTTTACCTTCTTGCCTCCTCTCCCTTGATTACCCCAAATAAGTCTTTCATCAATTTATCAAGTTCTTTCATCACCATTTTAGGAATAACAAGTTGTTGTGCCCAAAATCTAATGCTGCTCATTATGACCTTAGTAACCAACCCATTCTGTTAGCATATAATAAGCTTTTTGAGGTCCAACCCTTTATTGAAATTTTGACCTTCTCAATTAGCAATCTGCAATGTGTGATCATGAGCTGTTTGGACAAGAGAGACACTCCGAAGTACTAGATATGTAGTTGACCCTCTTTGATTTCAATGACATTAAAAATATTCTCTTTAGTTACTTCTTCCACCCCTCCATAAAAAGCAACATTTTTTCTTCATTTATGTAGAGGCTAGTGATACTTGAGAATTGATAAAGAACTTCTTTTATGGTATTAATGGATTACACATCCGCATGCACTACAATAAATATGTCATTTACAAAATAAATATGAGTAATTTCTTACTAAAAAAATAAGGATTTTAGACAAATGGCTTACTCTTCATTATCTCTTTGAATATACAATTGAAGATTTCCATGATTAGAACAAATATGTATGAAGATAAGGAATCCCCTTGCCTACCACCATTTTCACCTTTAAAGAATCCTTTGTGAACACCATTCACACTTACAATGAAATGAGTGGACGTCATACACTTCATAATCCACTGCACAAATACATTAGGAAAGCCCAAAACAATTAAAAAAAATCTTGAATAACATCTCATCTAATGGAATCAAATGCTTTCCTAATATCAACTTTAATCTCGTAGAGGAGGTCTATGTAGAATAACCACTTGGGTTCATTGATTCCAAGAACGAACGCAAAGTTCTTAAGCCGTGTAAGGCATTATATGGGCTCCGAAAAGCACCACAAGCATGGTACTCAAAATTGGATGCCTCCCTTAATTCATTTAGTTTCACAAGAAACCCGCTCGAGCATGTCGTCTATAGAAGAGGCTATGCTCAATCTTTCTAGTTGGTGAGTGTCTATATGGATGACTTGATTATTACGGGCACAAGTGTACAACACATCATCAAGCTCAAGACATAGATGTAAGAAATGTTTAATATGAGAGACATCGGTCTTCTAAGTTACTATTTGGGGATCGAAGTACGTCAAAATTACAGTGAAATTACATTTGTGTCAAAAGGCATATGCTGCGAAGATTTTGGAGAAAGCTGACATGTGTGACTGTAACCCGTGTCATAGTTCAATAGAGAATCAACTCCATCTCAGCAATAATGACTGGAGTACGGTTGTGGATGCAACAAGGTATCAGAGCGTAACCAACAATCTTTGCTACATAGTAAACACGCGGCCTGATATTGCTCACGTAATGCACATGATTAGTCGATACATGGAGGCGTCATGTTCTCAACATTGGGATGTGATCAAGCATATACTTCGATACGTACGAGGTACACTGGGTTATGGGTGTTGTTATAAGTCGGGAGGAGGTGAAGCTACATTAGTAGGCTATAACGATAGTGATCTCGTTGGCGATGTTGACGACCGCAAAATCACCTCCGAGATAGATTTCTTTATTAAAAGCAGCATTTTGACTTGGACCTAGAAGATTGTTTCTTTATCTTCATGCAAGGCCGAGTACATCGCAACGACGACAACGACATGCCAAGGTGTCTGGGTTAGTCGTCTTATAGGTGAGCTAGTTGGATGTAGAGAATTGAAATTCAAATTATTAGTATATAACAAGTCAGTCATTGCTCTGTACAATAATCCAGTTCATCATGAGAGGAGTAAACACATTGAAACGAAGTTTCATTACATCCGAGAGTGTATTGAAGCAAGCAAGATGAACATTGATAACGTTGGCACTGATGGACAGCTAGCTGATATCCTAACAAAGGCGTTAAGAAAAATAAGTTCATCGAGATGCGTTTGAAGCTCGGTGTCTAACAAGTAGAAGCGGTATAATGAGATTAAGGGGTGATTTGTTGGATAATCTCGTTAATCCCAATAAATAAGGCCCTAAATAATATCAACCCAAGAATTTTATCTTAGAAAATATGCTAAAACATATTTTTGGAATATGCTATGAACATTCTCTTATTTTACTTTATTTGATTAGATTAGATTTTATTTCGTTAATTATTTCCATTTTAATTCAATATTGTAAGTATAAATAGGTTATACCTAGAGCTTAATAAAACACAATGAAAAAGCTTTTCACTTTTCACTATACTTTTCTTTTCTACCACAACAATCCCAAACTAAGTGTAACACTATAATCACCTCCCTCCGAGAACTAGAGTCAATCACACTGTCTTTTCACAACTAATGTTTGATAGAGTGTCACCTTATGTCCCCACCTAAGAAAGGAATTGAAAATAACCTCATTCATCTCAGATGAAACTTGATCTTATAGATTCACCTATTGAAATAGACACTACTACATAAGTTTATTAGCCAACTATTTGTCTGTGTTACCTTATGATTGTTTGTATATAAAATAAATTAATAAAAGAGGTATTGAGACCCACCTCTAGAAACTCGTATTGCAATCCCTAATAAAGACGCTTACCTATCTAGGTTATAAGGATCAAAATTTTGATGAAATAAAGAGAGAAGTTAGGATTTTTTATTAGCAAACATAAAATAAACTAAATGTAATGAAAGAGTTTATATAGTTAGTGATTACACTAGACTAAAATTCCCTTAATTGCTAATAGATTAAAATACCCTTAATTACTAATAAAGATAATAAAAATAATATATCTAACATCCCCTCTCAAACTCACAATGTAATAACAATAAGCATTGAGAGTTTGTTAGTTAGAAAATGAAAGCGCGAAGTCGAGTGTACTTTTGTAAATATATCAGCAATGGAAGGAACGAATGACAAAGTGATGGTGTGAGTTTGTAGATGATAACGAGTGACATGACAATCAATTGTTATGTTTGGTTCGCTAATGAAAGACAGAATTACTTGCAATCTAAATAGCACTCTATTTATCGCAATGTAGCGGAGTAGGGTGAGAAAGAGAAATACCCATATCAATAAGTAATCAGCGTAACCAAACAATTTCATAGGTAGTCGAGGCTATGGCACGATACTCAGCTTTTGTAGAAGACCGAGAGATGACATCTTATTTTTTGCTCTTCCACGAAATAAGCGAATCACTGAGGAAAATACAATATACAGTGGTCGACTTGCGTTCCGTAGGATCACCAGCCCAATCCGCATCAGAGTAGGCGCGCAACTCTAATGAAGACATGAAAATATGAGACTATGAAATTGAGTACCCTAAAGATACTTGAGAATACGAAGAACAACAGCCCAATAAACTGTAGTAGGGGTAGTGACAGACTAACTCACCACATAAACTCCATGCGCAATGTTTGGGTAAGTTACAGTAAGTTAAACTAAGCTTCCAATAATGGTATGATAAAGACCAGAATCCTTCGAAAGAGTGCCATCAGACAAAGAGTATTTAGCATTTGTCTCAAGAATGTATCAACAATTCGGTTGTCGGTTAGTCGAGCACTCTCAAAGAAATCAACAATATACTTAAAATGAGATAAAAGATAACCTTTTGGAGAATAAACTACTTCAATTCTCAAAAAATAACGTAGTATTCTCAAATCTTTTATAACGAATGAATGTGCGAACTCAGACTTCAACGATTCAATACCATCATGATCATCACCTGCAATAATCAAATCATCAACATACAAGGATAAAAGAATACGTCATGTCGTTGTACGCTTGAAAAATAAAGCCGAACCATAGAGAATTTTTCAAAACAGGCACGTGGTGCTTTGAGACCATAAAGAGCTTTGCGAAGCTTGCAAACTTCACCAAGATGATGAGAAACACCCGAGGAGGCATTATATAAACATCTTCATGAAGGTCACCATTCAAGATAGCATTCTTCACATCCATTTGAGAGATTTTCCATTGGCAAACCGAAGCAACAACAATCAAAGTGCGAAGAATAGTCATTTTTGCAATAAGAGCAAATGTTTCTTCATAATCCATGCCATATTTTTGAGAATACCCTTTAGAAACAACTCGAGCCTTGTATCGCTCAATGGAACCATCTGATTTTGTTTTAATTTGTAGACCCAATGAGAGACAATGACATGTTTTTTAGATGATAGTGAAACCAAATCCCATGTATGAGTCTAATGTAAAGAAGTAAGTTCCTCATCCATAGTAGGTTGCCAAAGGGGATCATGAACTTCCTCTCTATAGGATGAACGCTCAGAAAAGCGATAAACAAAAGTGACAAAGGAAGCAAATGAACTAGAATAAGAGGAGTACTTAAAATTAGGAAGTTTAGTAGACTTACGAATACGAGTGGAGTGACGAGAAGGAGGATCAACAATCTCATCCGGCAATTGGGTGGTCGTAAAAGTAGGGACATGGGTGGTGGATGTATCGTGAACCAAAGTATTAGATAAATCTTCATCGGGCTCAATGTCAAAGGGATCAATACGAACTAGATATGTTTGGGTCATATGATGTGAACTAACATGAACATAGGAGAATGAAATTTTCTCTAAAAACACAACATGACGTGAAACATATAATTTTTGACTAACTAGATAAAAACAACGATATTCCTTTTGAAAAAGACCGTAACCTAGAAAGACACATAAGGAAGACCGGGGAGACAACTTATTACGCTCAATATGTGGTCGAAGAACAAAACAAATACAACCGAAAACACGCAACGAGGAATAATCAGGTGATTGACCATATAATTTTTCTAAAGGAGACAAACCTGAATTATGAGATATTGAGATTTTATTGATCACATGAGTAGTAGTAATAACTACTTCTCCCCAAAACACACTAAGAACATCGGTTAATAGCATGAAAGAACAAGTTGTTTCAATAATATGGCGATATTTTTTTCAGCCACACCATTTTGTTGAGGAGTGTCGGTACATGAGGTTCGGTGAATGGTATCATTAGAGGCAAGTAACTGAGAGAAATCATTAGAAGTGTATTCGTCATCCAAATCACACCTAAAATATTTAATGATTGAAGAATGTTGGGTTCTCACAAGAGCTCGAAAATTGTTGACTATAATAAGCAATTCAGAGTTGCGTTTCATAATATGAACCCATGTATAACGAGTGAAGTCATCAACAAACAAAACATAATATCGAGAACCTCCTTTAGAAGAAACATGAGAACGTCCCCACACATCAAAATGCACGAGATCAAATGAAGTAGTGGAAAAAGAAATACTTTATAAAAAGGCAATGCTAAAAACATAGCCAATTTACAACAACTATAATAAGAATGCCATGACTTTCTAAACAACTCAAACCTCGAGTAGACACTAAAAACTGTAAACGAGACTCAGAAACAAGACCCAAACGAAAATTCCAACGGTAAAATTTCGAAGATGAACGATGCAAATGAAATGATGACATGTCAATGCTGGAGGCAACAACATTTGATACTTTGAGTTCATCCAAAACATAAAGTCTTTTTTTCTTATGTCCTATCCCAATCACTTTCTACGACTGTGGGTCCTTAATGCAACAATTGGAAGAAGTAAACAAAACTGTGAGACCAGAATTACACAATTGACTAACATATACAAGGTTTAATGAAAGACGGGAAATATGGTAGACATGTGGGAGAGAAAAACAAAATGAATGTATAGAACCGATTTCTACCAATGGAATTGGAGTACCATCGGTAGTCATTACGGAAGATGGTGGAACCAAATTGACTGACACAAATGAGTTAATATTAGGAGATATATGATGAGATGCGCCTGAATCTAATATCCATAAGGGAGACGATGTACCTGAATTATCAGACGATAAAAACCTTTATGAAAGGAGTCAGACATGACGTGAGGTTGTGAGGCGAGGAACTACACAAATTTCCTAAACATATATGGATCCAAGGTTGGAGCAGCAATTGTTTTACTAATTTTCTGTGGAAGATAAGTCCATTGTGCACTCGCTGGCGAATCATCTTTACAATCAGACATGGTGAAAATAACAAAAACAAATATGGCACAACGTGGCACAAATACAAATTTCCAACGACAACAACAAATACACAAATATGGCACGACGTGACACGAATAAAAACTTTAATGGCAACACAAATATAGAAGAACAAATATGACATGATATGGCACGATGCGATACGACACGGCACAACGCGACACGAATATAAATACTAAAAACCGCAACACAAATATAATATCACGAATATGACACGACGTGACACAAATATAAATTTCAAACAAAATCAACTATAGAAAAAGGAAGCAAAAACAAACCATTGACGATTGCAGACTCAAACACCAAATCTAAATCAAAATATGTAGATTGAAAGTTTAGGTTGAATAAAGAGAATCCATAAATAGAGGCTCTGATACCATGATGAAATAAAGAGAGAAGTTAGACTTTCTTATTAGCAAGCATAACTTAAGTGATTACAATAGACTAAAATACCATTAAGTGTTAATACACTAAAATACCCTTAATTGCTAATAAATATAATAAAAGTAATATATCTAACAAATTTTACGTAGTTTAGTGAGATTGTTATTTGTCTCGCGATTTTTAATGTTTTAAGTGTTGTAACTTTTATTTATGAAAAAAATGGGACAACAGATTAAGTATGTAGCCCGCAAACACACTTAATCATTTAACTAGACATAGAACTTGACGCCTGACGGGCTCGAAACCAGGAACATAGGGTTAATATTCACCTCTTATTACCGCTAGGCTAGAAGAGGAGATTAAGTGTTGTAATTTATTATAGTTTGGTTTGGGATCGAGCTCAGAGATATCGATGTAATGAGATTAATGAATGGTCGTATAGAGTTAGCAAATGTGTCTTAATGCAATATGGTTCGCCACGAAAAGTACGAGATGCGCTTGACTTCATAGTAAGAATGATTAAGTCTAAAATAAAATAAGAAAGTCACAAAACATGAAAATAAGAAAATAATACAAACATGTTACCAAACAGGTTATTGAAATCGTAGATCCTCAAGATGAAGAAATAACTCCTAACCAATTACACCGTCTTTTCAAAACGAATCTAAAAAATGTCATAATAATAGTATTATGAATAATACACATCGGACGACTATAATCATTCAAGGTTCGACGAATTCTCTCAAACTAGATTGTCTACTAAAAATAATGGAGATTGTAACCCAAATATATAGGTTTGTCATATTAGTCGCATCAATCTATTTAAACTTTCTAGTAACTATCCAAGGATCCGGATATCGCCTTAAATCTCAGTCATACTCTATAAAGACTCCATATACTAACCACCCTTGACAATGCAAAAGTAAGTGAGTCGTTGATTTTACATATTTTTAAGACATATGATTTACCATAATGCGACATTTTTTCATAATGTCACAAAACCCCCCAATATGTCTCTACATAATCAAGAGTCTCTCAACCACATAACCGCCAATTACACAAATTATTTACAATCCATCTTTCAAATTTTAATCTCACTCAAACAATTATATATATATATATCCAATAATTCACAATAATGACTTAACGATGCATCTCTTTAAACTATCATTTATTCTATAAACGTTTCAACAATACTATTTAATCGGATCCTTCACCGTGCTCAGCTCCCCTACAAGAAGCTAAAGTTTCAAGCAAAATTGACTTAGACAAATTCAATTCTAACTCAATCACTATTATCATATTCCATCTAGAGGCCTTCAAATTGCTCTTGTATCATGTCCAAATACTTGACACATAAGATTGATTTAAACTTAGTCCAACCTTCCTCTCATAATATTAACTTTTAACACGCAATTAATATGTCTCCATATATGTTAGTAATACTTTCTTTTATATATGTTAAACATTATTAATGAATGATAGTGTTTCGCCAAGTTTTAAAAGGACTATTTATCACACTTTTAATATATATATATATATATATATATATATATATATATATATATATATATATATATATATATATATATATGAAAACATTGTAAATGTTGTAATTCAGTTAATTGTTTTCTCAAAACTATTAAAATATTTCAATTTTCAAGTTTTAAGTTTAAATAACGCAATCACGATGTCTGATCAAAAAGTTATCTTCACGTTAATAATTTTATATATTTAACTTTTAAAAAAAATAATATATGCAAGAAACATATAAATAAATAAAACCTAAAAGTGCAGGACAAAATTTAAAAAAAAACAATTTTAAAACCATTAAATAATACTAATAAAAAAAGGGCAGAAATCAAATATTCTATAAATAGTATTTAAATTATTTTTGAAACCGAGATTCGGAATCTAGAGTCATTATTTTATTTTATTTTCTCTTTCTTGTAAACTATTACAGCCTGGCAAATACAAAGCAGCAACTTTAGATATGTACGTGGGTTTTCAGGTTTTCTTATATCTCTCTCATTTTCGGCAGCAAGAATTCCCTTTCCAATTCTCGTACATCTAAAATGTCGTCGTCTGCTCCTTCGAGGTACTGATCCGTTCATTTCTTTTTGTTTTGATTACATAAACAAAATCAGATCTATATTTAATCCGATGTTTTTATTCTATTTGTGGGTTTATAAGTATATTTGTTTACCCTTGTATCCCATCAGTTGCTCTTACGATTGATTGAGTGATTGTGAGTTTGATTTGTTTTCCATTCTTCTCTTGGTATAACCGATAGATAGTTTAAAAGGTTTGAGATCGATTTAAGGCGAAATAAGAATTAGTTTTATTTTATTGATTGACCCATTGATAAAGGTTGTATATTTGGTAACACACCATCAAACAACAAACCCCAATTAGTCATTTGATTCATGTTTAGCTGATTTTGTAATATTTATTGTAAGGGAAGGAATTGTATCTCGATTCTCTTTATAGCTTTAAGATAAAATGTGTTTCCTTTTATGTGTTGAGGTGGAGTTTTCTCTCATTCTTGTTAATTGATTTTAATATAATCATTTTCAACTCTTAAATGTAAACCCGAAATCCTAATATAAAGTTTGTTGGAATTTTTATTCTATTTATGTTGCGCGTGTTGATAGGATGTTTTGGTGAGCTTTTCACCTTATTGCATTTTTATTTTTTATCGTGACATACAAGATTGGTTAGTTTGAGATGTGTTGTATGTTTTCAATAATGCTCTATTGAAAAACAATGTTCAATGAGACTAACTAATTCTTATGATTTTTTAATATGCATATATATAACAATTTTTGTTCCTTGGTTTTGAAGGCCAACAAAGAGAGGGAGAGGACCAACATCAAGGTCCTTTCTCGAGGTTCAACCATTGAGAGCAATACCAATACCGGACCAATATGTTGAAATCAATGAAGAATTGAATTTGTTACACATGCTTGATATTAGAGAAAATGACAATACATACTTCTTCCGTGTCTCTCTTCCCGGTCTCACCAAAGCTGCGCCTTTTTGTAAGTTTCTTGTACATTTTTTTTATTACTTATACTTTGAGAAAATAAACTTAAGAATAGAGTTTAACTATATTTACAAGAAGTTAATCCAATAATTTGAAATTGTAACAAATTTAATAATAATTATTATTTTTTAAATTTTACAATTGGGTACTTAATTGTAAGGTTTTCTATTATTTGACATTTACCTTATCATTTATTTATATTGTGTTATTGCAGGTCCTAGTTTCAACATTCAACCAACTGGAAAAGTTACGATAAAAGGAACTATAACATCGAGCCAAGATTTTGTCGAAATAGACTCTATGAGATTCGAAATGATAACAACGAATCTCCCTCCACCCGGGGAACAAACAATCACTTTCAACTTGCCTGGCCCCATTGATGATCAAAATTATAGCGGCGCATTTGGTAATGATGGGTGCTTTGAAGGATCCGCTCGAAAAAAATCAATCTAGGCAAAGGCGAGCCCCATCTATATTCATAATTAGCCACATTTGGATGATGGGTGGGTGCTTTGAAGGGTTTGCTAGAACAAAGTCAATCTAGGTAAAAGAGAACTATGAACTTTTTAATAAATTGTGGTTGAGATACAACTTTGTTCTTTATCTACTTTTCTATTAGTTATGTACAATTCTATTTTTTGTTTTGTTTTTTCATGAGAATATACAATAAAAATTTCTCTTACCAAAATATATCTTCAAGTCCAAAGTTTATTTATTGATCATGGTTTTGTTTGAAAACATCTTAACTGGATTTGAACAACAACCAGTCGTATTATTGAATATATACATAATTATCTCAACTATTTTTTATAATTAAAGTGCTACTAATTGAAAACCTACTATACAATAATGTATCTTTAATTAAGAGAGATTCAAAATAAATAAATGTTGGCTAGAAACTTTTGTTATTGTATCCAACTTTCTTATTTGATTGAATGGCTATTGGGTCATCACAGAAAGATTGAATATTTAGAACTTCCTAGCTACTTTATTCTTTAGACTATTTGAATGGAGTGAATCAATGCATCTTTCAAAGGGGGTAAAAAATGATGATTTCAATCTTACAACAGACTGTTTGTATATGCCTGATGTTATTGTAACTAAGATTTTACCTTCAAACATTAACTCACTCAGTCTGACCTTTTAAGATTGGGTAGTGCTAGTGAAAATAAAAGTCTTACTTTTGGAAAGGACATAAAACTCAAATGTTTCAAATAGACACTCATTTATAGAGGCCATTCTAGTATTTTTTTGGGGTTATTTGTTAATTATATTGCAATTATAAACAAGAAGAAAATATAAATAGAAATGTATCATTTTCTTTTTTTCCTTCTTGATAGTTGTATATGCTTTTAAATTTTTTTATATTAACAATAAATGTTTGTTAAATTTTGTTATTAAGCATAATATATTTAGGAGAAATGATAACTCAACAAAAAAATCAGCGAAAGCAAGTCTAGGAATCCGACGTGGTCTGCTAAGTTGTCCCCACGTCCCAAAAACGCTCATTTCGAGACCTAATATGAGCGATTCGGGACATTTTTTATTTTCTTTCTCCTACCCACGTGTGTTTCGAGACATTTTTAAAATTTTCTTTCTCCTACACACATGGCATGTCACGTTGATTCGTGGACTTGCTTTCGCTGATTTTTTCGTTGAATTTATCATTTTTCTATATTTAATGACATCTTATTTTATTGTTGCTTTTAAATGACAATAACAAAGAGGGAGAAAATCAAAATCGAGATCATAAGAACGGGTGAACACAACATATTTCTGTTAAATGGTGGATCTAAGTGCTGTTGAAAAACAATTGAGAGCATCAGATCAAATACAAAGGTAAATATATATGCTTAGAAAGTTATAAACAAATATACTTAGAAACTCACTTATAGAACAAAAACATTAATTCTCAAACACAGATTTGATTTTTTTTTTATTTTATCAAAACAAAAAGTAATAACCTAATGGGTATACATCAAAAGGGTAATATGGCTACATTTAAGAAGTGGAAATTCTGTTTTAAAAAATTGAGAGGGACAAAAATTAGAAAAGTCGAATAACTTAATTTTCACAAATAAAAAAGAAAATCAAACAAAAAGTCAAAATGAGTCGAGATTCAGACTCTCAGTTTCTATTTCTTAAAGAAATTTTATTTCATTCAAATAAAGTCATTTAAACAAACGACAAAATTGACAATAAAAAAAACAATAAGTGAGAAACCTAAAAACATGATAACATAAATAAATACATCAAAGATAAATGTTATCAAATAGTAAGTCTCTAGTCAATATATAGTCACATATTATTCTCCAAAGATCGTCCAAAATATCAACGATGCACCCTGTTGAAAGAATCGACTTGCCACTCTGAATCTCCGCCAATATGGTGATCAATCAATTTTGAAGAAATCTCACCGGACGAATTTTTATTGTTGAACACTTTTGATTATGAGTAATTTGAATAATTTGACATTTATTACATTATCAATATTATAATATAGCAAAAAGTAAGTGCGTTACAAGAATTAGCTTAAAGCATTCTTTCTCCTTTGAGCGTTACTTTTCTGCAATGAATAATAAAACCAACAATTATTAATGTTGGATACATGGTTGATTGTTATTCACCAAGTTTTTGAACCTTGTTCTCCATGTTTGACAAAAGGGTGTAAGGTTCCTCAATTGTATGTTGATCTCTCATTATCACTTCTTATAAAGGTCATCCCGACCCATTAATTTATTGTTTAGTTGGCTTTTCGAGGGAGACATAATACACGAGATCGGATACGAGCTTACATCGATATTTCGGATGTTTGTTGCCTTCTTTGCGAGGGGAACGAGGAATCTATTAGCCAATTATTGGGCAGCTGTCCGTTTATTAAGCTAGTGTGGAGCAAGTTCATCTCGGCTATGAGTTTATTTAGCTTTCTGGAAGCGTGGGAGGAAATCAAAGTTACTGGCCAAAATAAAGTTAAGGGTAATAAATTTTCAGCAATTATATTCAAATGCGGTTTTGACTCGATTATCTATCACATATGTGGGGAAAGAAACGCTAGAATCTACGTGAGAGTTCGTAGAAATGTGGATAAAGTGTGGAAGGTGCTATGTTTGATCGTCGGGCTCTCATCGACACTTTGAGGCGGGTTCCTAAAGACGAAAGGAATTGGAAGTTATGCAAAAGATGAGGTATCAAATATTCGGAAGTCACGAAAGTTATATGTTTAAAACGAGATAGGTTGATTAGATTGATTTGATTAATTCATTTTAATAAGTCATGAAACTTGTAATTTTTTTTATTGTTTTCGTTTTTCATTTTGAACTTTATTTTTATCATTTTAGGTTTGTTAGAATGATAAAACGAATTATTTTTGTTTTTCCCTTTTAAGAGTTTTAATAAAATGACACTAAATTGTTTTCTTAATTAAAAAAAATAACGAACTTGCAACGTTATCATCCAACAAACATACTTCACATTAATATGAATAGATAACAAATCTACAATTAGTTGAAAAAGATAATCATCCCCAAAAGAAAGAAAAAAATATTGCATAAAACATTTAGTTTAAAAAAGAAAGGGTTGCTTAAAATAAGACAAGACCGACATTCAAAATGCCACCTCCTTTGGAATCATGCGATTTTATAAATTTTATAAAAGATTAAAATCAAATAAAGTTTGAGGATGAATATCTTAAGTAGTGTATCTCCTCCAAAACAAAAACCTTAGGCCATTTCCAACCCAAATATCTATTCTCAAACTCAAAATGCAGTAAACATCCCATCAAACAGTAATTCATCTCCAATCTAAAAACCCAAACTCAAACTCAAAAAAATATTCTTAAAATATTCCTTTTTATAATAATTTTTAATTTTTTCAATATTATCTATATATTTATCTAAAATTATAAATTGAACCCATAACTTTACAACAACTTATTAATTACTTTTAAATTCTAATTATAAATCAATTATTTATACAATATTGTTTATTATTATAAATTTATAATACTTAAAAAAATATAAAATATAAATATAAACAAATTCATATATAAATTAATCATATAAACAAATTAAAATTATCATGAAATAAACATATAAATAACGTAAAATATAAATAAATTATATAAATAAATTAAAATATAAATAAATAAAATAGGTAAACAAATTAAAATATAAATAAGTTAGGTAAATTAATTAAAAACAAAATAAAAGGACTAAAATGAAAGTTTTGAAAAGTTTTGAGTATGTGATCAGTGTCCCTGCAAATTTGGGTATGGAGGAGAGAGAATTTGCAGAAAAACTCAAAATGCAATTGAGTTTGCAGGTTGGTTAGAGGGCTAAAACATATTATCGAGATGGGTTTGCAGGTGGGTTGGAGATGATCTTAGGTCTAAAAATAAATAAAATAAAAATGCATTTCACTAATTTTAACGAAGTTAAAAAACAATATATTTTTATCAAGGATTAAAAGACGTGAAACCAATAGATATGGGATGTGTTAGGTTTGTAGAAGCTTGAAAAACTAAAGGACTAAACTCTTATAATAGATATATGTTGCAATATGTTGAATATTCCCAAGAATCCCAACCCATTATTTATTTTCTCAAATTATAATTCATGAGATTGCACAAGTGTGAAGGTGTTTGATAAATGTTACATTTTTCAGTATTCACCATTTTAAGCTGAACAACGCACTCCTAAAGGAAAATATATAAAAAATTAAAAAGAATAAACTTATCTAAAATGTAATTATAGTTTCAGTCTTTTCCCTTTAGATTTTAAATCATTACAAAGGTTCAATCTACACAAAAGATTAAAGATAAACAATATATTAACCGACTTGAAATATATATAATACACGATAAGACAAACTTGTTCCAAAGTTGCAAAATCTTAATCATGTTTATGTGAATAATACGTACCACATTTGTTCACCATCCCATCTTTATGCAATCTAGGACTATTATCCCATTAAGAGTATAAACTAATGGGTATGTATGATGGCCGGTCAAGTCTACATGGTACATCTAATGACAGCATCAATGCATATTGAACCACTTATGCAAAAGACCTACTGAGAGAAGAGAATCTTGAACTATCCTTACTTTGAAGAGTAAGGGTCAGTCATCATTTCCTCTGGGAGTAGAGGAAACCCTTTGTATGCTAATAATATCCAAGAAATATTGGCGAAATTTTCTCGGGATTATTTCTTGTTCTGTATATGGTAAAACACGTCTGTTAGACTGCACGTCTAACTACGTATTTGTTAGACTGCACATCTAACTATGTATCTGTTAGACTACACGTCTAACTACGTATTTGTTAGACTACACGTCTAACTACGTTTGTTAGACTGCACGTCTTACTACGTATCTATTAGACTGCACGTCTAACTACGTATCTGTTAGACTACACGTCTAACTATGTCTGTTAGACTGCACGTCTAATTACGTATCTATTAGACTGCACGTCTAACTACGTATCTGTTAGACTGCACGACTAACTACGTATTTGTTACATTGCACGTCTAACTACGTATCTATTACATTATACGTCTAACTACGTATCTATTAGACTGCACGTCTAACTACGTATCTGTTAGACTACACGTCTAACTTAATGCGTCTAATAGCCAGTAAGTCTAATGAACCTCATTCAGACTTAGTCTAATTTAGCATGTTTTAATGCACTTGCACAAAGACAATTAGACGACTTTGAGTTCTTCTTTGAGTTTTATACACACTTATCATCAAAATTCCATTAGTTAGAATACTTTGACCCTTAGTCAAAATAATTTGACCCAACAATTTCCCCCCCTTTGATGATGATGTTAAAACTTTGCATAGATAAAAGATAAATATCCATCCAATAGAAAGAGTACTTGTTCGCAAATTACAGAAATGAGTTCCAAAAACCACCATTCAGAAACCAAGTTTAAAAGAAAAACAAGTTCACAAACCAACAAAAGATAGTTTAAGAGAAAAGAGATTATTGATCTTCCCTTGTCACGAGTGGGTCGATTGGGTAGTAGAATCCTTGACTGCTAAATTCTTCATCATTTAGAAGGTTTCGAAAAGGAGGGAGAGAACGACCACCACGATCACTTCCACCACTTCTACCACCACGATCACCTCCACCACTACGATCACTTCCACCACTTTTACCACCACGATCACCTCCACCACTTCTACCACCACGATCACCGCTGCGACCTCTGCCTTTTTTGATTGGCCTATCGCTTTCAACACCAGTTTGCTTTTCTCTTTGATCAGGTGCCGGTTGAAACACCACCACCTCCTCTACTACTATTATCATCGCCATGGGTAATGAGGTTCTTTTCTTTATCGACAATTGTTTTAGCATCTTCTTCAGCCTGAATTTTCCTTACAAAGTGTTAGGATCTAGGTCGCGGCTGGAGGACTGGGGTTGGCCGGTTAGCGCGTCTCACTCAAAGGGTGGTGATTAATCCGGTTAGAGATTAACACCGAGGTTTCAATACTACACAAACTGTCACAAACCCTTGAACTAGGTTCAAGCGCGGAAGAGGTTTGTTTCAGGTTGAAGCAGCACACTCACGAGATAGGCAGAACCGATTTTTGGATAAGACAGGGTTGGAAGTTGCTGGGTCGGTTTTGGATCTTAGTGATTCGGTTTAGGTAGTGTTGAATCGGTTATAGCGGTAAATGGGTTAGTACATGTCGGTTAAAATGTAGAACCAGCAGAAAGTAAATGACAAGACAAGTTTTTATGGATGTTCGGAGATAAAACTCCTACGTCACCCCTTCCTCTTGAAACCGCGAGAAGGATATTCACTAAGGAATACAAACACAATCCGATCGAAACTTATTTCCTCCTCGATAACACCCGTACAATTTACACCGAAATTGTAAATATTACACTTCAACTTAGCACTTATGCTTTCTAGAGATAGAACACACTCTTTTCTCTTGTAAATTAATTGTTCACTGTGTCCCACATTTACTCCTCTTCAGCTCCTCCTTTTATAGGTGAAATGTGCCAACGGTCACATTTCATTTCCTTGAATTTGATTGGTTGAGAAGAGGTTCAGTGTTTCAGACCTGGCGGTCAACTTTTCAGACATGGCGGTCTGTTCTTCCAGTATGTAGGTCAAACCGGCTAGGTTTGTCTTTTACTCAATGTGGTAACTGTCGGTTAGACAGTTGTCTGTATTTGGAAGATTGCCTTTCTGATTTATCCTGAAGTGGAAAGATCTTGTAGGACGGTTTTCTGCAGCCTGCAGACTGTCCTCAGACTTGTATGAATATGGAAATGTTCAGTTTGTTCCTTTGGTATCATTCTCAACAGATACCCGAAGTATCTTCTTATGCTGGTCGGTCATTTGTCTTAACCGGATGGCTTCCGGTTATTGCTTTAGCTTTTGGTCGGTTAATGACCGACTATCTAGTGTTTCCGGCCTTTGGTTTTGACCGATCTTGCCTTCTTTGTGCGGTCATGTTTCTGGTTGGTTTGATAACTTGACCGATGGGGCTTCTTAACCGGTTGAGTTCTTTGACCGGTCCGGTTCTTTGTCTGTTCTGGTTCATTGGTTTGACCGGTCCGGTTCTTTGTCTGTTCCTACATAGGAAGTTTATTTGTGTTAAGTTCTATTAACCGGTCTAATTTTATCTAACAATTTCTCCCTTTTTGATTATTTTATTTAAAATTATCAAAATCATGTAAGATTGCAAATGTAGGCCGGTTTTGTGAGTTTTATTTGGCCGGGTTTTTGGAAACTGACTTGGGAGGATTTTTCGAAAAATTTTGGAAAATTTGGAAAATTTTTATCTTTTATCTTATCAATTTCTCCCTTTTTGATTATTTTATTTAAAATATTCAAAATCTAGTCGGAATGCAAATATAGGCCGGTTTCCAAAAATAACTTTATATATATATATAATTGAAGATAACCGAAAAAGGCTAAAATAAAAAACCGAAATACACATAGGTAAAGGAAAGAGAGCCCTAGTCCAATCTGGATGGCAGGAAGTCTCCCATCAAGTCATCGGTTGGTTGTTCCTCATCCGGTTGAGCCGGCCTTGAAGAAGAACCTCCAGCTTACGGTTGACCGACCGTGCTGATTGGAACTGCATTGAGAACTCGCTGTCTTGTAGATCGCGGCTTGAGGTTCTCTTCGATTTCATCCTCGGTTTGCAGAGCCGGATTCGGTGGAGTTTCAATAATCGTCTCGGTGATCCTCTCTAGCATCTCGGTGACTTGAACCTTCCTTGAGGGTGTTTTCCTATTCCGTGTTGCCGGAACCGAAGAGGAAGAAGCCGCCTTGGTCTTCTTGTGAGCCTTGGCATATTCGGCGAGCCTCTGTTTTTCATTGTTTAACCACTCTGCCTCCTTGGCTTCTCGAGCTGCTATGGATTTTGCAAGTTCCGGATCTTTGGCCGTTAATAACCGTAAGCGATCATTGAAGTTCGCATCAGACCGCGGTGCCTCCTTCTTTGTCCGGTTCTGGTCATCCAGGGCATCCTGAAGTTCTTTAGTCGCTTGAGCATTTGCCTCCTCAACCGCTTTATCAGCATTAAGTTTGGCATTTATCAACTCAGTCACCTGTTCAGTGACCGCCTTAAGGTCGGCTTCAAGCTTGTCGTTGCGCTCTTCAAGACTTGCATTATTCTTTTCAAGATCTGTGACCCTGTCAAGTGTCGAACCGACTTCGGTGCTTGACCGCCCTAGGTCCTCATCTACCTTTGTGAGCCGTTGATCGGTTTTCTCTTGAAACCGTTTCAAGTCATCTACCAGCTTTGAGGTTTTATTTTCCAGGTCTACGGTTTGCTTAAGATGGGCATCGTACAGAACCGTGTCGTCACGGTAGTTGACTTCGATCTCTGTGATTCGGGCATCTGCCTTTACAAGGTCATCCCTCGTTGTTTAGGCCAATTTAATTGTTTGAACCGCGGCTTTCTTGATTTTCCTCTTCCATGGTCGAACCTTTGAGTTGACAAACTCTTGAATGATAGACTTTACTCTTTCTTCTGTGACGGCCGGTTCCGAATTCCCGGGTTGATCGGTTTCAAGTGGCCCGGTGAAAGGAGTCTCTGTCCTTTCGTCGGTTTCGTTGATGACCGGATCCGCTAGAGGAGATGTATCACCTCGATTCTGACCGTCATCGGTCTCAAGACGCGGAGAGTGCACTGTATCTCGCTGTCTGCGCACCGCTTCAAGCCGCTCTATCTCGTCAATGAATTCTCCTTTCTTGACCGCAAGAATATTCAATACCAATAGTTGTAGTGGGGCCTTCGGTGTTCCTGGAATGTACCTTTCTGTAAGCTTTCGCATATGTTCGGTTAGTTTTTGTAGCCGAGCACGCGGTTCCACTATTGCGTGTCGGTCCAGGGCTTCGCTGGGATCCGTAGCGTTTGTGAGTCTGATAACGTCTTCCTCTATCTCCAAAATTCTTTCAAATCTTTGTCCGGTGGTTAGGTCCGGTAGCACATGTTTGAAGAATTTGTTGCACCGGATCAGGAACCACTCACTGTATGCTTGGGATGCCGCATGAGCTTGCAGATCGATTTCCTCCAAGATTTTGCGTACTATGTTCTCGGCCACCTTCTGGAGTTTGTTTGTATTGTGAACGTCCTCTTCCCCTGGGCCGTCTGCACCGGTATCGGCACTTTCAAGACTTGCGGCCGATTGTTCTTCTTCAATTGGTCATTTTTCTTTATCGGATGGATTTTCATCGGATTTCTGCGAGGCGGTTCGGTCAGACGTGGAGGCCGAATCTTCCTCATCTCGTATTTCCGAGGGCGGTTCCGTGAATACTATCGGTTCTTTATCCTTCTTGCCTTCGGGTCTGCCCTTTACCGGAGCCGGTTTTTTAGTGGCTGATTTATTTATTCGGCCACCTGTAGAACCGGGGGTCGGCTGCTTCTTCTCCAGGAATTGGCGAGATCTTATTATTTTGCTCGACGAGAGAAGAACACCAGGACCGGTGTTGATGTTGTGTTGGAGCATGATCTTCCCAAGTGGGATGGCGTATCCCCATGACCGGGTGGAACCTGGTACCACCATTTCCTTTAGATTGTGGAAAATCTCCTTCGCCCAGTTAACATTTATGCCGTTTAGTAAACCGACAAGTAGGGTTGTAAATGAATCAAATACTTTTGATTCGATTCGGTATTCGTATTCGAATTTTGATATTCGTATTCGTAATTTTGTGATTCGAATTTGAATAAAAATATTCGATTCGATTCGACTAATAAACGAATACGAATACAAAATCAAGATATTCGATTCGGTATTCGCTAATATTCGATTAAATATTCGATTATATATATATTATATATATATATATTATATATATATATATATTATATATATATTATATATATATTATATATATTATATATATATATATAATATTATTAATTTTAATTTTATAAATATTATTTATTCTAAAACCTAGTACATATATATATTTCTTCGGTTGAAAATTTGAAACCCACATCTAGTCATTCTGCTGCTAATCACTCAAAACCTACCACCGCCTCCATCTCATCTCTTCTCTTCTCCAGTCGACGTTACTTTGGTCGCCGCCGCCGCCTCCATGTAGTTCTCTTCTCCGCTCGTTGTCTTCTTCACTCGACACTACTCCAGTGATTTCTCCGGTGAGTCCTTTTCTTCTTCGGTCATGTATTTCTTGACCAGCTATAACCCATATCTAATATGACTATTAAATATTGTATATCATTTAGAATATAGATATATTTTTTTAACATTTTAAGCTCTAATTACATATTTGTTATGAAAGGGGGAGAAAACTATGATCGAGATAAATGATGATGAATGTGATGGTGCCTTGCGAATTGAGAATGTGAATGTTGATGGGGAGAAAGATAAGAAAGAAGGTAAAGATGATGAAGTTGAGGAAGAAGGTAAAAATGTGGAAGATTGTAAAGATGATGTAGTTCAGGAAGATAAGGGGCATTTTGAAAGGAAAAAGAGAAAGATTTGCAAGCCATGAAGGATTCGAATATTGATTTACAAACCACTTTAATAAAATGTTCTTTTGATAACTATTGTTTATGTTATGTTATGCGGAAGTTTTAATTAATGGCTTGCATTGCATTGTATTGGGAGTTGAATATTGAAATCGTAATTTGAACATTATTATTTAATTTGTATTAAGTAATATTATTGAATATTGTTATATATTATGTAAAAATATTAATTTTCAAATTTTCGAATAAATTGTATAAAATATGTTTTAAAAAAAATCGAATCGAATACTCGAATCGAATCGAATAATACGAATATCAATTTCAAATCGAATACGAATACGAATCACATTAATTATTCGAAAAAATTTCGAATAAGAATACGAATATTCGAATAGTTTCACGAATACGAATCGAATACAGTAATATTCGCTTCGATTCGATTCGTTTACAACCCTACCGACAAGCATCTCGATTTTCGCCTTGGTGAGGTTGTCGAAATTTCCCCCTCTTGCTTGAACCGACTTAGTGAAGATGTCACAGAGCGGTATATATTCCGGTCGCAGTGATGACTTCATACCGGATATCTGTACAGGAGCCGCGGTTGCCGAGAGAACCTGGCAAGCCGCCTCGAATGTTTTTCGGTCTAGATCCATCGAAGCGTTGCGTCCATCTGTTGGAAGACGTATGATTTCCGCAACCGACTCTTCGGTTATGTCGAATTGCTTGCCGCCTACGGTTGCGGTTATTGTACTTCCAGAGAGAGATGCGGTTTTAAAGAATTCTTCAACCGCTTCCTTGTAAAGAACGAAAGGACCGCCTAGAAAGTACTCGAGTTCGGCCTCGGAAATCCGGGATAGAACTTCCTTCGCCGGAGCCGAACCGTTTTGTCTGATTTCCTCAAAATCCACCTGAATGATATGTTTGAACAATGCCGAAGCACGACCCATTGTTGATGATTGAGAGAGTAGGAGAAAACCCGTTTTGAGAGAATTTGAGAGCTAAAGAGAGAAAGCTGTTTCGCGTAGGAATGAAAAGAAATGACCAAGGTCCCCTTTTATAGGCGCGGCTTGGAAGCCCAACCGTCGCAAACCGTCCCATCACCTTTGAGCGGGAATTTTCCCTCCAAGCTAAAAGGCGGCAAAAAATGGGCGGTAATCAAAATGGCGGCAATCCAAGACGGGAAATTCAATGCGGGAAATCAAGGCGGGATATTTTGGCGGGAATCCTTTGGCGGGAATCATTCCCTCCAAAAAATTTAAGTGATCTTTCAATATCGATTTTGATGAAGCAACCTCTTTTTGAAACCGTTTTATGAATTAATTTGTTAACCGTGATGATGCGGTTTTTGATTTTGACCGGATAGTTCAACGAATACAAATTTACTTATCGGTTTTAACCGGTTAGTTAGATGAGTGATATGAGTTTTTACAACTGTTGACCCGGTTATGAAACTGAAATTGATTTTCATTGAATAAAGGTACAAGATAGAAACCGATATACGGATCGGTTTGAAAATGTAAAAGGAAAGGAGTACAAAAGAGATGACGGTGCAACTTAAGCAATAACCATTCTAGAGAACTTGTCCTCCACCTCATACACATCAAGAATGTTTGAAAGAGAAGCCGGTGTACCCGGTCCAAATTTTGGTCGATATTTGAGAATGAGCCGACTTATATGAGGAGCATAGCCGAGACCTCTTTTGGTCACCACCATGTTTTTCAGGTTGTTGAATATGACCGATGACCAATTTATGGGAGCATAGCTCATGATGTAGGTCATCATGCTGTACACCTTTTTGGAGTACCGCTGGTTAGGGGATTGACAGATTAACGAACGATTGACGATTTCAAGTAGAAGTTGGATGTGGAACTGAAGACAGGTCTTTGGCCCGTTGTTCTCCACCGGCACCCCGGTTCTGGAGAACAGCCAAGCATAGGATACCGCGGCGTGGCCTTCCCGGGGCGGGAAGTCCGAAAACCCTTTGGTGGGCAGGTTAAACATTTGAGCAAATTCGGCTTCATCCAGCCAGAATGTGTGATCTCTCACCGTGGAAATAATGTAGTTTCCTCTTATGCATGCACTCATGAAGAAAGTCTTAACATCCTCAAGGAGTATAGGACCGGATTCTTCGAGAAAGTTGCAAAGACCGGTGTTAATGAGGAATTCAAACAACATCTCATTTGTTTCTTGATCACTGATCTCCAGGCAAGAGTCAAAATCAATACTTAGAAAATTTGGTAGAGTTTGGCTCGGCATGATTCAAACTTTGCTGAGAGAGAGAGAGTTCAAGAGAATTTTGTTTTGAGATATGTTAAGTTGATTAGGAGATGGCCCTTTATATAGATTTGGTTTTGGAGGGAAAATATCAACATTGAAGATCAGTTTTGTCTTATTAGAGAAGGGAATATTTATGTTTCCAAAGTGTGTTGGGAAGAGGTTACTTTTGACCGATTACGGAGCTCGAGGTAGGTATTTAGTTGAAAAGTAACCAAATTAGTTGGGTAGTAATTACTCATGTAGTTGGGGGTTACCTCATTAATTAAATGTTACTTTTCATTAATGACTGATGCAACAACAAACTAAAAACTAACCGATTGAAACTGAGGATAACCTAGACTAAACCGAAGAGAACATAGATGAAACTGAAATGATCATAAGAGAGTTGAACAAAGATACAGCCGGTGCGTGCAGCAAAATGACCGGGTGTAGGAAGGAGTGACCTAATATCCGCTGGAGGAGACGACACCGTTGGGGTTGTTGCGGCGGTTCCTCCTCTTCCAAGCCTTCTCAAACCGCTCAAAAAAGAGTCGGTGACTTCCTTGGTGAGAACTTGAGCTTGGTTCAAACCTTCGCCCGGACAGGTTGGAACTCCAAGCTCCAGAAGTAGATAGCTCAGTTGGGGAACGAGGCCGACTGTTCGAACGCCAATCATCCAGATTAGGACGTCGAACAGTACTCTTGACTAATTAACCGGTGTACCGGTGGTTATAGCAGCCATCATGTTAAAGGTTGCGGTACAGTAGGTGTTCGTCTAAGATGCTTCGACCGATCACGTCATTGAGGAGCTGATATTCAGCTCTCAATAGTGACTTCGTACCATGGTCATCAACGGGTTGGTTAGACCGTGCAAAGGTGAAGGAAATCTCGGCCTTTAAGTCGGCCGGCACATTGAGATCGGTCATCCCTTGCTTTGGTAGGCTGAAACATCTCGCAAAGTCATTTTCGGTGAAGTCAAACACTATGCCTCCCACTTTTGATTGGATATGGGTGTCAAAATGAGGAGTTTCTCTGAAAACCCTGGCATTGTAAAGAAATTCCAGGACAGATTCAGAATAGATTACATGCTTGTCATCTAGAAAGTACTGAAGGCCGGTGTCTTCAAGTGATTTGATCATCTTGAATACATCATAGTGTTCAGTACTCAGGGCAGATTTGAAGTCCACTTGAAGGATGTTTGGAAACTGAGACATTTTTTGTCTTAGTGAGAGAGTGAGTTATAACTTGTGATTGTTTTGTTTAAGGTTTGTTCAACTTATATACTAGTGGAGGGATGATCTAATTATCCAGTGTATCACAGGTGATAATGTCTATTAACCATAGGATAAAAGGTTTTGCACAAAATAAGCATGTCTATAGCATGGGATGTTGGTCATAGACTTGGACCATGAAAGATATCAGATCTTCACGTCTTTTTAGGTGTGACCATTTTACTTTGAAAAGGTAATGTTTCAGAACAGATAAGTTTTAAACGCAGGTAATTATTCCACTTTTGTTCGAAGACCAAATAATATAAGATAAGTTATTTTCGAACCGGTCAGTTATCAGTCGTTCGTCCCGATGCGGTTATTTGGTGCATGCACTAAGTAACCGGTCGGTTTACTCTAACTGATAGACCAGGCGGTTCTTCCATAGATACCTTGGGAAATTTGAGATCCGACAATTTAGGAGGAACTACCGGTTTTGTTTGTCCGAACCGATTTCCCTTTTTAAGCATCCTTAGGGATGATCTGACTAATATCGGTTAAACCGAGTGTAAGTCTGAATTGAGAGAACTTAGCTTCCTGTAGAGGCTTTGTGAAGATATCGGCTACTTGTTGATCTATCGATACATATTCCAGCCGGATATGCTTCAGCATGACATGTTCCCGAATGAAGTGGTGCCTTATGTCAATGTGCTTGGTTCTGGAGTGTAGAACCAGATTGTAGGTGATTGCTATGGCACTTGTGTTATCACAGAAGATTGGAGACTCTTCGGCTGTGACACCAAAATCCTTCAATTGTTGTTGGATCCAAAGAAGCTGTGAACAGCAGCTTCCGGTCGCCAGATATTCAACTTCTGCAGTTGATGTGGCAACTGATGTTTGTTTCTTGATGTGCCATGAAACAAGCCGTTCACCTAGGAATTAGCATGTTCCACTGGTGCTTTTTCTGTCAACCTTGCAACCTGCATAGTCTGCATCTGAATAACTCGTTAGGTTAAAAGATGAGTCCTTTGGATACCACAAACCGACGTCAGGAGTTCCCTTAAGATATTTCAATATTCGCTTTGCGGCTGTGTAGTTAGACTGTTTAGGATTAGCCTGGAATCTTCCACATACACCGACTGCAAATAGAATATCCGGTCTACTTGCTGTCAGGTACAGAAGAGAACCGATGATGCCCCGGTAAGCAGTCAGGTCTACTGATTGACCCTCATCATTTTTGTCCAATTTGACCGATGAGCTCATTGGAGTAGCCGCTGATGAGCATGTATCCATCCCGAATTTCTTTAGAAGCTCCTTAGTGTACTTTGGTTGGCTTATGAAAGTTCCTTCTTCGAGTTTCTACCTGAAGACCTAGGAAGAAGCTTAATTCTCCCATCATACTCATTTCAAACTTGTTAGTCATCAAGGTTGAGAATTTATCACATAACTTAGGATCGGTTGAACCGAAGATGATATTATCTACATAGATTTGAACAAGTAGGATATGTTCCTTTTTCTCAAACTTAAATAACGTTTTATCCACCGAACCGATGGTGAAATCATGTTTTAACAAAAATGGGGTTAGTGTGTCATACCAGGCTCTAGGAGCTTGCTTTAGACCGTAAAAAGCTTTGTTTAACCGGTATACATGGTTTGGAAATTCAGCATTTTTGAAGCGGGTGGTTGTTCAACATATACCTCTTCACGTAGGTCACCATTCAAAAATGCACTTTTAACATCCATTTGGAAAACCTTAAAATTTTTGAAAGCAACAAAAGCTAGAAAAATCCTAATAGCTTCAATCCTAGCTACAGGGGCAAATGATTCTTCAAAGTCAATGCCTTCTTCCTGTTTATAACCTTGTGCCACTAATCTGGCTTTGTTCCTCGTGACCAAACCGTCTTCATTGAGTTTATTTCTAAATACCCATCTTGTTCCTATGACCGGTTGATCTTTCGGTCTAGGGACTAGGTACCAGATTTTATTACTCTCAAACTGGTTTAACTTTTCTTGCATTCCCAAGATCCAATCCGGATCTGACAATGCTTCATCCACTCTTTTCGGCTCAATTTGGGATATAAAGGCGGAATTAAAGTATTCCTCCAGAATTTGACGCCTAGTTCGAACAGGTTCTGAAGGGTCACCTATAATCTTCTCAGGAGGATGTTTAGTGTTCCTTTTGAAATTCGGTTCAGGAATGTCTACCAAATTACCATTTACTTGATCAAGGCTAGACGTGTCGATAGGCTGAACAGGATTGTCAGACCGACCGATTTCCTCGGTTTGAACCGAAGTGTCAGCTTCCTGTCGTGGGACAGCTTGATCCGGCTGGGTTTCATCATTACCCATTTGGTCATGGACAAACTGCCATAAAACCGGAATCTCATCTTCACTGTCAGAGTGGATATTGTTATTTTCCAGTCTGTTGTGTAGATGAAAGCATGATGCAGTATTACTTTCAACCGATTCATCGAAAACAACATGAAGTGATTCCTCCACGGTTAAGGTTCTATTGTTACACACTCTATATGCTTTACTCACTGCTGAGTAACCTAACATGATCACAGTGTCGGTTTTTGCATCAAAAGCAGATAGATAGGTTTTTCCATTTTTATGAATATAGCATTTACACCCGAAAATATTAAGGTACTTAATGTTGGGAACCCTGTTAAAATAAACCTCATAAGGTGTTTTGTTGTGAAATTTGTTAATCAAAGACCGGTTTTGTGTGTAACATGCAGTGTTGATAGCCTCAGCCTAGAATTTCTGTGCAATACCCGAATCGGCTATCATGGACCGTGCGGCTTCCTTGAGAGTTCGGTTTCTTCTCTCGGCCAGGCCGTTTTGTTGAGGAGTCCTAGCACTAGACAACTCGTGTCTAATACCGGATTCATCAAGAAATGCGGTTAAAGTACTGTTGGTGAATTCGGTACTTCTATCACTTTTAATGCTATTAATGCGAGTTGATTTTTCATTTTGCAAACGTTTAAACAGTGTGATTAAGTTTGATGCGGTGTCACGTTTGGATGGTAGAAATATTACCCATGTATACCTAGAGTAATCATCAATAACTACCATAGTGTAAAGCATACCTCCTAGGTTGATGACCTGAATTGGTCCAAATAAATCAATGTGAAGAAGATCTAAGCATCGGTTAGATTGAATGTGTCCTTTACTCTTAAAGGTTGACCTAGTTTGCTTACCCATTTGACATGCTGAACAAACCTTATCCTTATTAAATACTATGTCAGGAATTCCGTCGACTAACTTTTTACCGCGAATATAGTTTAAGGTTTTCATGTTCAGATGGTTTAGTCTCTTATGCCACAGCCAGGTTTGATCGGTTTTAGTTATCATGCATACAGGATATTCTATTTTAGTTTTCCAGTCTACCTTGTAGATATTTCCTAGCCTATTTCCGGTTAGTAGTATGGTAACTTGAGAGTTCTTAACTAAACATGCATGTTTAAGAAATTCTACCGTGTATCCAGCATCACACATTTGACTAATGCTTAGCAAGTTAAAACGTAGGTTTTCAACTAAGAGTAGATTATCAATTGTTAAGTTACCATGGACAATCTTACCCTTGCCCACAGTTCTACCTTTTGAGTTGTCACCGAAAGTGATTAGTGCACCGGTTTCTATTCTGATTTCGGTTAGAAGGTTGTTGTTCCCGGTCATATGCCTGGAGCAACCACTATCCAAGTACCATTCAGAGTTTCCTAGTCGTTTCTTTAAATCCTGCAAAATGTACATATTTACAACTGTTTGGTACCCACATTTACTTGGGTCCACATGCGATTAGTCCCTTGGGCATCCAGACCTTGACGAACCGGACATCTTTCTTTGCTAAGGTCTTAACCGTCTTTTTGGCACTAGGTTTTGGATATTTCGGTTTTTCTACGAAGACCTTAAATGAGGGTGATTTTTGGTTTGTCCTATGCGGTTGAGGATTGACTCTCCTATTATTGAACAGGTTGGCTTTCCTTTTCTCAGGGTGAAGCCATTTCTCAGAATCAGTCGGACCTACATAGGTTAGTTTTTCTGCCGTATAATAGGCGGTCAATTCTTCTTCAGCGGTTAAGGAACTTCTAATGAAACTTATAAGGGGAAGGTCAACTTTTGTGAACCTTACTTTGTCTACGGATTTTTGGTTTTGGGATCTATCGTTCTTGTATCCTAGGCCAAACATGCAGAAAGGGTGTCTTTTATAACTACACATCTTCTTTACCATTTCACTAGATCTCTTATATGCGGCCATTTTATATTGGAGTCGGGCATTTTCTTCCTCGGTCAGTTCTCGAACTGGTTCATTAGGCTGTTCGGTCTTAAGTGATGGTTCAGGTGCTAACTCGGTTTCTAAGGTAGGGGTTTCATCAGGTTATATGATCTCTGGTTCTGTTAGAACGGGTATTTCTGATTCTGTCAGAGTGGGTACAGTAAGGTCGGCTCTAAAGTTGAGTTGCTTAGGTAACAGGGCTAGTAGGTTCTTATACTCTACTACCATATCATTTAATGCATTATATAACTCATCTTTAGTAAATTCTTCACAAGGAGAGTCAAATACATGTTCCTCATTTGCTATGAGGCATGTGAGTTCATCATCACTGTCACTGTGAGCCCATAGACTTCCTTCATCATCGGCTATCAGTGCTTTCTGAACCTCACTTCCTTCACCGGTTTGTTGGTAGTTATTTCGGCTATTTTGGTTATCCGGTTTCCGGTCATCCCTCCTCGGTTTTCTGCATTCCCACTTGAAATGTCCCAAACAGTTACAGTTATAACACCTTACGTTTGATTTATCACCATAGTTGTAATTGTTTGTCGGTTGGCTCCTTTTCATGAACCTCCCAAATTTCTGTGCAAGCATTGCCATGGCATCTTCGGTGAACTATTCAGCGGTTCTGATTGGTGCAGGTGCAACCGGTTCTGTGGATGTGATCAGTGCTCTGGTTGAGGTTGAGGCCGAAACCTCTTCTTCAGTCCTAGATCTCATTTCGAACTCATATGCCTTAAGATCTTTGAATACATCGTGTAGTTTCATCTTACTTAGGCAGTTTGATTCCCTCATCACCATTGTCTTTATATCCCATGCACTTGGAAGAGATCTTAATGCTTTCATGATGACCTCCTTGTTATCATACTTCTTGCCAAGAGTTGCTAGCTCGTCTAACACACCTGTGAACCGGTCACTATATTCTCTCATTTTTTCTCCCGGTTTCATCTTGATGCTTTCAAATTTCTGAGTAGCCACCATTACCTTGTTTCCTTGGTTCTTTCATTTCCCTCATAAATCTTAATAACTGTGTCCCATGTTTCCTTTGCGGTTTTGCAGTC
This sequence comes from Impatiens glandulifera, assembly GCF_907164915.1. Lineage (NCBI taxonomy): Eukaryota > Viridiplantae > Streptophyta > Magnoliopsida > Ericales > Balsaminaceae > Impatiens > Impatiens glandulifera. The sequence continues at coordinate 112,872,931 of NC_061862.1, read as the reverse complement.
TCTGATCTTGCAGTACGTGTTTCTATCCACACTGTTGGAGATCCGGTTTCTAGCATGGTTGTCCAGGTTATTTCTTCTCCTGTCTTCAGCTGTCCAATCCTTCCTGTCCTTATCAATGATTATCGGTCCTTCGGCCAGAATGAACTGCATCTCGTCATCCTTGGTGATTAAGTGTAGGTGCATGCGTGCCTTCCAGTTGGCAAAGTCATCACCTTCTAGCATTGGTGCCCTATCAAATGACATGTTTGCTTGAGTATTGAAACTAACTGTTCTGATACCAATTGTTAGGATCTAGGTCGCGGCTGGAGGACCGGGGTTGGCCGGTTAGCGCGTCTCACTCAAAGGGTGGTGATTAATCCGGTTAGAGATTAACACCGGGGTTTCAATACTACACAAACTGTCACAAACCCTTGAACTAGGTTCAAGCGCGGAAGAGGTTTGTTTCAGGTTGAAGCAGCACACTCACGAGATAGGCAGAACCGGTTTTTGGATAAGACAGGTTTGGAAGTTGCTGGGTCGGTTTTGGATCTTAGTGATTCGGTTTAGGTAGTGTTGAATCGGTTATAGCGGTGTAAATGGGTTAGTACAGGTCGGTTAGAATGTAGAACTAGCAGAAAGTAATGACAAGACAGGTTTTTATGGATGTTCGGAGATAAAACTCCTACGTCACCCCTTCCTCTCGAAACCGTGAGAAGGATATTCACTAAGGAATACAAACACAATCCGATCGAGACTTATTTCCTACTCGATAACACCCGTACAATTTACACCAAAATTGTAAATATTGCACTTCAACTTAGCACTTATGCTATCTAGAGATAGAACACACTCTTTTCTCTTGTAAATTAATTGTTCACTGTGTCCCACATTTACTCCTCTTCAGCTCCTCCTTTTATAGGTGAAATGTGTCAACGGTCACATTTCATTTCCTTGAATTTGATTGGTTGAGCAGAGGTTCAGTGTTTCAGACCTAGCGGTCAACTTTTCAGACCTGACGGTCTGTTCTTCCAGTATGTAGGTCAAACCGGCTAGGTTTGTCTTTTACTCAATGTGGTAACTATCGGTTAGACAGTTGTCTGTACTTGGAAGATTGTCTTTCTGATTTATCCTGAAGTGGAAAGATCTTGTAGGACGGTTTTCTGCAGCCTGCAGACTGTCCTCAGACTTGTATGAATATAGAAATATTCAGTCTGTTCCTTTGGTATCATTCTCAATAGATACCCGAAGTATCTTCTTATGTTGGTCGGTCATTTGTCTTAACCGGATGGCTTACGGTTATTGCTTTAGCTTTTGGTCGGTTAATGACCGACTATCTGGTGTTTCCGGCCTTTGGTTTTGACCGATCTTGCCTTCTTTGTGCGGTCATGTTTCTGGTTGGTTTGATAACTTGACCGGTGGGGCTTCTTAACCGGTTGAGTTCTTTGACCGGTCTGGTTCTTTGTCTGTTCCGGTTCATTGATTTGACCGGTCCGGTTCTTTGTCTGTTCCTGCATAGGAAGTTTATTTGTGTTAAGTTCTACTAACCGGTCTAATTTTATCTAACACAAAGGAATCAACTTGTTCCAATCGCTCAGAATCAGCTCTGCTCATATTACCATGTATCTCTACCATTTGATTTCGAAGCAAGCTTATTCCATCCATGACTTCATTATGGAGTTCAATGGACTTTTCCCTTTCACAATCGATCAAATCGCTCTGCCGTCTAAAGAAGTTCTTTTCAAATTTGGTGTATGTCTTGTTGAAGGTATTGATATCGTATGTGTTCCTCTTCAAGGTTTGCTCCATTTCATTATGAGTTTTAAGAAGAGAGACAAATTCCTTCTTGTTTGCTTTCTGAGTCTTCGAAAACTTCACCATGTTCGATTACATTTCAGCCACATTCTTCTAAAGAGTGTCCATCAATGATGTCATAGACTTCATAAGCTTTGTACCACCAGCAGATGATCCTTCATTTGATGAAATCTCTTGAGAATCTATTGGAGCGGTCCGAATGGGACTGAGATGTGTGTGAACCTGCATGGACTCCTCTGGTCTATCCTTCTCTAAGTTACTTTCAGACTTTCTCTCTTCTTCATCACCCAAAATATCTTCACATACTTTGTGAATCTGATCGGTCGCACCGTCTGAATGATGAGGAAGGTTAACAACATCATCATGAATATTCGCAGGTGTGATGTCTGGATATGCTCGAGGCTTGGGAGAACCAGGAATGAAACATTGAGACAGAGGAAGCTCTTCTGAAGATGCATCATTTTTATCTTGTTCCCCATCAGATGAGGAACTCTTCTCTGATTCCTTTTCTTTTGAGAGTTTCCCCTCAAATCGAGCTTCATTGGGCTGACTGGCTTCAGCCTCCTTTTCTGGAGATGCTTCTGATTCGAGAACAAGGGACTCCAGAGCTTCTTCTTCTTGGGTAATAAGAGTTTGAACAGGTTCCAAATTGACTTCTTCTTCTCCAATAATAGGATTGGATTGAACTGGTTCCACAATTTTCTCAATTATGGGTTGAGCCATTAGACGTTTTTCTTCAGCTGAAAGACTTCCCAATTCTATAAGAAGAGCAACAGGTTTCTCATCTTCCGGAAGAGCAAAATCACAACCATCGGACAGTTCCATAGGTTCACCTTCATCAGAAGAACTTCCAAAAGGACTAGCCCGGAGCAATTTGCCTCATGAACGTACCTGAGAATGGTAGAAATGTAGTCTTGCATGATTTAATCTAGTCTTTTTAGAGACTTCTCTTCTGCCTTATCATTCTTCTCAAGAGGATTGAAATTGGCTCTTCTGGCTTGAAGGATGGGAAAAAGAGCTCGACCTCTCAAATTTGCTTCAACCAGCTCCTTTCTCTTAAGAGCTTCATATACTTATGACGTCTTAGCCTATTTCAGGTCTCTCTTTTCAACTTTGATCAGCTTCAACCATTGACTATTTATACTTTTTCCCTTGATGACCTCATCATACCTAACAGACATTTTGTTCAAGACCCAAGTATCAAAGATTTTGATCTTTTCAGCAACTTTTACTTTGGCCTGATCCATCATAAGTTCAACAATGCAAGTCGCTTCAGAGACCTCCTCATTTGAGTCGGTAGCAATATCCTTCCGTTTTCCAATGACCTCAACATGCTTTGGAGTGGGCCTTGGTTCCCTAAAAGTTATTCCAACAGCTTTTCTAGTGGCTTTCATAATCTCGTGAGCCGAAAGAGGTTTAACAAAGAGTCCAGGCGTGGGTTCTGACTGAACAATCTTTCTAGTCACTACAGACTCTACTTGAACAGAATTGGAAATAGGGGCTCTTCGACTGGCACAGAAAGAGCTTTTTCAGATGCATCACCAGCAGCAAGGGTAAAGACAACACCTTGCTCTGGTTCGAGAAAAATTGTAGCTTCAACAACTACTGAGACGATTTGACGGACAGGAAATGAAATCCTGTCAAAATTATCAATGTTTGGACCAACTGGTTCAACAGTTGTCCTGACAGCAGGTTCCTCAACAGGAACAGAAATACATTTATCGTGTTCCAACACAGGAACATTAAACTTAGGCACTTCGGCCTGAGATTGAGAGGGAATTACCTTAGACGATGCTTTTAGAGACTTAGACGCCCTAGGGGCCTTTGAATTTTCTCCTCTTGAAACGGAGGACTTAGCGGGTTTTCTTAACTAACTCACGGCTGGAGACAGAGGAGACATTGGAATAACATCAAGTTCGACGGAACCTTGTTTAACTCTGGAATCGAATATTCTAGAGTCCTTCTTCGAATAACTTTTCAGACCAGTGGAACTAGCCTCTGATTCATTGACGGTTCTCGTTCTTTTAGCTCATTTCAACAAGATAGAAGCCGTCGGTTATTTAGAACGAGTAACAGATCTTCCACCTGTTTGTTGGCTTGATGTTTCATATAACAATTCCTTGTTGTTCTTCATTCGGACAAGGGTGTTGGCAACAGTGAAAACATTATACACCCGTGTAGATTTTATAGGCTCAGAATCCCTCATGGGGACTCCCAAGTGTTCCAATAGACGGTTAAGTTGAGCAGCAAAGCTCACACTTTCTTTGTTCTCTTGATTAATTGTTGCGCACAGGTTCATGTACAATGTTGAGGCCCAGTTAACCTGAATCCCTTTAGAGATAGCCGTCATATAGTCACAACGGTCTTGTCTATAGAGATGAAAAGAGCTTGCCTTCTCTTGAAGAGATTTAGCAACCACATCATTCAACAAAATAAGGTGGGGTTTAAGAGACTTCTTACTCCCGTTTAATCGGATCTCCGAACCGTCGGTTGAGAAAACCATCTTCATTTCTACCGTGACTTCAGATGACAGAGATAGGTTGAACATATGACCCTCTGATGGAAGTTCGAAGAACTCCGCATAAGATGCTTCGTTGAAAGAAATTTCTGTGTCATTCACTGTTGCAGTAATGGAATCGCCGACCATAGTCGCAGATTTGAAAAACTCCATGACTTCCTTTTCGTGGAAAATGAACGGCCCGCCGAGATACTTCCCGAGACCAGAATATTCAAGGGATCTGAACATGTCGACCACATCTTGCTGATCGAACGTATAGACGGAAGGAAAGTCCACCTGAAAAGTACAATGACCGAGTGTGATTCTCTTGTTGCTCATTTTTGAAAGAATACGAACACACACACACGAAGAACAAGGGTTTTTAAAGAGAAGATGAAAAAAATCTAGGGTTCTTGAAGGATTTGAGAGAGAAAAAGCTTTTCAATCTCATGCAGAATGTCCTTATATAGATTTCAAAGAGTCGCATGACTTAACCGACACTTTTCTTAGGGGTATGACCCATCAATTAATATTAGACGTTCTTTCCAAAGAGTCCTCATTAACTTTAAGGGTATATTAGTCATTTTCTCTTAACTTGAAAGACATGTGTCTTCATATTATTCGGAGATGACTATGTTTATTTTTGAGCGGGAAAATCAGATATCATAGCACATGGGATATCTGTCCTTGATCAGTCTAATACACACGTAGTTAGACGTTTTCTTTCTACAACTATGAGATCTAAGTGTCTATTAGATGCATGGGTCTATTAGACGCAAGCGTCTAATCACGTGTCTTATAGACGTCGATGTCTAATTACGCATGAACAACACGTATTAGACGTGTGTTTGGTTAGACGTGAGCATCCAATTGCTCTTGTCTTAAAAACGTCTAACGTTTATTAGACGTGTACGTCTAACCGCCCAGGTTATTAACCAAGACACGTAGACTTAGATGCATATAGTGTAAGTAAAAATACGTCTAAGTACATACTTTTTCTCTTAGACGACCTCGTCTAATGGACCGATTAAAGCATTTTGTCTGCGTGTATATTTATTTTCATAATAAATTTTCCCTCTCATTTTGTGCATGTACAAAATGAATAATCAAATGTTTTGAGGTCCTTAAGACCAAAAATATTTTTAAAACATAAAAGACTTAGTCCTCTAAAATGGAAAAGGCCATTGTTGATCTCCTAAAATGTATACTCAAAAGAGTATGCTCCATGCTTCCTTCCTGCAGCTCTCCTATATCACCCACACAAAAAAATATTTACAAACTTTGGTACCCACATTCAATTGGGTCCTCGATCAATCAGTCCCTTAGGAATCCATATTTGAGTTATTTTGATGAATTTCCCATTTTGTATTGTGATTAATGCGTATGATTTTGACTTAGCAGACTCCTTTATGCTAGCCTCTAATCCCTTAGTCTTTGAAGATGATTTTATTGTAGAAATCCTTGATTTCTTGCCAAGTTTTAGATTTTCAGACTTACTGGTTGCATGTAACTTATTTTTCAGCCAGCTAACAGTCGGTGGAACATAAGTTATTTCATTCTTCAAAGCTACCTCTTCATGAAATGGATCAGATTCAATATCAGTCACACTCCCTTTGACAAAACTTATTGGATTAAGCTTGTCAGTTACTGAGTTTAACTTTTTACAGGACTGGTTTGGGTCATCGCTATCAAATCCTAAACCGGATCTATATCCAGCAGGTTTCAACAGACTAATATGATATTTGACAGCTTCTCTAGACCTTGTCCAAGCACTAACAACATAGTTTAACCTTTTGTTTTCAGAAGAGAGTGTTTGGATCTGTTCCTTGAGCATCTCATTCTCGGATGAGATCTCTACTACTTTCTTTTCAAAAACATTTGATTCTTGAGTTTGAGGAAAAACCGGTTAAGATACTTTAGATGAATATTTTATTTCATTTAAGGATTCTGCTAGCTTTCTATACTCTATGATCATGTCATCTAGTGCAACTACAAGTTGTTCCCTTGAAAATTTTTCAGAAGAGAAGTCAAATACCTCAGTTTCCTGAGTTTCTTCTTCTTCTCTTGCCATGAAGCAAGCAACCTCGTCTTCATAACTGTCGTTGGATGAGAAGTAAGAATCACTATGGTTTCGTCTGTTCTTCCCATCCCCTGCCACAAGAGCCTTTAGCTCCTTTTCTTCATCCTTCTTCTTCTCATCACGCTTCGACTTCCGACATTCCAATTGGTAATTACCTAGAATGCCATAGTTAAAGCACTTAACATTAACTTTGGATTTCCTACTGTCATTAGAATTTGAACAGCTTGAGTTAGAGTTCTCTTCTTCATGAACTCGCCAAACTTCTTCACAAAGAGAGACATAGCATCGTTGCTAAGCTGCTGGGCAGCTGTCTTCATATCAGAAGCAACTGGTGGTTCTTCAGCAGTCACCAAGGCTTTGGAAATGATGATGGGTGAAGGTTGATCTTCTTCAATCCTTGAGTTCAACTCGAACTCATAGGCCTTGAGATCAGCAAACAGATCAAAGAGCGAGATCTTGTTGAGGTCTTTGAATTCCCTCATAGCCATCGTCTTTATGTCTCATTCCCTTGGAAGAGCACGCATGCCCTTGATAGCAATCTCCCTATTGCTATAGGTTTTTCCGAGAATGGATAGAGTGGAGATAACTTGGTTAAACCTTGTGTCAAACTTGTTCATCGTTTCTCTAGGACGCATTTTGAAACTGTCGCACTGTTGAGTGGCAACCATGATCTTGTTTTCCTTTGTTATCTCATTGCCCTCACACAGTTGGGTAAGTCTATCCCAGATCTCCTTGGCAGTATCACACTCAATGATGTAGTTCAACATACTCACTAGTAAAAAAGTAACATTTAAGGGCGGTTTTTACCGCCGTTATTGCATAATTTACCACTGCTAAAAGACAATTACGACGGTAAAATTACTGTAGTCAACCGCCGTTAATAATTCCGTCGTTAAAGAGATTTTGACAATTAAAGGCGGTAAATTTACCGCAGATACTAGCCTTTAACTTCGGTTTATAAAACCGTAGTTAATAGTCTCTAACTGCGATTTATAATACCGCAGTTAATAGTCTCTAACTGCGGTTCCTAAAACCGTAGTAAATTGTTTACTTATAAAGGCGGGATTTTCACCGCAAGTAATAGTTTCTAACTGTGGTTTAAAAATCGCAGTTAATAGTGGCTATAAAAGCGGTACAAAAATCGTAGTTAATAGTTAGTTGGTTATATATAAATGCGATATTTTTACCGAAGTAATAGTCTTTAACTTCTATTTAAAAACCACAATTAATAGTGTTCATAAGTTATGACTATATATAAAACAATATTTTTACCACAAATAATTGTCTCTAATTACAATTTAAAAATAGTTATAAGTGTAGTTAATAGTAAATTGGCAACAATAAATATCATTCAAAATAATATTATATAATTAACACTCCATTTTTATATTATAATATTATCTAAAAATATAATTATATCCAAATATAATTATATAGTATTTAAAGACATACCAAATAAACATTATTATATCAATAAAAATGATCAAATTCCAAAATTTGAAACAACTTCTCTTCCTTTTCTCTTCCTTTTCTTCCTTCTCTTGCAGGCTCTATAAAAGATTCAAATACAAATTTATCAATTAGTAACAAATTACATTTTTTTACTCTCTTTTAACAAGCAATAATTAAGTAAAATATTTCTTATATTAAATAAATTGATATAAATTACATATGATAATTAATTGGAAGAGATAATTTATACTAACATGCTAATGTGGCGGAGCTGCAAAATTCCCTCAAAGAAATTTTATTGTTCCATCTATTTGTTCTGCAAATTTTCCTCAAAGAAATTTTATTGTTCCATCTATTTGTCCTTGTCTTAAATTGTACGTCCTTGTTCTAAAAGAGATCACTATCACTTAAATAAAATCTTGGAGAAAAATGAGGAAATAAATTTAGAACATTCATTAGTTTTTTAAAATTTATATCAATGATAACCTAAAATTCATAAATAAAGTTAATTATATTCAATGACCAAATTTCTTTCATGCTTATATTAATACACCATAACACAACTTAATAAATGCATCTTTACAAACTTACAAATAATCATTATCTACAAGATGGAGGGCCTGGCCGATAAAACAAAAGTATTATACTTACAAGGCAGAAATCTTCTTTAAATGTACCATTCAAATGTACCTTACAAGGCAGAAATCTTCTTTAAATGTACCATTCAAATGTACCGAATAAGGTGAAGCGCTAGAAAGATAATAGGGAATGTAGATAATGCGCAAAAGAGAAGAGAATAGGGAATTTAGATAGTGCTCGATCAACTAGTAGGTTGAAGAATGTAGATAATGCGGAAAAGAGAAGAGAATAGGGAATTTAGATAGTACTCGATCAACTATCAACTAGTAGGTTGAAGCTGCACAAAAAGAGGAAAGTGAAACCGTGGAGAAGAAAATGGATGACTGGGTGAGGTGGAATAAATAACCCTTAAATCCTTAATATTTTTTTATTATTTTATATAATTAAAAATTACATAATATTAAATACAATAATTCTCAATTATATTTATAAATTTACATATTATATAATTCAAAGATATTAGATGCATTTCATTTTTTAATTAAATTCTTATATTTTTTATTCATATTTAAAAATTACAAATTTTATTTTATTTTATAAAGTATAAATATTATAAAAAATAAACACTAATATTAATTAAAACTGAAAATTATATATACAATAATTTTTTATAAAAAATATTTATATTCTCGTATTATTTTTAGTATTATTTGTAAACTAAATATATATAAAATTATGAAACTAAATTTTTTTATCGAAATAATAGTTTAATATTTAAATTTATAATAATATATAATTATTCAATCACTATATATTTTATAATAATAAATATATTAGTGTTATAACTAATTTCATTACGGTTTAAAGTCTTAATTATGTTAATTAGTATATATATATATATATATATATATATATATATATTTATTATATTATTTCAAGAATTTAATTAAAATATAAGTTAAAAAAATAATTCAACAAAATGCTAAGTAAATAATTGATAACAATTTATCTCCATTAATTAATAAAAAAATAATCTTGACAATATCAAATCTCCATTAAACATATTTTAAGAATCTAAATGAGATAAAAATGAATAATTATTCATATTTTTATAATTTATTTCACTTAAAAAGATAATTGTGAATACCAAATTATATAAAAAATTATATAAAGGTTTATACAAAAATGATAAATAGTTTATCTTAATATATATTTATATATTATTTTATAAAAGACATAATTTAAATATAAATTTTGATTAAAATGATAAAATGTTTATCTTCAATTATAATGAATATATATATGTATATATATATATATATTATTATTTGAAATTTAGATATAATATTTGTAAATGTGATTAAATTATTTACCATTTGTGATAATTACATTAACTAATCTTAAATAAAAAAATATTTAAAATCTTTATATAAGTGTGATTTACTTAACAAATTACTTTATATAAGACATTTGTTATATATAAATATAAACTTATAAACTAGATTTTTTTATTATTTTGAATTTTATTTTATAAAATAATTAGTGATGAATTAGTCTATTAAATTAGTGAAAGAAAAAAATATTAATAAGATTTAATATTTTTTTTGGTATAATTTATATACTAAATGTATATAAAATTATGAAACTAAATTTAATTTAAATTTAACCGAAATAATAGGTTAATATTTTAATTTATAATAATATATAATTATTGACTTAGTCATTTCTTTAAACTTATATTTTAATTAAATTTCTAAGATAACTCATAGAAATAATCTTATTTAGCTTTTTAAAATTAAATTAATATTTATTTTTAACTTACTTTTATAAAAAATTATATATACATAGGAGAGAGGATTGGGAGGGGGAGGGGGAGGGGGAGGGGGAGGGAATGACATGTTAATTAGTTGAAAAAACTAAATAACTTTCTTTCTTTCTCTTTATTATTTTCCTCACACTCTTTTCTTTTTTTAACTTTAAATCATTCTCTTTCATCATATAGTATATAATATATATATATATATATATATATATATATATATATATATATATATATATATATATATATATATATATATATATATATATATATATATATATATATATATATATTTAATATTTCATTTTAATTAATAAATATATTAGTATATACTTGTAACTACGTCTTAAAAGTCTTAATATTTGTTAATATATATATATATATATATATATATATATTACATTATTTATGAATTTAATTAGAATATAAGTTTAAAAAATAATACAACAAAAATTCTAAATAAATATTTGATAACAATTTATCTCCATTAATTAATAAAAAAAATAGTCTTGACAATATCAAATTTTCATTAAACATGTAAATAAAAAAAAAACTTTTTTATATTTTTAAAATTTATTTGACTTAAAAAATATAATAGTGCATACCAAATTATAAAGGTTAAAAAATAATAAATATTTTATCTTAATATATATATATATATATATATATATATATTATTTTATAAAAGTAATTAGTCTATTATTTAATTAGTCATTAATTATGAGAAAGAAATATTAATAAGATTTAATAATATTTTTAAAATTATTTATAAAATAAATCAAGTGGGTAAGATATAAAACTATATATAAATATGAGGGGTGATAGAGAGAGGGAATTTGGTGAGAGAATGACTTGACATCACCTAGAAAAAGTGAGAGGAAAGAGAAAAAAAAAGAAATTATTTGATTTTTCCAGCGAATAAGATTATGCCAAGTCATTCCCTCACCAAATTCTCTCACCTAATCATTTCTCATATAAATATATATAAATATGAAGTCTCAATATAATATTTTATTATTTCGTTTTTTTTCAGTGTTTCATTCTTAATTCATGTAAGATATGTTTATCGAACTAATGTTTTATAAAATAATATTTTACAAGTATATCTATTTTAATTAACTTATCTAATATTCTTTTTGAAACATATCTCAATCAATTTTTAAAATAAAAAAAATTAAAATTTATTGATTATTTTTTTTTATAATTTATAATAATATAAGATTTTTAAATGTGAATCTATATACATCATTTAAACGTAAGACTTTTAACTGAGGTATATAAAAAACAAAACCACAGTTAGAGATAAGACTTTAACTACAGTATAAAAAATCGCAATTAAAGATAAGACTTTTAACTACGGTTTTTATATATCGTAGTTAAATGTAAGACTTTTAAAACCACAGTTAAAAATAAGGTATTAACTACGGTTTTAAATACCGCCGTAAAATTTCGCCGTTAAAAACACATTTTTTACTAGTGACTGTCATCAAGAGATCTGTATAAAACGTCTAATGCCATGTTGTTGAGGTTGTTTCTCCTCTTTTCTTCACTGGTCCACTCGGATTTCTCCTTATCGATCATGATAGGACCATCTGTGATAACACTTCATATGTCGTCATGAAGAGAAGAAAGATGAGCACAAACTCTCTTCTTCCACACGATGTAGTTTTCTCTTGAGAATGTGGGGATTGCGGTAGCACTAGCATCTTTGGTTATGGTCGACATTCTTAGTGAAAGTTTGAGAATATAAACAGGGCTCTGATACTAATTGAAAGGATCAGTGACACCAATAGAGACAGGGGTCGTTTTCTAGGTTTGAAGCTAAGAACCGATGAAGGAGAAGATGACAGAATGTAAATGACACAAAGAGTTATTTATGGATGTTCGGAACAAAACTCTCCTACGTTACCCCTTCTTCCAACCACCGGAAGGATTCACTATACTTTTCTTTAGAATCAAATACAGTTGCAAAGCTAGCTCACTGTTGAACAGAACAGACTCTATTCAACTTACAGTATATTGAAGAATATAACTCAGCTGGACAATACTTTGATTCTATCACTCTCTTGATGTACAAAACATCTAAACAAGAAAGCAATTCGTGAGATTGTAAGTTCAGTAGTTCGTTTGTATGCGTATTGTGTTCTTGTCAGGTGTCTGACTAGTTGTTCATCCGTTGTCCTAGAGGATCCTTAAATAGAGAGCATGTACCAACAGTCGAATCTTCTATAATGACATGTGGTGAACGCTCATTGGAAAACCTCCATAGTACACAAGTACAACAGACTCTAAGCACTATGAACGTGGCCATACCAATCTGGTAGTGCGTCGAATATTTTTCTAGGATTGTCCTACAATAAACAAGTAGTGAGAAGAATATTTACTTACGTGGCATTAGTTCATTGGTTGCAATTGGTTGTCGTACTAATCTGCACGGAATAGTGGAGTAGGAGTAGCATACAGCTAGTTGATCGTGGGTAGGCAGATGTTAGCTTCAAGCAACTTCAGAAGCATGGCATTAGAAGTTCTTCAATTAGACTGACAAGTCTAATGAAGTTAGACTCCCCCGTCTAATATCAGGATCCATTAGACCACCAGGTCTAATGGAATTAAACGACACGTTTAATTACGGTTCTCTTCAGACTAATTTGAAGGAGTTAGAATTCACGTCTAACTCTCATCTATTAGACGACATGTTTAACTACATTCTCTTCAGACTAATCTGAAGGAGTTAGATTGCACGTCTAACCACGTATCTGTTAGACTGCACGTCTAACTACGTATCAGTTAGACTGCACGTCTAACTACGTATCTGTTAGACTACATGTCTAACTACGTATCTGTTAGATTGCACGTCTAACTACGTATCTGTTAGACTGCACGTCTAACAACGTATCTGTTAGAATGCACGTCTAACTACGTATCTGTTAGACTGCACGTCTAACTACGTATCTGTTAGACTGCACGTCTAACTACGTATCAGTTAGACTACACGTCTAACTACGTCTATTAGACTACACGTTTAAATACGTATCTATTAGACTGCATGTCTAACTACGTATCTGTTAGACTGCACGTCTAACTATGTATCTGTTAGATTGCACGTCTAACTACGTATTTGTACGACTAACTACATATCTGTTAGACTACACGTCTAACTACGTCTGTTAGACTAAACGTCTTATTACGTATCTGTTAGACTGCACGTCTAACTACGTATCTGTTAGACTACACGTCTAACTACGTCTGTTAGACTGCACGTCTAACTACGTATGTATCTATTAGACTACACGTCTAACTACGTATCTGTTAGACTACACGTCTAACTTATTGCGTTTAATAGCCAGTAAGTCTAATGAACCTCATTCAGACTTAGTCTAATTTAGCATGTTTTAATGCACCTACACAAAGAAAATTATACGAATTAGATTTATTCTTTGAGTTTTATACACACTCATCCTCAAACCTCTATTAGTCAGAATATTTTGACCCTTAGTCAAAAAATAATCTGACCGAACACTACTTCAGATGTGGTCTAAAGAAGGCGCTTATAGATGTCTTGCTACTTCAGACGGATTCTGGAGTACGCCACTAGATGTCGTCTAAGCTTCTTAGACGCGGTCTAAAGAGGAAGCACAATTAGACGTCGTCTAACTTCTTCTTAGATGTGGTCTAATAGAGAAGCATAGTTAGACGCTGTCTAAGCTTCTTAGACGCGGTCTAAAAAGGAAGCGCAATTAGATGTAGTATAAGCTTCTTAGACGCGGTCTAAAGATAAAACGTAGTTCGACGCTGTCTAACTCCTTCTTAGACGTGGTCTAAAGGAGAAGTGAAGTTAGACATTGTCTAAGCTTCTTAAACGCGGTCTAAAGAGGAAGCACATTTAGACACTATTTAACCCGTTCTTAGAATCCGTCTAAAGGAGAAGCGCATTTAGACGCCATGTAACTCCTTCTTGGACGCGGTCTGAAGAAGAACGTCTGGTGCCTTGCTTTAGTAGCCGTCTAAAGGAAGCATCCTTCTAACTATGTACTCAGCTCATCTACAGTTACCGTTTTCAAGAGTCTGACAATCCAGTTGCTCCCAATAAATGAAAGACTTCCACGTACGCGTTTATCATTCAAATTTCTCACGTTGTATCTCTCTAGTACAACACAATATTAGAGGATATTCGGCGCACTACCTATTTGGTACGGCCACGATCCTAATATTTAGAGTCTGCTATACTCTTGTACTATTAGCGGCCATCCAACGGACACATTCCATGTGTCCAAAAAGAAGATTTGACCGTTGGTGTACTTCAAGTATAAATTGATACTCAAGGATAACAGACGAATTGCTTTACATACCGTTGCTTAAGCTCTCTCTCTCTTTGATTATACAATCTCTCAATCTCAAGCACAAACTACTACCTGTCTGTCTGTGTGATTACTCTTAATTAGTCTACTATTCTTTCTGTGTGAAATTTCAATATTGTAAGTTGAACAGAGGTTGTTCTGTTCAATAGAGATTTAACTAGAAATTCAGAAGGAGGCAATTGTTAAGTCATGTGGTTTCTAACTGGGTTTGTGTAGTGTGTTCTATACCGACTAAAGTCTTCTAGTGAATATAATTCATGTTGAGGAAGAAGGGGTGACGTAGGAGTTTTATCTCTGAACATCCATAAAACTCCTTGTGTTCTTTATTTTCCGTCTATTGCATTCATTTGTCTAAAATTTCAAATCCAACAAACTGTTTTGCACTTGAACTTGTTTAAGAGTATGTGAAGATTTGTAAAGAATAGAAACAGATTTTAACTTCTAACAGAGTTAAAATAGAATTGAAAGTCATGAGTTATTAACAATAGTCAGACCCCCGTCTCTATTGTCAACATTGATCCTAATAGAAGCCATTCAGGATTTTATGGTCGTATCGGTTTTCCCATGATTTTTATAGAATGGATTATGTAATGCGTTTCTACCTCTCGTTTTGTAGTTAACGTCAATGGGATCCATAGAGGCTACTTTAATGGTGAAAACGGCATGAGACAGGGAGATCCCCTATCATCTTACCTTTTTGTCGTCATCATGGTGATCTTTGAGAGTGTCTTTACGACATTCCAAAAGAATCGACAATATATCTTCCACCCATTCTATGAGGAGGAGGAGATGACTCATTTATGCTTTCCTAACGATTTATTCATTATCACCATGCTGACGTAGATTCCATAAAAACTATAAGAGCTGCATAAACATTTTTTTTCTGAGGTTACATGTTTGACTGTCAACGAGAATAAGAGATTGACATTCTACGGTGGATTAAAAGAGGAAATGAAAGAAAACATCTATAACATCATGGGCATCGTAAAAGAAAGATTCCCAGTAAGATACTTAGGCATACAACTCATGGAAAAACAGATCTAAATCTCGCACTATATACCACTGATCGAGAAAGTGAAGAACTCAATTTCCAGCTAGGCAACAAAAAAACTTACATACGCTAGAAGAATTGAGTTGGTCAAAACGTGGTAATGAAAATTATCGGTTATTAGTCACAACAACTCGTGCTCCCAGAGAAGGTAATGAAATAACTTGACACGCTAATGAAAAACTTTATTTGGGGAAGTAACGAGAGAGGCGGAAAGAAGGTTAAGTGGACTGCACTTTGCAAACCAAAGGAAGAAGGCGACATAGGGCTCAAGAACTATGTTGAATGGAATAAAGCGTTGACGTATTAGCACCTATGGGTCATCGTGAGCAAACAAGAATCACTCAGTTTATGAGACACGGAGCAAGCGTCTAGACATCTAAAATAAGTGAAGGTATGGGATGGTCATTAATGAAAATCTTTAAGGTAAGAAACAATATTGCAAGACTTTTTTACATTAGCTGGAGAGACGGTTGAAACAAATTGTTTTGCATGATCTTTGGTTTGAGGACCAACTTCTAATCAATAAAGAGAAACTAAAAAACGTGAGGATTAGACAAGACTACCTAGCTTCCAAGGTCATTAAAGACGGGCTATGGAATTCACTCCTTAGATGAATACCGATGGGGCGGCGCATTCTCAAACATAACAGTAACATCTAATTCAATTAAAGAACAGACGTATATCAATGGAAAGCCGAGGAAAATAGGAAGATAATTTCATGCAAAGCGTGGAACACCATCCGAGAGAAGGACCAAACAATAGATTGGGCTAATCTGGTTTGGTCGTTAAAGGTTATCCCGAAACACAAATTCATCATATGGCTTGCATTTTGGGAAAGGCTAAACATGAGAGATCGCGTCAGGAAGTACATGGAAATTCCGGATCCAAGCTCTATGTTGTGTGAAGGGAATGAAGAAACAATATATCACTTATTTGGTTGTTGTCCTTGCACATCAAAGCTATTGAAGAAGTTTGCTAGAAGCATGGAAATGGTTAATCTACCTACAGAATGGAAAGAGATAAAAAAACGAAGCAATACACAAAGTAAAGAGAAAAAGTTTCAAGTCAAGTGTTTTCAAAAACGGCTTCAGTACAATCGTCTACCACATATGGCGAGAAAGGAACGCAAGGGTACACTCGAGAATAAGAATAAGTGTAGGGAGACATGGGAATACATAATATTCGACAGCAACACAAATCTACAAACGCTGAGATGAGTACCCATGACTAAGAAAGACTAGAATTAAGTTGAAACTGGAAAATCACATTCAAAGAAGTTACGTGAACGAAATTTTTTTTAGTTATATAAACGCTTTTAATTGTTTGTGTGTTGTGTAATTCCTTTGTTTTAGTTTGTTAGGAACTAGGAGAATACATAAACTCATATAATAATAAATTTTTATAATAGATAAGTAAACAAATATTAAAAATTATTTGAAATTAATATAATAAATAAATAAAAATTCATGACTTAATTGTTTTTTTATAATAATAAATTTGCATTTTTATAATAATATAAATCTCAAATACATTTCTCAATTAATTTAAAACTAAAATATTTAGTTATATATATTTTTAATTTAAATACTTTTATTAATTTATATTACAGTTTTTTTAATTTAATTTTAGCAAACATTTATTTACTTTTTTATTTTTAAATAATATATATCAATATATAATTATCATTTTTTATTAAACAATAGCATTAATGGTTACTAAGTGTATCCTTTTGTTCTTTTATAATAATAAATAAATTTCTAAATATTTTAAAACATAACCTAATTAATTAAATATATTTTAAAATTTAATAAAAATAAATTTTCAAATTTACACATTTTGGCATGATCTTAGACATTGACTCATCTCTATGTGGACAAACCTTATGGTCTTTAAGAATGCATTTATATATTCAATTAACTTTTCAGCATGATCTTATGTCCTAATTCACTCTCCGTGAATGTATCATTGGGTTTTATCACAAATATTTTTATTATTCAAGCCGACATTTCTTCGTAGACGAATTATTGGATTTATCACCGTTGTTTATATTACTCAAACCAAAATTCCCTCCGTGGACGAATCATTCGATTACACATTTCGACATTATTTTTGCCCCTAACTTATCCTCTGTGAACGAACCTTAGATTTTTCACAAATGTTTGCGTTACACAAGTTGACAATCCCTCTATAGGCGAAACTTAGGTTTTTTTTTCACGAATGAGTGTTTACTCAAGCACTAAAGGAATTTAAAACATGGTCTTACTTTAAATGTTAAACCATTTATTACTAGAAATAATTTTATAATTATATATATATATATATATATATTTTTTGTAAGTTAGTATTTTAAATAATTATATATACAAAAATATATTCATAAAAAATATTATATATATATATATATAAATATTTATAATATAAATATTTTTTCTTCAAATAATAATAATAATATATATATATTTATA